>NC_050077.1:614641-921962 GCF_009764565.3 Dermochelys coriacea | reverse complement strand
GGCCCCTGACGGGTGCTCACAGAGATATCCAGTCCCACAGCTGGTCCCTGACGGGCGCTCATAGAGACACCCAGTCCCACAGCGGGTCCCTGACGCCTTCTCACAGAGAGACCCAATCCCATTGCGCGTCCCTGACGGGCGCTCACAGAGAGACCCAGTCCCACAGCGGGTCTCTGATGGGCGCTCACAGAGAGACCCAGTCCCACAGCGGGTCCCTGACGGGCGCTCAAAGAGAAAGCCAGTCCCACAGCGGGTCCCTGGCGGGCGCTCACAGAGAGACTCAGTCCCAAAGCGGGCCCCTGACGGGCGCTCACAGAGAGACCCAGTCCCACAGCGGGCCCCTGACGGGCGCTCACAGAGAGACCCAGTCCCACAGCGGGTCTCTGATGGGCGCTCACAGAGAGACCCAGTCCCACAGCGTGCCCCTGACGGGCCCTCAGAGAGAGACCCAGTCCCACTGCGGGCCCCTGACGAGCACTCACAGAGAGACCCAGTCCCACATCGGGTCCCTGACGTGTGCTCACAGAGAGACCCAGTCCCACAGCGGGCCCCTGACGGGCGCTCACAGAGAGACCCAGTCTCACAGCGGGCCCCTGACGGGCGCTCAGAGAGAGACCCAGTCCCACAGCGGGCCCCTAACGGGCGCTCAGAGAATGACCCAGTCCCACATCGGGTCCCTGGCGGGCGCTCATAGAGAGACACAGTCCCACAGCGGGCCCCTGACGCGTTCTCACAGAGAGACCCAGTCCCATATCGGGTCCCTGACGTGTGCTCACAGAGAGACCCAGTCCCAGATCGGGTCCCTGATGTGTGCTCTCTGAGAGACCCTGTCCCACAATGGGCCCCTGACGGGCGCTCAGAGAGAGACCCAGTCCCACAGCGGGTCCCTGATGTCTGCTCACAGAGAGACCCAGTCCCACAGCGGGTCCCTGACGGGCGCTCACAGAGAAACCCAGTCCCACAGCGGGTCCCTGGCGGGCGCTCACAGAGAGACTCAGTCCCTCAGCGGGCCCCTGACGGGCTCTCAGAGAGAGACCCAGTCCCACTGCGGGCCCCTGACGAGCACTCACAGAGAGACCCAGTCCTACAGCGGGTCCCTGACGGATGCTCACAGAAAGGCCCAGTCCCACATCGGGTCCCTGACGTGTGCTCACAGAGAGACCCAGTCCCACAGCGGGCCCCTGACGGGCGCTCAGAGAGAGACCCAGTCCCACAGCGGGCCCCTGACTGGCGCTCAGAGAGAGACCCAGTCCCACAGATGGTCCCTGACGGGCGCTCATAGGGAGACCCAGTCCCACAGCGGGTCCCTGATGCGTTCTCACAGAGAGACCCTGTCCCACAGTGGGCTCCTGACGGGCGCTCACAGAGAGACTCAGTCTCAAAGCGGGCCCCTGATGGGCGCTCACAGAGAGACCCAGTCCCACAGCGGGCCCCTGACGGGTGCTCACAGAGATATCCAGTCCCACAGCTGGTCCCTGACGGGCGCTCATAGAGACACCCAGTCCCACAGCGGGTCCCAGACGCCTTCTCACAGAGAGACCCAGTCCCACAGCGGGCCCCTGACGGGCCCTCAGAGAGAGACCCAGTCTCACAGCGAGCCCTTGACGGGAGCTCACAGAGTGACCCAGTCTCACAGCGGGCCCCTGACGGGCTCTCAGAGAGAGACCCAGTCCCACAGCGGCTCCCTGACGGGCGCTCACAGAGAGACCCAATCCCACAGCGGGTCCCTGACGGGCGCTCACAGAGAGACCCAATCCCACAGCGGGTCCCTGACGGGCGCTAACAGAGAGACCCAATCCCACAGCGGGTCCCTGACGGGCATTCACAGAGAGACCCATTCCCACAGCGGGCCCCTGACGGGCGCTCAGAGAGAGACCCAGTGCCACAGCGGGCCCCTGACGGGCGCTCAGAAAGAGACCCAGTACCACAGTGGGTCCCTGGCGGGCGCTCACAGAGAGACCCAGTCCCACAGCGGGTCCCTGACGGGCACTCACAGAGAGACCCAGTCCCACAGCGGGTCCCTCACGGGCGCTCACAGAGATACCCATTCCCACAGCGGGTCCCTGACGGTCGCTTACAGAGAGACCCAGACCCACAGCGTGCCCCTGACGATCACTCACAGAGAGACCCAGTCCCACAGCGGGTCCCTGACGGGCGCTCAGAGAGAGACCCAGTCCCACAGCGGGTCCCTGACGGGCCCTCAGAGAGAGACCCAGTCCCACAGCGGGTACCTGACGCGTTCTCACAGAGAGACCCAGTCCCACAGCGGGCCCCTGATGGGCGCTCACAGAGAGACCCAGTCCCACAGCGGGCCCCTGACGGGCGCTCAGAGAGAGACCCAGTACCACAGCGGGCCCCTGACGGGCGCTCACAGACAGACCAGTCCCACAGCGGGTCCCTGACGTGCGCTCAGAGAGAGACCCAGTCCCACAGCGGGCCCCTGACGGGCGCTCAGAGAGACCCAGTCCCACAGCGGGCCCCAGACGGGAGCTCACAGAAAGACCCAGTCCCACAGCGGGTCTCTGATGGGCGCTCACAGAGAGACCCAGTCCCACAGCGGGTCCCTGACGGGCTCTCGCAGAGAAACCCAGTCCCACAGCGGGTCCCTGACGGGCGCTCACAGAGAGACCCAGTCCCACAGCGGGTCCCTGACGTGCGCTCAGAGAGAGACCCAGTCCCACAGCGGGTCCCTGACGGGCGCTCACAGAGAGACCCATTCCCACAGCGGGCCCCTGACGGGCGCTCAGAGAGAGACCCAGTGCCACAGCGGGCCCCTGACGGGCCATCACAGAGAGACCCAGTCCCACAGCGGGCCCCTGACGGCTGCTCACAGAGATATCCAGTCCCACAGCTGGTCCCTGACGGGCGCTCATAGAGACACCCAGTCCCACAGCGGGTCCCTGACGCCTTCTCACAGAGAGACCCAATCCCATTGCGCGTCCCTGACGGGCGCTCACAGAGAGACTCAGTCCCAAAGCGGGCCCCTGACGGGCGCTCACAGAGAGACCCAGTCCCACAGCGGGCCCCTGACGGGCGCTCACAGAGAGACCCAGTCCCACAGCGGGTCTCTGATGGGCGCTCACAGAGAGACCCAGTCCCACAGCGTGCCCCTGACGGGCGCTCACAGAGAGACCCAGTCCCACTGCGGGCCCCTGACGAGCGCTCACAGAGAGACCCAGTCCTACAGCGGGCCCCTGACGTGTGCTCACAGAGAGTCCCAGTCCCACATCGGGTCCCTGACGTGTGCTCACAGAGAGACCCAGTCTCACAGCGGGCCCCTAACGGGCGCTCAGAGAATGACCCAGTCCCACATCGGGTCCCTGGCGGGCGCTCATAGAGAAACACAGTCCCACAGCGGGCCCCTGACGCGTTCTCACAGAGAGACCCAGTCCCATATCGGGTCCCTGATGTGTGCTCACAGAGAGACCCAGTCCCAGATCGGGTCCCTGATGTGTGCTCTCTGAGAGACCCTGTCCCACAGTGGGCCCCTGACGGGCGCTCAGAGAGAGACCCAGTCCCACAGCGGGTCCCTGATGTCTGCTCACAGAGAGACCCAGTCCCACAGCGGGTCCCTGACGGGCGCTCACAGAGAAACCCAGTCCCACAGCGGGTCCCTGGCGGGCGCTCACAGAGAGACTCAGTCCCAAAGCGGGCCCCTGATGGGCGCTCACAGAGAGACCCAGTCCAACAGCGGGCCCCTGACGGGTGCTCACAGAGATATCCAGTCCCACAGCTGGTCCCTGACGGGCGCTCATAGAGACACCCAGTCCCACAGCGGGTCCCGGACGCCTTCTCACACAGAGACCCAGTCCCACAGAGGGCCCCTGACGGGCGCTCACAGAGAGACCCAATCCTATTGCGAGTCCCTGACGGGCGCTCACAGTGAGACCCAGTCCCACGGCGGGTCTCTGATGGGCGCTCACAGAGAGACCCAGTCCCACAGCGGGCCCCTGACGGGCGCTCACAGAGAGACCCAGTCTCACAGCGGGCCCCTGACGGGCGCTCAGAGAGAGACCCAGTCCCACAGCGGGCCCCTACGGGCGCTCAGAGAATGACCCAGTCCCACATCGGGTCCCTGGCGGGCGCTCATAGAGAGACACAGTCCCACAGCGGGCCCCTGACGCGTTCTCACAGAGAGACCCAGTCCCATATCGGGTCCCTGACGTGTGCTCTCTGAGAGACCCTGTCCCACAGTGGGCCCCTGACGGGCGCTCAGAGAGAGACCCAGTCCCACAGCGGGTCCCTGATGTCTGCTCACAGAGAGACCCAGTCCCACAGCGGGTCCCTGGCGGGCGCTCACAGAGAGACTCAGTCCCAAAGCGGGCCCCTGATGGGCGCTCACAGAGAGACCCAGTCCAACAGCGGGCCCCTGACGGGTGCTCACAGAGATATCCAGTCCCACAGCTGGTCCCTGACGGGCGCTCATAGAGACACCCAGTCCCACAGCGGGTCCCGGACGCCTTCTCACAGAGAGACCCAGTCCCACAGCGGGCCCCTGACGGGCGTTCACAGAGAGACCCAATCCCATTGCGAGTCCCTGACGGGCGCTCACAGAGAGACCCAGTCCCACGGCGGGTCTCTGATGGGCGCTCACAGAGAGACCCAGTCCCACAGCGGGTCCCTGACGGGCGCTCACAGAGAAACCCAGTCCCACAGCGGTTCCCTGACGGGCGCTCGCAGAGAAACCCAGTCCCACAGCGGGTCCCTGACGGGCGCTCACAGAGAGACTCAGTCTCAAAGCGGGCCCCTAATGGGCGCTCACAGAGAGACCCAGTCCCACAGCTGGTCCCTGACGGGCGCTCATAGAGACACCCAGTCCCACAGCGGGTCCCTGACGCCTTCTCACAGAGAGACCCAGTCCCACAGCGGGTCCCTGACGGGCGCTCACTGAGAAACCCAGTCCCACAGCGGGTCCCTGGCGGGCGCTCACAGAGAGACTCAGTCCCAAAGCGGGCCCCTGATGGGCGCTCACAGAGAGACCCAGTCCAACAGCGGGCCCCTGACGGGTGCTCACAGAGATATCCAGTCCCACAGCTGGTCCCTGACGGGCGCTCATAGAGACACCCAGTCCCACAGCGGGTCCCGGACGCCTTCTCACAGAGAGACCCAGTCCCACAGCGGGCCCCTGACGGGCGCTCACAGTGAGACCCAATCCCATTGCGGGTCCCTGACGGGCGCTCACAGAGAGACCCAGTCCACAGCGGGTCCCTGACGGGCGCTCACAGAGAAACCCATTCCCACAGCGGGTCCCTGACGGGCTCTCACAGAGAGACCCAGTCCCACAGCGGGCCCCTGACGGGTGCTCACAGAGATATCCAGTCCCACAGCTGGTCCCTGACGGGCGCTCATAGAGACACCCAGTCCCACAGCGGGTCCCGGACGCCTTCTCACAGAGAGACCCAGTCCCACAGCGGGCCCCTGACGGGCGCTCACAGTGAGACCCAATCCCATTGCGGGTCCCTGACGGGCGCTCACAGAGAGACCCAGTCCACAGCGGGTCCCTGACGGGCGCTCACAGAGAAACCCATTCCCACAGCGGGTCCCTGACCGGCGCTCACAGAGAGACCCAGTCCCACAGCGGGCCCCTGACGGGTGCTCACAGAGATATCCAGTCCCACAGCTGATCCATGACGGGCGCTCATAGAGACACCCAGTCCCACAGCGGGTCCCTGACGCCTTCTCACAGAGAGATCCAGTCCCACAGCGGGCCCCTGACGGGCGCTCACAGAGAGACCCAGTCCCACTGCGGGTCCCTGACGTGTGATCACAGAGAGACCCAGTCCCACAGCGGGCCCCTGACGGGCCCTCAGAGAGAGACCCAGTCCCACAGCGGGCCCCTGACGGGCTCTCAGAGAGAGACCCAGTCCCACAGCGGGCCCCTGACGGGCGCTCACAGAGAGACCCAGTCCCACAGCGGGTCCCTGACGGGCTCTCACAGAGAGACCCAGTCCCACAGCTGGCCCCTGACGGGAGCTCACAGAGAGACCCAGTCCCACAGCGGGTCTCTGACGGGCGCTCACAGAGAGACCCAGTCCCACAGCGGGCCCCTGACAGGCGCTCATAAGAGAGACCCAGTCCCACAGCGGGCCGCTGACGGGCTCTCAGAGAGAGACCCAGTCCCACTGCGGGCCCCTGACGAGCACTCACAGAGAGACCCAGTCCTACAGCGGGTCCCTGACGGATGCTCACAGAAAGGCCCAGTCCCACATCGGGTCCCTGACGTGTGCTCACAGAGAGACCCAGTCCCACAGCGGGCCCCTGACGGGCGCTCAGAGAGAGACCCAGTCCCACAGCGGGCCCCTGACGCGTGCTCACAGAGAGATCCAGTCCCACAGCGGGCCCCTGACGGGCGCTCAGAGAGAGACCCAGTCACACAGCGGGCCCCTGACGGGCGCTCAAAAAGAGACCCAGTCCCACAGCGGGCCCCTGACTGGCGCTCAGAGAGAGACCCAGTCCCACAGAGGGTCCCTGACGGGGGCTCATAGGGAGACCCAATCCCACAGCGGGTCCCTGATGCGTTCTCACAGAGAGACCCAGTCCCACAGCGGGTCCCTGACGCGTTCTCACAGAGAGACCCAGTCCCACAGTGGGTCCTTGACGGGCGCTTACAGAGAGACCCAGTCCCACAGCGGGCCCCTAACCGGCCCTCCAGAGAGACCCAGTCCCACAGCGGGTCCCTGACGGGCGCTCACAGAGAGACCCAGTCCCACAGCGGGCCCCTGACGGGCTCTCAGAGAGAGACGCAGTCCCACAGCTGGCCCCTGACGGGCGCTCACAGAGAGACCCAGTCCCACAGCGGGTCCCTGACGGGCGCTCACAGAGAGCCCCAGTCCCACAGCGGGCCCCTGACGGGCGCTCACAGAGAGACCCAGTCCTACAGCGGGTCCCTGACGGGCGCTCACAGAGAGACCCAGTCCCACAGCGGGTCCCTGACGCGTTCTCACAGAGAGACCCTGTCCCACAGCGGGCCCCTGACGGGCGCTCAGAGAGAGACCCAGTCTCACAGAGGGTCTCTGACGCGTTCTCACAGAGAGACCCTGTCCCACAGTGGGTCCCTGACGGGCGCTTACAGAGAGACCCAGTCCCACAGCGGGCCCCTGACCGGCCCTCCAGAGAGACCCAGTCCCACAGCGGGTCCCTGACGGGCGCTCACAGAGAGACCCAGTCCCACAGCGGGCCCCTGACGGGCGCTCACAGAGAGACCCATTCCCGCAGCGGGTCCCTGACGCGTTGTCACAGGGAGACCCAGTCCCACAGCGGGTCCCTGACGGGCGCTCACAGAGAGACCCAGTCCCACAGCTGGCCCCTGACGGGCGCTCAGATAGAGACCCAGTCCCACAGTGGGCCCCTGACGGATGCTCACAGAAAGGCCCAGTCCCACATCGGGTCCCTGACGTGTGCTCACAGAGAGACCCAGTCCCACAGCGGGCCCCTGACGGGCGCTCAGAGAGAGACCCAGTCCCACAGCGGGCCCCTGACGGGCGCTCAGATAGAGACCCAGTCCCACAGCGGGCCCCTGACGGGTGCTCACAGAGAGATCCAGTCCCACAGCGGGCCCCTGACGGGCGCTCATAGGGAGACCCAGTCCCACAGCGGGTCCCTGACGCGTTCTCACAGAGAGACCCTGTCCCACAGTGGGCCCCTGACGGGCGCTCACAGAAAGACCCAGTCCCACAGCGGGCCCCTGACGGGCGCTCACAGAGAGACCCAGTCCCACAGCGGGTCCCTGACGCGTTCTCACAGAGAGACCCAGTCCCACAGCGGGTCCCTGACGGGCTCTCAGAGAGAGACCCAGTTCCACAGCGGGCCCCTGACGGGCGCTCACAGAGAGACCCATTCCCGCAGCGGGTCCCTGACGCGTTCTCACAGGGAGACCCAGTCCCACAGCGGGTCCCTGACGGGCGCTCACAGAGAGACCCAGTCCCACAGCGGGCCCCTGACGGGCTCTCAGAGAGAGACCCAGTCCCACTGCGGGTCCCTGACGGGCGCTCACAGAAAGGCCCAGTCCCACATCGGGTCCCTGACGTGTGCTCACAGAGAGACCCAGTCCCACAGCGGGCCCCTGACGGGCGCTCAGAGAGAGACCCAGTCCCACAGCGGGCCCCTGACGGGCGCTCAGAGAGAGACCCAGTCCCACAGCGGGCCCCTGACGGGCGCTCATAGGGAGACCCAGTCCCACAGCGGGTCCCTGACGCGTTCTCACAGAGAGACCCTGTCCCACAGTGGGCCCCTGACGGGCGCTCACAGAAAGACCCAGTCCCACAGCGGGCCCCTGACGGGTGCTCAGAGAGAGATCCAGTTCCACAGCTGGTCCCTGACGGGTGCTCAGAGAGACCCAGTCCCACAGCGGGTCCCTGACGCGTTCTCACAGAGAGACCCAGTCCCACAGCTGGCCCCTGACGGGCGCTCACAGAGAGACCCAGTCCCTCAACCTGCTCCCTCCCACAATGGGGATGTGAAGAGCCGCTCAGACCAGTGAGATCCATCTTCCGGTGGTGCCAGCATGTGTATTATTAATCAGACAACCGCCGAAAGCAGGACACCGAAAAGGAACCTACGGTGTTGTTCTGTTCTCCCCTCAGAACGCCCGCCACCTGGCACTGCATCCGTCTCCTGTGAGCACAGTGCGGTGTCTTGAGAAACGGAGAGTGAGCCTGTGCTGGATCCCGCACTGGCATTTTCTGGGGTGGGGGCCTGGTGAAGGGAGTAAATGGGAAACGATCCACACCCCTACCCATGTTAATTTTGCCAGCTTCGTGGGAAAGGGCCATTCCTTGGACAGACACCCTCCCTGCCCCCCAGCTGGTGCCTAAGCACCATGGTGAGGGGACCACAGAAATGTGTGCTTCAATAACTGCAGCGGCTGCTGGAGCATGCCAGGCCAGCAGAAAGCTGCAGATGAGAACAGACGGTCAAGGCCTAGAGGACAGGCTCCCATCACCCCTCAGACCAGGGTTGGAGAAGCTGGGCTGCTTTGTCACTGGTCTTCTACTGAATCCCCCAGACAGATTTGAAGGGGATGAGCACCAAAGACATGCCAATAACTGGTCCAGGGATAGAGAAAGGGGCAGGTCATATGGGCTAAAAGAAGGCAGACGTATGTTAAATAGAAGAATTGTATGTTTTCATTGTGTCCCAGTGTGTGGCCCTCTCCGGGCTGTCCTTGTGGTATTACTGTGGCTTTCAGAGAAGAAACAGACTCTCCAAGGGTGGGAACTGACAGTGGGAGGAGGCAGCTAGTTTTAGGTTAATCTGGTGGATTGACTTAAACTCAGATGCTCTGTCTGTATGTTCATTGTGTATCGAATAAAGATGGTTGTTAAGTTACTAGCAATAAATTATTATTAAGTTGGTTACTTGAATATAAAACCACACCTGGTGCCAGGAGTGGGGGAAGTGACAAAAAGAACTGGAAGAAGCTAAAAAAATATAAAAAATGATGTAAAAGTTACTCAGATGTGAAAAACGAGCTTCAATGAAATAAGATGGATCAAGTAAGAGTTCCCACAGTTCTAAAAACGTTGAGAAATGCTGCAGAAAATTGGGAAAGGATTAAACAAGAATTTGATTTATTTTTGAGGGAATTGGGAGCAACTCCTAATGAAGAGGAACAAAAGATTGCCACCATTTTGAATATTGCAGGTACTGAATCAATTTCATTATATAATTCCTTTGAGCTTAATGTGAGAGGGCCAGTTGACTACGAGTTTGTCCTAAAAAATTTGAGGAATACAGTTTATCAAAAAGAAATGAAACAATTGAAAGATTTTGGTTTTACTCAAAACATCAAATGGGTGAAAAGACTCTTGAATCATTTTTAACAGATCTAAAGATAAGAAGTCAGACATGTAATCTCCAGATTCTATCTGAGTCAATGATAAGAGATCAAATCGTGATGAGTATAAAAGATATCTGTATAAGAAAAAGACTGTTAGAAAAGCCAGATCTAAATCTGGAAAAAGCAGTGAGAATTTGCCAAACTGCTGAATTTAATCAACAATTGCACATTTTAGGAAAAAAAAACTGATGTGAAAATAGACTTAACAAGGAGAAGTAAAAAAACAGAACAATCCCCCCTCTCCACCAGTCTATGGAGGAGAACAGAGTGAAAGTATTAAAGGTAAATCTTATGAGCGTATGAAAGAATGCTCTAGATGTGGAAGGAGGCACCAGCCTAGACAATTTCCAGCGTATGGTCAAACCTGTCATAGCTGCAAGAAACAGAAATATTTCACAAGTTGGTAAATAGAGAAGTCTGGAAAAATTTAGAAATATACATTTAGTTCAAAATTCAGAGGTCTCCAGGAAGATACTGAATAAGGAATACAGAGCTGACATTTTTCAGAGTAGCAGCCATGTTAGTCTGTATTCACAAAAAAAAAGGAGTACTTGTGGCACCTTAGAGACTAACAAATTTATTTGAGCATAAGCTTTCATGAGCTACAGCTCACTTCATCGGATGCATTCAGTGGAATGGATCCAATTAAGTGAGCTATAACTCAAAATCTGGAAATAGTCAAATAATTTACAGAGTTATTCCCTGGCATTGGTAAATTGGATACAATGTATAAAATAGAGTTAAATGAAATAAAGAAACCAATTATACATGCAAGTACAAAAATACCATTCACTTTAAGAAATAGGGTACAAAAGGAATTGGAAAGATAAGTTAATTTAGATATAATTTTAAAAGTGGAAGACCCAACTGAGTAGGTCAATTCATTAGTAATAGCAGAGAAGAAAGATGGATCCTTACATTTATGTTTAGATCCAATAGACTTAAATAAGTATGTTAAAAGAGAATATTTTAAAATATCTGCCAAAGAAGAAGTATTTGGGCAAATGTCAGGTGCAAAATATTTGTCTTCTTCAGATGCGTCAAATGGATTTTGCCAAATACCATTGGAGCAAGAAAGTCAATTGCTATTCACATTTAACAAACCTGTGAGACATTACTAATTTAAAAGATTACCTTTTGGATTATGTTCAGCTCCAGAGGTATTTCATAGAGCAATATAATTTTTTTGAAACTATAGATGGAACACAAGTGTAGATAGATGATATAATAATATGAAAAAGAACTTTACAAGAACATGATATAAGATTAACTAAAGCATTATCCATAGCAAAAGAAGCAGGATTGAAACTTAACAAAAAGAAATGTAAATTTAGAGTGCAAGAATTAACAATTCTAGGAGAAAAACTGACCAGTCAGGGATTAAAGATTGATCCACAAAGAATACAAACCATTGATAATACTGCATAACAAAAAGATAAGGAGTCATTACAGAAATGTTTGAGTACGGTTAATTTTACAGGAAAATACATATATTACTTAGCAGTACAAGTACTGGAGAGTTTGTGCTGTTCAGGAAAGACAGAAATAAAAGTCACGGTGGTGGAGTAGCATTGTAGATTAACAATGAGGTAAACTGTAAATAAATTAGAAGTGATTGAATGGAAAAAACAGAATCTTTTGGGGTCAAAATCACAGTGGGGAAGAAAGCTAATGGAGGCTCCATTGGAATAGTGCTTGATCCTATTTGGACATGAATTGAGATTTCTTTAACATTTTAAATGAAATAAACACTACTGGGAATTGTGTGATTATGGTAGACTTTGGTTTCCCAGCTATAGATTGGAGGACAAGGGCTGTTAATAATGACAGGGACCAGGTATTCCTGGATGTGGTAGCTAACATATTTGTTCACCAAACAGTCATTGAACCAACATTTTAAATTCAGTGTTAGTGAGAACCTCACAGAAGAACTGGTTGTAGAGGACAACGTTGGTTCAAGAGATCATGAGTTAATTCAGTTTAAACTGAATGGAAGGAGAAAGAAAAATAGGTTGACAACTAGGGTCCTTAATTTCAAAAGGGCAAACATTTAAAAATTAAAGGAGTTAGGGAGGTGGACTTGACTGAAGAACTCAAGGATCTGAATGTGGAGGAGGCTTGGAATTACTTTAAGTGAAAGTCGAAGAAACTTTGCCTGCATCCCAAGCAAGGGGGAAATATTCATAGGGAAGGGTTGCAGACCAACCTGAATGAGCAAGCATCTCAAACAAGAGATTAAGAAAAAGCAGAAAGCTCTCAAGGAATGGAGGATGGGAAGGATTGGCATGGAAAGCTACCTCTTGGACGTCAGAAAGTGTAGGGATAAAGTGAGAACTGCAAAGGAAAAGGTTCTTTAGCCATATCAATAAAAAGAAAACAAGGAAAGAAGAAGTGGGACTGTTAAGCACCAAGGATGGGATTGAGATAAAAAATATTCTAGGCTTGTCCCAACACCCAAACAAATACTTTTTGGTAATGAGGGGATGGGGTAGTGAAAGGGTGGCTAATTGAAATGAGGATATGGAAGTAGAAATTACCACACCTGAGGTGGAAGTTAAACTCAAACAGCTCAATGGGACTAAATCCGGGGGCCCAGATAATCTCCATCCTATAATATTAAAGGAACAGGCACATGCAATTGCAAGCCCAATAGCAAGGATTTTTAATTAATCCATAAATTCAGGGGTCAGATCCTATGACCAGACAATTGCTAATATAGTTCCCATTTTTAAGAAAGGGGAAAAAAGTGATCAGGAATCAACAGGCCCATTAGTTTGACCTAAATTATACGCAAGGTCTTGGAACAAATTTTGAAAGCGAAAGTAATTAAGTACATAGAGGTAAACAGTAATTAGGATAAACTACAAAATGTTTTTACAAAAGGTACATCATGCCAGATGAACTTGATCTCTTTCTTTGAGAAGATAATGGATTTTAGACAAAGGAAATGCAGCAGATCTAATCTACCTGGATTTCACTCAAGCATTTGGTACAGTTCCACATGGGAAATTATTAGTTAATCGAAAGATAGCTAAGGAACTGGAGAGTACAACGGGTCATATTGAAAGGTGAACTGTCAGACTGGAGGGAGGTTACTAGTGGAGTACCTCAGGGATCGGTCTTGAGGCCAATCTTATTTAACATTTTTATTAATGACCTTAGTTCAAAAAGTGGGAGTGTACTAATAAAATTTGTGGATGACACAAAGTTGGGAGGTATTGCCAACAGGGAGGAGGACCTGAATGCAAGAAGATCTGGGTGTCCTTGAAAACTGGAGTAAAAGAAATGGAAGAATGGGAGAAATGGAGTAACAGAAATGGGATAAAATGTAATAGTGCAAAGTGCAAGGTCATGCATTTAGGAACTAACAACAAGAATTTTTGCTATAAACTGTGGCCTATCTGTTGGAAGCAACAGAGAAGGAGAAAGACCTGGGTGTATTGGCTGATCACAGGATGACTGTGAGCTGCCAATGTGATGCAGCAGTGAAAAAAGGCTAATACAATCTTAGGATGCATCAGGTGAGGTATTTCCAATAGAGATAGGTAAGTATTAATACCATTATACAAGGCATTGGTAAGACCTCGTCTGAAATACTGACTGCAATTCTGGTCTCCCATGTTTAAGAACAATTCATTCAAGCTGGAAAAGGTGCAGAGAAGGGCTCCGAGGATGATCAGAGGAATGGAGAAAGGAGGCACAAGGAGCTTGGCTTGTTTAGCCCAAACAAACAAAGGCTGAGAGGAGATATGATCACTCTCTATAAATACATCAGAGAGATAAATACCAGGTAGGTAGATGAGTTATTAAATTAAGCACCAAAGTAGACACAAGAACAAATGGCTATAAACTAACCATCAATAAGTTTAGGCTTGAAATTAGATGAAGGTTTCTAACCATCAGAGGTGTGAAGTTCTGGAACACCAACCAAAGGGAGCAGTGGGGGCAAAAAAAACCCCTAACTTGTTGCAACACAGGGCTTGCTAAGTTTATGGAAGGGACAGTATGATGAGGTTGCCTACAATGGCATGTGGCCCATCTGCAACTGCTGCTAGCAAATATCATAGAATCATAGACTTTAAGGTCAGAAGGGACCATTATGATCATTTAGTCTGACCTCCTGTACAACGAAGGCCACAGAATCTCACCCACCCACTCCTGTAACAAACCCCTAATTTATATCTGAACTATTGAAGTCCTCAAATTGTGGTTTAAAGACTTCAAGGTGCAGAGAATCCTCAGCAAGTGACCTGTGCCCCACACTGCAGAGGAAGGCAAAAAACCCCCAGGGCCTCTGCCAATGTGCCCTGGAGGAAAATTTCTTCCAGACTCCAAATATGGTAATAAGATAAACCCTGAGCATGTGGGCAAGACTCACCGCCAGACACCTAGGAAAGAATTCTCTGCAGTAACTCAGATCCTACCCCATCTAACATCCCATCACAAGCCATTGAGCATATCTAGTAGTCGAAGATCAATTAATTTCCAAAATTAGGCTATCCCATCATATCATCTCCTCCATAAATTTATCAAGCTTAGTCGTGAAGCCAGATATGTCTTTTGCCCCCACTGCTTCTCTTGGAAGGCTTTTCCAGAACTTCAGTCCTCTGATGGTTAGAAATTTCAAGTTAAAGTTCAAGTTAACTTCGTCTAATTTCAAGTCTAAACTTCCTGATGGCCAGTTTATATCCATTTGTTCTTTTGTCCACATTGGTACTGAGTTTAAATAATTCTTCTCCCTTTGTGGTATTTATCCCTCTGATATATTTATAGAAAGCAATCATATCGCCCCTCAGCCTTCTTTTGGTTATGCTAAACAAGCCAAGCTCTTTTAGTCTCCTTTCATAAGACAGGTTTTCCATTCCTCGGACCATCCTCATAGCCCTTCTCTGTACCTGTTTGAATTCATCCTTCTTAAACATGGGAGACCAGAACTGCACACAATATTCTAGATGAGGTCTCACCAGTGCCTTGTATAACGGTACTAACACCTCCTTATCTCTACTGGAAATACCTCACCTGATGCATCCCAAGACCACATTAGCTTTTTTCCCTGCCATATCACATTGGTGGCTCATAGTCATCCTGTGATCAACCAATACTCCGAGGTCCTTCTTCTCCTCTGTTACTTCCAAGTGTCCCCAGTTTATAACAGAAATTCTTGTTATTAATCCTTAACGTCCAGAGAGGGGACCATAGATGGGGAGAGCTCTGAGTTACTGCAGTGAATTCTTTCCCAGGTGTCTGCCTGGTGGGTCTTGCTCACATGCTCAGAGTCTAACTAATCACCATATTTGGGGTTGGGAAGGAATTTTCCCGCAGATCAGATTGGCAGAGACCCTGAGGGGGAGGGGAGGGGCTTGCCTTCCTCTGCAGAGTGGGATCACTTGCAGGTTTAAACTAGTGTAAATGGCGGAGTCTCTGTAACTTTGAGTCTTTAAACCATGATTTGAGGATGTCAGTAACTCAGCCAGAGGGTCTGTTACAGGAGTGGGTGGGTGAGGTTCTGTGGCCTGTGATGTGCAGGAGCTCAGACTAGATGATCATGATGGTCCCTTCTGGCCTTAAAATCTATAAGTCTATGAGAAAAAAACAACAAATTTAAGGGCTTTACTTTGTAAAAATAATCAGTGGAAATGGGACTGTCAACACCAATAAGACTTTAAGCAGATTAAGTCACAAATAAAAACAGCTCCAATAATTATCTGATAGTTACAAAATTGTCTTCAGATGCATCCAAACAAGGCCTCAGAGCAGTTCTGTTACAGAAGTGTGGTGCTCTCTGGAAAGCAGTTATTTAGGCAGCTACAGCCATGTCAAAAACAGAATGCCAGTGTGCTCTAATAGGAAAAGGGGCTTTGGCATTAGCTTTTGCAAGCAAAAAACTTTACATATTTCTGTACGGTAGATCTGTACTGGCAGAAACAGCTCATAAACCATTAGTGACTATTTCAAAAAGGAACATGACAGACACACCACCTCAGCTACAAAGATTTTTTTTAATTGCATTTATATATTTTCAAATTAGAGTATCAGCCAGGAAAATCATTAATGGTTGATGATACTCTTTCTACAGCTTAGGATGTAACCACTGTAATTGAAAAAGAAGATGATATAGTACACATAGATATACTTTAAAATTGTTTCCTATATCAGAAAATATGGGAAGAAATTGTACTAGCAACTAGACAGGATGAGAATTTACAAAGGGCTATTACAACTATTGAAAAAGGATATAATAAAAAAATGATAGTGAAGCCATATAATCAATTTATTCAAGACATCAGTAATGTAAGGAATTCTGTTTAAAGGTAATAGAGTACCTTTAAGGGACACTTAGGCATAGAAAAAAGAAAACACAGAACAAGAAAGGTTCTGAATGAATCAAAAATGAGAGGACTATATAAAAGAATGTGACAGATGTCAAAAATATAAAAATATAAACAACCCAGGACTTTTATTCAAGAAAACTTAAGACCTTAGTCTAAATCAGGTTTATATCTATTTGAATATGAAGGACATGCATATATTATAGTTCTTCATTATTTTTTGCATTTTCCTGAAATCTCTACCTAGAAAATACACCTGTCAAACAAGTCATTAATAGAATTATATCAATTTTTGCAAGACATGGCATTCCCAATACAGTAATGATTGATAATGGACCTCAATTTCACAGAAAAGAGTTTTAAAGTTTTGCCACAACATATGATTTCAAACATATTACATCAAATCCAGGTTACCCACAATCTAATGAGCTAGCCAAAAATGGTGTTAAAATAGTAAAAAGATTACTAAGAACAGTTGAAGAAACAAATACTGATTTGTATTTGGGATTAAATTATTAAATATCACTATTACAACAAGGTTTATTATTAGGATATACATATTCAGGCCTGTCTGTAAAGGCCTATACTCTAAGAATTTAGGTATATTCTTATCACTTAGCTAGATATAGAGGTATAAAAGAGAGACTCAAAATCACTGTCTGACTATATAAGGCCTTTTCTCACTGTGACAGTCTGAGGCCCTGTTCTTAGGCTTAGGCCTTTGGCTAAGCAGCAGAGGCAGCCATAAGCTGAGAAGTGACCGGTCACCTCCTCACATTCCAAACTCGTCACATTGAAAGAAGGTGCTGTTGGGCTGTTCGGAATACAATCCTGTCCTGATAATAAAAAAGAAAAGGAGGACTTGTGGCACCTTAGAGACTAACAAATTTATTTGAGCATAAGCTTTCGTGAGCTACAGCTCACTTCATCGGATGCATTCGGTGGAAAATACAGAGGGGAGATTTATATACACACACAGAGAACATGAAACAATGGGTTTATCATAAACACTGTAAGGAGAGTGATCACTTAAGATGAGCTATTACCAGCAGGAAGGGGGGGGAGGAGGAAAACCTTTTGCTGTGATAATCAAAGTGGGCCATTTCCAGCAGTTAACAAGAACGTCTGAGGAACAGTGGGGGGTGGGGTGGGGGGAGAAATAACATGGGAAATAGTTTTACTTTGTGTCATGACCCATCCACTCCCAGTCTCTATTCAAGCCTAAGTTAATTGTATCTAGTTTGCAAATTAATTCCAATTCAGCAGTCTCTCCTTGGAGTCTGTTTTTGAAGTTTTTTTGTTGAAGGATAGCCACTCTCAAGTCTGTAATCGTGTGACCGGAGAGATTGAAGTGTTCTCCGACTGGTTTTTGAATGTTATAATTCTTGACATCTGATTTGTGTCCATTTATTCTTTTACGTAGAGACTGTTCAGTTTGGCCAATGTACATGGCAGAGGGGCATTGCTGGCACATGATGGCCTATATCACATTGGTAGATGCGCAGGTGAACGAGCCTCTGATAGTGTGGCTGATGTGATTAGGCCCTATGATGGTATCCCCTGAATAGATATGTGGACAGAGTTGGCAACGGGCTTTGTTGCAAGGATAGGTTCCTGGGTTAGTGGTTCCATTGTGTGGTGTGTGGTTGCTGGTGAGTATTTGCTTCAGATTGGGGGGCTGTCTGTAAGCAAGGACTGGTCTGTCTCCCAAGATCTGTGAGAGTGATGGGTCGTCCTTCAGGATAAGTTGTAGATCCTTGATGATGCGTTGGAGAGGTTTTAGTTGGGGGCTGAAGGTGATGGCTAGTGGCGTTCTGTTATTTTCTTTGTTGGGCCTGTCCTGTAGTAGGTGACTTCTGGGTACTCTTCTGGCTCTGTCAATCTGTTTCTTCACTTCAGCAGGTGGGTATTGTAGTTGTAAGAATGCTTGATAGAGATCTTGTAGGTGTTTGTCTCTGTCTGAGGGGTTGGAGCAAATGCGGTTATATCGTAGAGCTTGGCTGTAGACAATGGATCGTGTGGTGTGATCTGGATGAAAGCTAGAGGCATGTAGGTAGGAATAGTGGTCAGCAGGTTTCTGATATAGGGTGGTGTTTATGTGACCATCATTTATTAGCACTGTAGTGTCCAGGAAGTGGATCTCTTGTGTGGACTGGTCCAGGCTGAGGTTGGTGGTGGGATGGAAATTGTTGAAATCATAGTGGAATTCCTCAAGGGCTTCTTTTCCATGGGTCCAGATGATGAAGATGTCATCAATGTAGTGCAAGTAGAGTAGGGGCATTAGGAGACGAGAGCTGAGGAAGCGTTGTTCTAAGTCAGCCATAAAAATGTTGGCATACTGTGGGGCCATGCGGGTACCCATCGCAGTGCCACTGATTTGAAGGTATACATTGTCCCCAAATGTGAAATAGTTATGGGTGAGGACAAAGTCACAAAGTTCAGCCACCAGGTTAGCCGTGACATTATCGGGGATACTGTTCCTGATGGCTTGTAGTCCATCTTTGTGTGGAATGTTGGTGTAGAGGCTTCTGCATCCATAGTGGCCAGGATGGTGTTTTTAGGAAGATCACCGATGGATTGTAGTTTCCTCAGGAAGTCCGTGGTGTCTCAAAGATAGCTGGGAGTGCTGGTAGCGTAGGGCCTGAGGAGGGAGTCTACATAGCCAGACAATCCTGTTGTCAGGGTGCCAATGCCTGAGATGATGGGGCGTCCAGGATTTCCAGGTTTATGGATCTTGGGTAGCAGATAGAATACCCCAGGTCGGGGTTCCGGGGGTGTGTCTGTGCGGATTTGTTCTTGTGTTTTTTCAGCGAGTTTCTTGAGCAAATGCTGTAGTTTCGTTTGGTAACCCTCAGTGGGATCAGAGGGTAATGGCTTGTAGAAAGTGGTGTTGGAGAGCTGCCTAGTAGCCTCTTGTTCATACTCCGACCTATTCATGATGACGACAGCACCTCCTTTGTCAGCCTTTTTGATTATGATGTCAGAGTTGTTTCTGAGGCTGTGGATGGCATTGTGTTCTGCACGGCTGAGGTTATGGGGCAAGTGATGCTGCTTTTCCACAATTTCAGCCCATTCACATCCGCGGAAGCACTCTACGTAGAAGTCCAGTCTGTTATTTCGACCTTCAGGAGGAGTCCACCCAGAATCCTTCTTTTTGTAGTATTGGTTGGAAGGTCCCTGTGGGTTGATACGTTGGTTAGAGGTGTGTTGGAAATACTCCTTGAGTCGGAGATGTCAAAAATAGGATTCTAGGTCACCACAGAACTGTCATGTTCGTGGGGGTGGAGGGGCAAAAGGAGAGGCCCTGAGATAGATTAATTAGATTAATTTGCAAACTGGATACAATTAACTTAGGCTTGAATAGAGACTGGGAGTGGATAAGTCATTACATAAAGTAAAACTATTTCCCCATGTTATTTCTCCCCCCACCCCACTCCCCACTGTTCCCTAGACATTCTTGTTAACTGCTGGAAATGCCCCACCTTGATTATCACCACAAAAGGTTTTCCTCCTCCCCCCCTCTTCCTGCTGGTAATAGCTCAGATTAAGTGATCACTCTCCTTACAGTGTGTATGATAAAACCCATTGTTTCATGTTCTCTGTGTGTGTATATAAATCTCCCCACTGTATTTTCCACCGAATGCATCCAATGAACTGAGCTGTAGCTCATGAAAGCTTATGCTCAAATAAATTTGTTAGTCTCTAAGGTGCCACAAGTACTCCTTTTCTTTTTTGCAAATACAGACTAACACGGCTGCTACTCTGAAACCTGTCCTGATAATGCCGATCACCTCCAGAGAAAGGGAAGAGCCTAGAGGATGTAAAAGGAAGTTTAGTTTGATAGTTTTTTGTTTGGTAAGAACTCACCTATCAATAGACACAGCTGGGAAACCCTTATGTCTTTATAGATGTAGTTGTGAAATCCTCACTTCTGTATAGTTTTGTCATTATAATTCCCACTTTGCTATTGTTTATTTGCATGGTCTCTCTCTGGTTCTGTGATTGTTTCTGTCTGCTATATAATTAATTTTGCTGGGTGTAAACTAATTAAGGTGGTGGGATATAATTGGTTGAATAATCATGTTACAATATGTTAGGATTGGTTAGTTAAATGTCAGTAAAATGATAGGTTAAGGTATAGCTAAGCAGAATTCAAGTTTTACGATATAGTTTGCAGTCAATCAGGAAGTAAGGGGGTGGAAATGGGAACAGGGAATGGGGGTGGGGAAATTGGAATCATGTTTTGCTAAGGGGGGGAATGGGAACAGGGACACAGGTAAGGCTCTGTGGTGTCAGAGCTGGGAAGAGGGACACTAAGGAAGGAAACTGGAATCATGCTTGCTAGAAGTTCACCCCAATAAACATTGAATTGTTTGCACCTTTGGACTTCGGGTATTATTGCTCTCTTTTCATGCGAGAAGGACCAGGGAAGTAAATGGGTGAAGGAATAAGCCCCCTAACATTTATCATCTGCACAGTTGTTATTTAACAGACATCTTTGACACAAATTAGCTAGGTTTTTTCAAGAAGGATACAAGGAAAAGGATAAGTATAAATATCTGTCAAGTTTGTATCAAAAGAACTAGTATGAAAGAGGATTGCATAAACTGCCTTATGTGAAACTGAATGATAGAGCATTTATCTATAATGGAGAAGTTGGGCTCAGAAAGCCAGTGTAACAGAAGAAATAGCACCTCAGTCTTATGATGTAATGACGAATAACAGTCAAGTGTTTGAACGAAATCAGAAACATCTGCAATTGCTACCTGCACAGCCAGACTCATTTGGAAGAAGAAATGCTATATTACAGCAACAAGAGCAGCAAGACAATGAAAATGATATCATTCCTCTGAGGAATAAGAGCAATTTCAATAACACCATAACTGGTTTCAGCGTAGCAGCCGTGTTAGTCTGTATTCGCAAAAAGAAAAGGAGTACTTGTGGCACCTTAGAGACTAACAAATTTATTTGAGCATAAGCTTTTGTGAGCTACAGCTCACTTCATCAGATGCATTTGGTGAAAATACAGAGGGCAGATTTATATACATAACTATAGAAGTTAGATGGTCATTGCGACAGAGACCCATTAAAAGACTTATATCGGAAACTGTTAAGATAATTCCAATACATCTATAGCTATATAAGAATAAATTTGTTCTAAAATAGTTAAAAGAAAGGAGACGTGGTGTTATCATGGCTTTGAGAATGATACAATCTCCAGGGGTGGGAGCTGACAGCGGGAGGAGGCAGCTAGTTTTAGGTTAGACTGAGAGATTCACCTGAGCTAAGATGCTTTGTCTATATGTTAATTATGTATCTAACAAAGACTGTTGTTCGGTTACTAGCAATGAACTATTATTAAGAGTAGTGGGACACCTGACTATAAAACAACCCAATCCTCACACGGGAACTGTTTATGGTAGTTTCCTATAGCAATGTTTTGTCAAAGCAAAGTGTGTTTGTGCTGCTGTCACCAGGAGCTGTCATTATTATTGTCTCATTCTTTTTCATAAAGAGATGAGTGGGTCTCTGCAATTATGCCAGTAACTCAATTCAAGGCTGTGCTGAGAAGCCAGAGAGAATCAGGTGATAGTCAAGGCCCAAGGCTGGAATAACCACTAGACAGAGACAAAGAACTAGAGGGGTTGGAAATGCACTTGCAACTTTCTAAACCCTTAAGTAAATAGGCAGGAATAGTCTCACCAGGACCTCAGATCCAAACATCCCAGAATCTGGGGGATGTCTAGATCCGAACACTGCAGCTGCCACTTACCTCTATAACACAAAACCCCAAGCCTAGGTCTAAGGATAGCCTTTCCCCCACAAGCACTGGGAAAGCTGGGACCCAAATCCACACTCATCTCCTACCCTCCCCGCAGCCCCCAGCTCCCTGGAGCAGCCCAGACCCAGCCTGTGCCATTCTGGCCCTGCTGTACATGACAGCAAGTCAAGGTAATTTTCTTGGGTGTAGGGGTAACATCTGCTTCCCATTCAGGGAACAGCCACACCATTTAATCCAGAGAAAATAACCCCAGGGAAACATCTGTGTTAAAGCCACTGGAAGGCGAGGCAGGGGCTCCAGCCGCCACTCCTGCACCTCGCTGAGCCATCTGCATGCAGTACAAAAAGCTGAACAATCGACTCACTTCAGCCCAGCAAAGGAACCGGCAGCTTTTGATCAATATTTTCCACAACAGGGCATTTTGAAATGATAAATGCACTTGTGGGGAAGAGGAAGAGATTAAACTTTTGGTGCAGAGGCATCCGGTGAC
Organism: Dermochelys coriacea; assembly: GCF_009764565.3. Taxonomy (NCBI): domain Eukaryota; kingdom Metazoa; phylum Chordata; order Testudines; family Dermochelyidae; genus Dermochelys; species Dermochelys coriacea. Next base: position 899,523 of record NC_050077.1, on the reverse strand, counting down.
TGGGGAAAAGATGGCTCAATTCAGCAAGGAAAGAAGGCAGGGGCCAGTAGCAGACATTCTGTGGAATTTGAGAGTATATTTCAGTGTCTGAGAATCATTAATAAAAATCAGACTCTCATCTTCCCCCAAGATACCCACTCCCACCGCATCCAACAAGAGAGAGGAGAGAAGCGCCATCACAGCCAGGGTCATCACTGTTTGTCTAGAGAAAAAGCAGCAGACAGAGAGTCCTTCATGCAGGAAGCAGGAGCTGCCGAACCAGTAGGAAGATAATATATATACTTGGGGCTGCTGATGGATGAAGACCAGGGAGGAATCATGCTGCAACAGAGAGCATGTGGGAAGATAAAAGGAACCTAAACGAGAACTTCCCCAACATAAATCCTTCTACTAATGACAAATAGCTCAGAGACAAGGTAATTCACCAGCAGGCAGGATCAGAGATTACATCAGAGATTTCTCACCCACAAGGCAATGAAGAGAAATCCAATTGGATGCAAATGGCAATAAGCTAAGATGTGCCAAGAGCACAAGCGTGAAGGCACTGTGTTTCTGACCAGCCAGCGGTGCAAGAGCTACCAGGAAAATCAGTATCAAGAACCAAAGGCTTGAGTCATCAGAGAAAAGAAAAGGGGGTAGTAAGGCAGAACCTGGGCCCAGGATTTACACAGAATAATAATTCCTTTGCACAAGCCTCCGGCCACCAGCAGTGCTGGGCCTGTGGAGGAGGACAGTGAATTGGGAAGGGGGTCTGGAGACTTCACAGCACTCTGACATGGAGAGATGAGGAGACTAAACACAGCAGGATTTTGAAGACATCTGACCTTTCCTTTTGGACACATACATGCAGGGCTTAAATTCAGCCAGAGCTGTCCAGAGCAGAACTTCAATAAATATTTTCAAACCCATGGGGCAAAAGCATCGAGCCTTGGCGGTGCCCCATGGGGGCTAAAGCCCCAAGACCCCCCACCCCACAGCTGAAGCCCAGAGCCCTGAATGGAAAGGCATGGGGGGCTCTGGGAAATACGCTATGAAAATTTAAGCCTTGCATACATCTGTCTAGACACAGGGCTACTGTGGTCACTCTGTTCCCAAGTGTAAACGCCAGTGGAATTAAGTTCTTATTTCAGCACAGACTGTGGATTTGCATTTGTTGATATTGGGAAATAAGCTGGTGCTGCAACAATGCTGGTCACAAGAGAGCCGCTAATGGTCCCCTATACCTGACCCTGCTCAAAAGCTCTACAGAAACCCTGTCGACTCTCTCCACCCAGCACCACTCCTTATAGGGCTGCCAGCTTAACCAGATTTTGACTCTGTGTATCCTAGAACCTGAGGATCCAAAATATGGGAACCCCGGAGGCCAGACTGTGTGCTATACCTCACTGTAGTCAGTTGAGTTTCCTGTGTATAAATGTGTCTAGATTGTAAATTGCACATGGAATGTGATATCCACTAGTAACATCCCATTGAGTCTCACCTGCTGTTAACATATGTGGCAGTGGCTGGGGACTAAGGACTCCCCTGAGAAAATGGGACAAGGGGAAATAACTAGCAATATGTCCATTGTGAAGAGAACCCTGGAAAGCAAGATGAGCAAGCAAAGCGCGTAGTCCAGCACACAATGGAACCGCAGCTCTACTAAGCACAGGCGGACCTAGCGTCTGACTCATTGTGAGCTCTGCTGGGGCGCCATCCTTAAGCTTAACAAAATTGGGTTACACTTCCTCGCTGCTCTCAAGTGCTAGATCATATCCTATTAAACTATACGTGTTCCACACCGCAGCCACCCAGGGCTCCAAGCTGCCCTGCTCTCCTGCTGTGAGCACTGGCATGGAGTGGTTTGAGCAGACCGTGCTTCCAAGAGCACCAGAGGTCCCTAGGGATTGCAATAATGGAGCAAACCATTAGTTTATCTAGCCTGTCTCCTGTCTCCAGGTGTGGCCTATAGGTGATGTTTGAGTGGACCAACAATACATATTACCTACATGGGCAATCCCTGAGTGATGAGAAAGGTTAGAGCCCATGAGATGCCACAAGACATGGCCTAGGCAAAAGCTATGCCACTCTGCTATTTGCAGACTTCCTTTCATATATGAGCCCGCACTGATTTTAACAGGGCCTCTGAGCATCAGTGCAGGAGCCCATAGCTAGCTTTACTCCTGTTGACTGTATAGTGAGCTAATCTGAACCCTAAATAGTCAATGAGGCCTCACGGAAAGGAACTCTTCAAAACCATTCTCTTTGCAAACAATTCAGCTGTCAAATGAGACTGGGATGGCCGTTCTAATGCACACTGCTGCTTCCTCACCCTGGCATGGCGAGAGAGCTGGAGTCCCCCAGCCCTGGCTCCTTATTCCCACCTGACTTCACAACAACCCGCTTGTGACAGTACAAGCCATTGCTATGGAAATGACTGTGACATCACATATAGATTATTACAGAAGGAGAGACTCATGACCTAAAAGTCCTAATCAAATATCCCCCATGTTAAAAGTCTGGCAAGGAAAATAGAGAAAACATGTGATCTACCAGCAGGCAGATCTGGAAATGGAACAAGTTTCAGAAATTTTCTCTGAGGAAGCTGCAAGTCTGTTCATTTCCTGGTTTTCGTAAGATTGCTGGAACAAATACTCAGGATCTGATTTTACAGGAAATGCATTAATTTCCCACATATTCCCAGTAAGTTAATTTATCAAAGAGCAACTTTATTAAATAGCACTGACAACAAAGTTGAAAACTGATTAAACATTGATGCAAGTGTATATTGATTTGCACATTCCTGTGTCTTTGTGTGTGAGACATCAATACAATTAAATAATATCTTAATAAAATAGTGTGGTAATTAGGCCTGCTGTTCTAAGTCGGCGTTGCCTTCAGCAATGTCATTAAAAGCAAGATATACATTAACCCCTTAATAACCATTTAACAACGGATGAAAAGAAAGAGCCCAGAGTGGCTCCCAAATCCATGGACTCCCAGATAGGTTGTTTTCAAGATACTGGACACAATTCTCCTCTCACACATACCACTTGGACATGTCTGACCCAGAGTTGAATGGAGTCACTTCTGATTTGCACAAGTTTAAGTCCCAAGAGGGTCAGGCCTGCAGTGTCACTTCATAAAACAAATGTGCCCTCGACTTTGTCTTTTCCTGACCTCTGAGAGTTTCATTTTGGTACCTTAAGGTTCTTTTTATGCAGGTTTTTCCTATGATTTTTACAAAGAAAAGTGGCAAACCAAAGACAACCCCCATATGCCATGATTTGCTAAGGAACAGCAGGATGCTGCCTGCGGCCAACATGTGCAGTCAGTGAGCAGGTACCCATGCTTCCTTCCATATGCACTTGCATGGAGCCCTGCCCATCGCCACTGGCACAAAGGCTGTGGCCATAGATGTATTTTCTGAAGTGATGCACCGACACTTTCCCCACCCAATTTGTAGACACACAGCTCTGCACCCGCAGCCTACCCTGCTCTAGAGTCATGGGCCAAAACACTGAGAATAGCCCTGTTTCCAGGAGGGTGCGCCAGTGCCCCCAGATGAACCAGAACATATATAGTCACCCTGCGCTGACATGAGACATATGGATGTCTGTCTGCCTGCATTCACTGCCATTCTGCACTTTGCTGTCAATAGCCCTGAGCTATACTGAGTTGACTTCATTTCTGCTTGTCCATCAGTTGTTTCCTGTCTCTTGCTAGTGAGGAATGTGAACCAAGATCCCAAAGTCAGGATTCTGAAGACATCCTTAATATTATGCTGAAAATTATTACCATCATTTCAGGAAACTAAGGCCTTGGTCTGACTTTCCCTCCCATCTGGAAACTCTCTAAAATATTTAACCTTCCTAGAATGATGCAGGAACCAGCGCTCCTATCAGACACCCAGACAAACAGCATCTGAAAGGATCTCCCTGTGCTAGTAAGACTAACACCTTCACAGAGGAAATCAGTTTGCAAGGGAGGAGCTGAGCCAGCCAAGCCAACCGGGCTGGAAATGAACATTTACCAAGACGTATTAGAGATGCATTTAAAAATTTTGATGACTCAAAGCAAACAAAGCTAATGAGGGCCTTGTTGGCTGCACGGTATGGAGACTCAATGTCAGAATTCCTGGCGCTAACCTGCCCCATGAAGCACCAGATGCAGGAGAAGCCATTGGCAGCTTGGCAGGCTCAGCAGGAGCAGCAAGAACCTTGTGTCCGTGGGTTTCTTCCACTGGAAGGGAACCCTTTCTCTGGGAGATGTTTTTCTTTTCAAGGGGCATGGGAGGGGACAGACTCCCCCACCCCCACCCCCAAGATGTCAGACCCATAGCAAGGGCCTAGCCTGGCCGAGTAGCTGGAGTGCCCCACACGTGTCAGGATGACAGGTCTGCATCACTCCTGCCTCTGAGTCAGTGCAACCCAATGCTCCAGCAGGGGGCACTGGGACATGCAACGTGCCCGCTGTGGTTTGGGCCAGACCTGTGGTCAGTCAAGGTTTCGTGGCAAGGCGAGATGTTTAACCAGCCCTGGCCAGCTCCAGCCTGGCTACCCCCATGCTGACCCCCTGAACTGCCCCGCAGGCGTCCATGGGATAAAGATCGTTTGTTACTTTCCTGTGTTAAATGTGTCTGTCATCCCATCTGGGAGCAGGAATGATGCCCTGTGACGTAGACCCTGTATATCTCCCTCATCCACTCTGACAAGGTCACGCTCCTTGTCCTTGCCATCAAGGTATCGCCCCTCCCTATTATCCACCATCGTCTCTTCACACCACTCCCCTCCCCTCCACTCTACCAGTGATGACCTGTTTGTTGGCTTCTTCCACACACATCTCTGTGCCACCCCTATCCTGCGCGGTCACCAAGGGCACCACCCACTCCTCCTTTAAGACCCAGCCAGCCGGCTATGCTGAGGTGTGGGACACCTAGGGATGATCCATAGCCCTACCATGGCCAATACCCCCGACCATGCTGCTTGTGTGTGGTGCCCCTTTCCCATCACTCTCCGTTTTGTCTGACAGAGGGTGAGCACTGCAGGGCAGGAAAGGATTTTCCTGTGTTTTATGCAGCACCCAGCACTTTGGAGACTCTATGGTAACAAATCATTCACCGACCTAATAATAGAATCATAGAAGATCAGGGTTGGAAGAGACCTCAAGAGGTCATCTAGTGCAACCCCCTGCTCAAAGCAGGACCAACACCAACTAAATCCTCTGGCCCATTGAATGTGCTATTCCTTTTCCATCTGCAGCTGGTGCCAGGGTTCTGTTCTGCAGAATGCCTCAGACCCACACTGCCCCTCCTTGGATGCACAATGCTGAGACATCGCCTCAAAGAAGTGGCAGCTTCTTGGATCAGATCTGGGGCATTTTAAAGAGCAAACTCTGGACTGGTGTTGGGATGGAGCTGACACTGTGGTCTCAGACACTCTCTGTTTGTTCCAGGAAAGTCTCCAAAGCTCTGGAGTCTGAGATCTCAGGAGGAGACGGCAGCTTTCTGAGGTAGCCTTAGGATAGATCTGACGTGGGTGGGGAGCAAGAAGCATTGTGCTTGTGAACCTGCAGGGAATTCCCCTGTTCAGTGGGTGAGTTCTGCCAAGCCCTTAGCGTAGAGATCAGACCACAGTGCTGGCTGTGCAGCAGCTGCCTGGAAAAGTAACCAAGACACTTAGTTACCCTCTGGAAATGCTGGAAGCCATGTCAGCAATTCCATCACTAACCTCCTGGAGCACCAATATACCTAGTCACATCTCATTTGGCTGCGATGAGTGGCAGTTCCCCTTGCAGAGAGAGACACTGAAAATACGACCTTCCGGGCATTACTGAGCAATCCATTTGCCCAGACTCCGCTGTGTCACACTGTCAGCTCATCACCAAGCCTTGGCACTTACGTAACCTATTAGTTGTCCAATTTGTCTCTCTGTTGGGGCCCTTGAGATTCTGTCCTGTGACTCAGTGCATTTTTAGTACTCTTGTTAGTTAATACGAATAGTACCTTGGACATTTTAGGTGGCAAAGTAAATTCAGTTGCAGCAAATCTTGTTAGCATCCAGCACTCTCTATCCCTCCCTTCGCCACCATGTTCTGCCCAAGGCACCCAGGAGGAGAAGCCATGGCACCAGATGATGAGATCAGTGAGGAGGGCTGCTACTGCTGCTCTGTGTCTAATGGAGCCTCTCCCTCCTCAGTAAAACACCTGAAGGGAGCCATCTCACAACCATTTCCTTCTGCCCTGTCCATCACACCAAGGTCAGCAGCCAGATCCCAGGGAATGGGGAGTCCTGTGGCCAATGGAGAAGACAGACCCAGCATGTGAGGCGGCATTGTTCCCACAGTCAGACTCTGGTGATGGGGAAGGGCTGGAGTGAGGCAGATACCAGTAATCCCCATTGCTATCCAAGTTCTTCTCAACTCTCTATAGGCGCTTGTGTCTGCTTGGCTTGGGCACATCCGCTGCTGGGTGGGCCCGAAGAAAGAGGAGCACAGTCCTCGAGGTATAGCAGCTGCCAAAGTGGTTCTTGGAGCCTCAAAACCATTCATATTGAGTCTTATTTCATCAGAACTGGGAGCTGCTGATTAAGCCCTGGAATGCAGAATAGGCTATGTTTGTGCATGCAGGGGACACCCCAGGTAGAGATCACCGGTCTCATTCACAGATGAGATTCAGCAAGGGTCTGTTTCTACTCTTTACTAACCATTGCAAACCATACAGTTTCTGAATCTGTAATACGAGTCTTCATTGCCTGGCATAATGGGGTCCTGGCACCCTTAACTGGTGCCTCTGGGTGCTCTGACAGTAAAACAATAAATAATAATACCAGGGTGCATTTTTCGGTGTTTGGTAGATTGCTGTTGTGCAAAAGAGAGCTTGATGGCCTTTCTACTTTGAGTACTTTCTACTACTCGGAAGCCTGTATCCCAAGAAAGGGGAAAAAATTCATAGGAAGGAGTTGTAGACCAAGCTGGATGAGCAAGCATCTTAGAGAGGTGATTATGAAGAAGCAGAAAGCATACAGGGAGTGGAAGATGGGAGGGATCAGCAAGGAAAGCTACCTAATTGAGGTCAGAAGATGTAGGGATAAAGTCAGAGAGACTAAAAGTCGAGTAGAGTTGGACCTTGCAAAGGGAATTAAAACCAATAGTAAAAGGTTCTATAGCCATATAAATAAGAAGAAAACTAAGAAGGAAGAAGTGGGGCCGCTTAACACTGAGGATGGAGTGGAGGTTAAAGATAATCTAGGCATGGCCCAATATCTAAACAAATACTTTGCCTTAGTCTTTAATAAGGCTAAAGAGGATCTTGGGGATAATGGTAGCATGACAAATGGGAAGGAGGATATAGAGGTAGATATTACCATATCAGAGGTAGAAGCGAAACTGAAACAGCTTAATGGGACTAAATCGGGGGGCCCAGATAATCTTCATCCAAGAATATTAAAGGAATTGGCACCTGAAATTGCAAGCCCATTAGCAAGAATTTTTAATGAATCTGTAAACTCAGGAATGGTACCGAATGATTGGAGAATTGCTAATATAGTTCCTATTTTTAAGAAAGGAAAAAAAAGTGATCCAGGTAACTACAGGCCAGTTAGTTTGACATCTGTAGTATGCAAGGTCCTGGAAAAAATTTTGAAGGAGAAATTAGTTAAGGACATTGAAGTCAATGGTAAATGGGACAAAATACAACATGGTTTTACAAAAGGTAGATCGTGCCAAACCAACCTAATCTCCTTTTTTGAAAAAGTAACAGATTTTTTAGATAAAGGAAATGCAGTGGATCTAATTTACCTAGATTTCAGTAAGGCATTCGATACCGTGCCACATGGGGAATTATTAGTTAAATTGGAGAAGATGGGGATCAATATGAACATCAGAAGGTGGATAAGGAATTGGTTAAAGGGGAGACTGCAGCGGGTCCTACTGAAAGGTGAACTGTCAGGTTGGAGGGAGGTTACCAGTGGAGTTCCTCAGGGATCGGTTTTGGGACCAATCTTATTTAATCTTTTTGTTACTGACCTTGGCACAAAAAGTGGGAGTGTGCTAATAAAGTTTGCAGATGATACAAAGCTGGGAGGTATTGCCAATTCGGAGAAGGATCGGGATATTATACAGGAGGATCTGGATGACCTTGTAAACTGGAGTAATAGTAATAGGATGAAATTTAATAGTGAGAAGTGTAAGGTTATGCATTTAGGGATTAATAACAAGAATTTTAGTTATAAGTTGGGGACGCATCAATTAGAAGTAACGGAAGAGGAGAAGGACCTTGGAGTATTGGTTGATCATAGGATGATTATGAGCTGCCAATGTGATATGGCTGTGAAAAAAGCTAATGCGGTTTTGGGATGCATCAGGAGAGGCATTTCCAGTAGGGATAAGGAGGTTTTAGTACCGTTATACAAGGCACTGGTGAGACCTCACCTAGAATACTGTGTGCAGTTCTGGTCTCCCATGTTTAAAAAGGATGAATTCAAACTGGAGCAGGTACAGAGAAGGGCTACTAGGATGATCCGAGGAATGGAAAACTTGTCTTATGAAAGGAGACTTAAGGAGCTTGGCTTGTTTAGCCTAACTAAAAGAAGGTTGAGGGGAGATATGATTGCTCTCTATAAATATATCAGAGGGATAAATATAGGAGAGGGAGAGGAATTATTTAAGCTCAGCACCAATGTGGACACAAGAACAAATGGGTATAAACTGGCCACCAGGAAGTTTAGACTTGAAATCAGACGAAGGTTTTTAACCATCAGAGGAGTGAAGTTTTGGAATAACCTTCCAAGGGAAGCAGTGGGGGCAAAAGATCTATCTGGTTTTAAGATTCTACTCGATAAGTTTATGGAGGAGATGGTATGATGGGATAATGGGATTTTGGTAAGTAATTGATCTTTAAATATTCAGGGTAAACAGGCCAAATCCCCTGAGATGGGATATTAGATGGATGGGATCTGATTTACTATAGAAAATTCTTTCCTGGGTATCTGGCTGGTGAATCTTGCCCATGTGCTCAGGGTTTGGCTGATTGCCATATTTGGGGTCGGGAGGAATTTTTCCTCCAGGGCAGATTGGAGAGGCCCTGGAGGTTTTTTTGCCTTCCTCTGTAGGATGGGGCATGGTTGACTGGAGGGAGGCGTCTCTGCTCCTTGATGTTTTGAACCATGATTTGAGGACTTCAATAGCTCAGACATGGGTGAGGTTTTTCATAGGAGTGGTGGGTGACATTCTGTGGCCTGCGCTGTGCAGGAGGTCGGACTAGATGATCAGAGTGGTCCCTTCTGACCTTAGTATCTATGAATCTATGAATCTATAATATTGAGCTGCATATATTATTGGAGCTTCTGGAGGCTCGGCATTGACTGCATTGTGCAGATCAATAGCTCTGGATGCATTTACATCAACTACGCTGCAATGACAGATCAGCACCACATACCAAGTAGCCCTACAGTTTTGAGATAAATCACCATTTAGAACCCAACAAGCAGGCGTCTGTCTGCTCTATGGATGATCCCAGCAGAGGAAGCTGGACATTGGAGCTGGTGACAAAAAATAAAGCCAGCCCTCTGAAGGACACTATCAGTTAGAAAGGCAGGAGGGAAGCAGACCATATGTGGCGCCACCAGCATTTCTCTCCTGAGAAGTCCATTGGTGACATGTCTCTTACAGAGTGTGTGATCTATTATTGAAAAGAAATTCTCCAGTTTATTATTATTATGATTTAACATTTACGTTGGGGTAGTGCCTAGGGGGCCCCATTGTGCTGGGTGCCGTGCAAATATATGGAAAATGACCATTCTTGCCCCAAGCTGACAGTCTAAAAGACAAAGCTCTGACAAACAAGTGGGCCTGGGTGGGGAGGGACAGGAGAGGTGGGGAACAAGAATAATTGGGAGTGTGTAGCTCTTTGCCGGGCAGGAGCAGTAAGTTTAGCCCTTTACCCTGAGTCAGAGCTGATCACCATTTGCTGCGGATCTCTGCAAGAAGATTTGTGATTCAGAAGTTCATGTGACTAATTTCCAGCCTATAGGGTGTTAGCGAACTACGGGCGAGTTGTTATTGGTGGTGCTGGCTCCTGCTCCTTCACAGATAACTGACACCTCCTGAGCAGGAGAGTAACAAAGGATGGGTATTGTTTAGCGACTGGCAAATGCTCTTGTTCAGTTTGTATGTGAATCAGGTGTTCTTATCAAACATGGCAATGCCCCAGCACAGGTATGGACAAGGTCCCAGGATTACAGATGTGCATAATCAGCAAGCAGAAAGGGGAATGCGGGGCTGGAAGTGAGCACTTGCTCTGGACGGTAACGCAGGCTGACGTACGTGCTCAGCAGGGTTTGCAGTGGTTCAGAGATACAGGCACAGAGCCACGAACCACAGACACAGACTGGGCAGGGTGGGAGCTCGGCCCAGGCTCAGCTGTAGCAACAGTCTAAGCAAGAGACAGAAATGGCCAGTGCTCAGTGCCACTGAGGGAAGGACGAGGTTAGTGGAGGGGAGGAAAGGGAGCTACTGACAGGGAACAGAGAAGCAGCAGGAGACTCCCCCGAGGAGTGTTCTTTGTATTCCTAGACTATTTGTGGGGCCTCTTCCTGGGTCTGGGGGCTCAGGCTGCACCAGAAGAGGTGACATTTCTACATCCCACTTCCTGAGTTTTCTCTGCCATGCACGGTCCTTGACCCACCATGTCCAGGGTGCCGGTGCATCACCGTCAGGTACAGATACCCATTACTTTGAAGACTGAATAGCCTTGAAGCCTTGGCCCACCTCCCTGAAAACAATAAACCCAGCTCCAGACCTGCCATATATCCAGCCAGCAATGGCTGCAACACCCACTTTGCCTTGAGAGACGGCAACAAGACTTGTACTTTGCACTTCTCTGGTTCTTGTCTGCTGAGGGTCTGCAGTGCTTTGCAGCCATTAGTCAGCAAGAAACACCAAATACCATCAAGAAATGAGAAAAGGGAGGCAGCTGAAAAGGCTGTTCCTGGACATCTGGATCCAGCCTGAAAAGAGGCTGGTTTGGCTTGTGCTGGATGGACCCCAAACACAATCTGGTAACAGTTAGGCTGCTTTGCATTCTGTGACAGGGTCGGGCCAGATGGCTACAGGAGAGTGATCCTATTAGGATCCGGGAAGTGGGCTGGTGAAGCCCATCCACTGCTAAAGGATCCCCCTCCCCTAGCCTAAGAGGGGGATCCACAGGACCTGGACACCAAATAAATACGGAGGAAAACTAATGAAATAACAGGGACAGGAGTGCGGTCAAAGGGTCAAACGAAGGGAACCAGACGGGGACACCGAGCAGAGAATCCCAGACAGCACCCACTGCTTCTCAAAGGCATCAAGGGAGTCAGAGGACGCCGCCCAGAGAAACTCTGCCCAGATACGTGAACGAACAGAGGATTGGAAATAGGCCCCACAGTCACAGGAGACTCCATCGGCCAACCTCCTCACTGTGGTTTTATAGATGGCCATTTTAGCTAGGGCCAGGAGGAGGTTGACCAGGAGATCCTGTGATTTTGGGGGCCGTGGATAGGGAGTGTATAAATCAGAAGGTGAGGGGAAAAGTGCAACCAAAAGCGTAATAAAGTATTGGTGAGGAGCCAGAATAGGGGCTGCAGCCTGGCACACTGCAAATATATGTGTGCCAGGGTTTCTCTCACGCCACAAAAGGGGCAGGTGTCTGGGATAGGGATGAACCGCGCCAAGTACACGCCCATGCTCACGGCTCCATGAAGGAGCTGCCAACTGATATCCCCGGCGGGCCTCAGGACTAAGGTGGAATATAGGCTGGCCCACCAGGGCTCCTCAACCTCCAAAGGTGACAGGAGGTCCCGCCATTTTGTATCTGGGCGGGACACGAGGGTGAGGGCATGAAGGGTATGGATCACGAGCGTGTATAGATACTTCCTTGATGTGGTCTGGAAGCAGACCGGCTGTAGCTTGTGTAGCCAGCTCATGGTGAAGAGATGGGGGAGGGGTCGGTTGGGTCCACGGGGCAGGGGCCCAATTAAAAGGTCTGGCGGGCCTGGGGTAGTGGGTGGGCGGGGCGTGCCCTCATGCAGGACCCGGTCGAGGTAAACCCGAGCAGCGGGTGGCAAAGCGGCCTTCACCTCCTGAAGTACGTGCTGGGGAGTACAAGGTCTGGAAAGCCCCATGCGCTGAGCAAGCGTCAGGGGATCCAGCCAGTTTCCCTGGTCATAGTCCAAGAGGTCTCCAACTCTTGTGACCTCTGCCAGGACCAACCTCTGGCGCACCGAGCGGGACTCCGCCACCTGCACGTGAAGCTGGGGGTTGTGTAGCAGGGGCTCCGCGAGGAGATCTGCCCCCTTGGTGGCCGCCATGGACCTGGTCGTTGAAAAGAGTTTCCAGATCATAGAATCATAGAATCATAGAATATCAGGGTTGGAAGGGACCCCAGAAGGTCATCTAGTCCAACCCCCTGCTCAAAGCAGGACCAAGTCCCAGTTAAATCATCCCAGCCAGGGCTTTGTCAAGCCTGACCTTAAAAACCTCTAAGGAAGGAGATTCTACCACCTCCCTAGGTAACGCATTCCAGTGTTTCACCACCCTCTTAGTGAAAAAGTTTTTCCTAATATCCAATCTAAACCTCCCCCATTGCAACTTGAGACCATTACTCCTCGTTCTGTCATCTGCTACCATTGAGAACAGTCTAGAGCCATCCTCTTTGAAACCCCCTTTCAGGTAGTTGAAAGCAGCTATCAAATCCCCCCTCATTCTTCTCTTCTGCAGACTAAACAATCCCAGCTCCCTCAGCCTCTCCTCATAAGTCATGTGCTCTAGACCCCTAATCATTTTTGTTGCCCTTCGTTGTACTCTTTCCAATTTATCCACATCCTTCCTGTAGTGTGGGGCCCAAAACTGGACACAGTACTCCAGATGAGGCCTCACCAGTGTCGAATAGAGGGGAACGATCACGTCCCTCGATCTGCTCGCTATGCCCCTACTTATACAACCCAAAATGCCATTGGCCTTCTTGGCAACAAGGGCACACTGCTGACTCATATCCAGCTTCTCGTCCACTGTCACCCCTAGGTCCTTTTCCGCAGAACTGCTGCCGAGCCATTCGGTCCCTAGTCTGTAGCGGTGCATTGGATTCTTCCATCCTAAGTGCAGGACCCTGCATTTATCCTTATTGAACCTCATTAGATTTCTTTTGGCCCAATCCTCCAATTTGTCTAGGTCCTTCTGTATCCTATCCCTCCCCTCCAGCGTATCTACCACTCCTCCCAGTTTAGTATCATCCGCAAATTTGCTGAGAGTGCAATCCACACCATCCTCCAGATCATTTATGAAGATATTGAACAAAACGGGCCCCAGGACCGACCCCTGGGGCACTCCACTTGACACCGGCTGCCAACTAGACATGGAGCCATTGATCACTACCCGTTGAGCCCGACAATCTAGCCAGCTTTCTACCCACCTTATAGTGCATTCATCCAGCCCATACTTCCTTAACTTGCTGACAAGAATGCTGTGGGAGACCGTGTCAAAAGCTTTGCTAAAGTCAAGAAACAATACATCCACTGCTTTCCCTTCATCCACAGAACCAGTAATCTCATCATAAAAGGCGATTAGATTAGTCAGGCATGACCTTCCCTTGGTGAATCCATGCTGACTGTTCCTGATCACTTTCCTCTCCTCTAAGTGCTTCAGGATTGATTCTTTGAGGACCTGCTCCATGATTTTTCCAGGGACTGAGGTGAGGCTGACCGGCCTGTAGTTCCCAGGATCCTCCTTCTTCCCTTTTTTAAAGATGGGCACTACATTAGCCTTTTTCCAGTCATCCGGGACTTCCCCCGTTCGCCACGAGTTTTCAAAGATAATGGCCAAGGGCTCTGCAATCACAGCCGCCAATTCCTTCAGCACTCTCGGATGCAATTCGTCCGGCCCCATGGACTTGTGCACGTCCAGCTTTTCTAAATAGTCCCTAACCACCTCTATCTCTACAGAGGGCTGGCCATCTCTTCCCCATTTTGTGTTGCCCAGCACAGCAGTCTGGGAGCTGACCTTGTTAGTGAAAACAGAGGCAAAAAAAGCATTGAGTACATTAGCTTTTTCCACATCCTCTGTCACTAGCTTGCCTCCCTCATTCAGTAAGGGGCCCACACTTTCCTTGGCTTTCTTCTTGTTGCCAACATACCTGAAGAAACCCTTCTTGTTACTCTTGACATCTCTTGCTAAGATCCGGAGGAGGTCCTGGTAGAAGACCGGCAGCCCGGAGAGGTCTCGCAGAAGACCTCTCGGATGGAGATAAAGGAGCTGCCGGTCGTATTGGAGCCCTTGGAAGCGGTACAGGAAGGCATGCGCCAGTTTGCTCCACGCCGGACTACCTGCACCATAATAAAGGAGCCTCTGCAGGTCCTGGAGGCAGAAGACATGGACCTGAGTGTGCAGACACTTCAGGCCCTGCCCTCCTTCCTCCAGGGGTAGATGGAGAACCCCTGCAGGGACCCAGTGCAGTCCTGACCAAAAGAACTCCAGAATCGATGTCCGGAGGTTGGCCAGGAAACCCGGGGCCGGGACCAGGGTGTTGAGCCAGTACCAGAGCATGGACAGGACTAGTTGATTAAGCACCAGCGCTCTCCCTCGAAGGGAGAGGCACCGGAGTAGTCCTGTCCATTTCTGGAGCCGCTCTATCACCCCGCCCTCTAAATTCTGCCAGTTCTCCGGCGGAGAGGGATGCATGGCAGAAAGGTAAACGCCCAGATAGAGCAGCGTACCCGTGCTCCACCGGATGGCCTGAAGCACGGGTGGGAGGGAGCTCACCTGCCAGCCGTCCCCGACCACCAGGCCAGAGCTCTTGACTCAGTTGACACGGGCGGAGGAGGCTGCCGAATAGATGGCCTGGCAAGCCTCCACCTGCACCAAGTCGCCCGGGTCCTGGACCACGAGAGCACGTCGTCGGCGTACGCCGACAGGACCAGCCGCAGCTCCGGCTCCCGCAGCACCAATCCTGTCTACCTCCTGCAGAGGAGACAGAGGAAGGGCTCGATCGCCAGAGAATACAGCTGGCCCGAGAGGGGGCATCCCTGCCGTACTCCTTGCCCGAAACTGACCGGTTCAGTCAGGGTCCAGTTGAGCCTGACCAGACACTCTGTGGAGGCAGACAGCACCTGGAGAAAACCCACAAACTGGGGTCCGAAGCCAAACGCTCGCACAGTGCTCGGGAGATACCCATGATCCACCCTGTCGAACGCCTTCTCCTGATCCAAGGACAGGAGGGCGAATGACAGACCATCCCTACACCCGAGTTCCAAAAGGTCCCGGACCAGATATAGGTTGTCGAAGATGCTGCAGCCCGGGACGGTGTAGGTCTGGTCTGGGTGGACCACGTCTGCCAGCACGGACCCTAGTTGCAGCGAGATGGCTTTTGCTACAACTTTGTAGTCTGTGCTGAGGAGCAAGACGGGATGCCAATTTCGTAAATCGCAGAGGTCCCCTTCTTCGGCAATAAGGCGAGCATGGCTCACCTGCCTGAAAGAGGGAGGACCCCACTCTGCAAAGACTCGGCCCTGACAGTGATTAGGTCTGGGCCGAGGACATCCCAGAACACGCGGTAGAACTCCATGCTCAGCCCGTCCATGCCCGGAGATTTATTGGTGGGCATGCGACAGAGGGCTGCTGAGAACTCGGCCAGAGTGAGAGGCAGCTCTAGCCGGTCTCAGTCACCTGCGCTAACCATAGGGAGCTGTTCACAGAGCACTCTGCAAGCGTTAGGATCAGACGGATCCGGGGAGAAAAGGCTTGTGTAGAAGGCTCTCGCCCTCCCACACATCTCCACCGGATCCGTGAGGGGGGTGCCATCTTCTGCCAGAAGGGAGGTGACATGTTTCTTGGCCCCCCTCTTTTTCTCCAGGGCGTAGAAGAAGCGGGAGCCGTGATCCATCTCCCGAAGGAGGCGGATACAGTTACAGGAGAGTAATAGAAGGCAGATATATTAGCCCCAGGCTAAGTAGGTCCCTTTTCCCTGGGTAAGGTAACAGGGAAGGTTCCAGAACAATCAGAACTTTCTGATTGGAGACAATTAAGACAGACAGGCTGATTAGAACACCTGCAGCCAATCAAGAAGCTGCTAGAATCAATTAAGGCAGGCTAATCAGGGCACCTGGGTTTAAAAAGGAGCTCACTTCAGTTTGTGGTGCACATGTGAGGAGCTGGGAGCAAGAGGCACTAGGAGCTGAGAGTGAGAACGCAGACTGCTGGAGCACTGAGGGGTACAAGCATTATCAGACATCAGGAGGAAGGTCCTGGGGTGAGGATAAAGAAGGTGTTGGGAGGAGGCCACGGGGAAGTAGCCCAGGGAGTTGTAGCTGTTGCACAGCTGTTCCAGGAGGCTCTCTAGACAGCTGGATTCCACAGGGCCCTGGGCTGGAACCCGGAGTAGAGGGCGGGCCCGGGTTCCCCCCAAACCTCCCAACTCCTGGTCAGACACAGGAGGAGTCAACCTGGACTGTGGATTCACGAAAACGGCCAAACTGAGGGCTGCCGTGAAGCTCTAAGGCGAGCAAATCCACCAATAGGCAGAATACCCACCAAAGTAGAGGAGGAACTTTGTCACAATACCTAATAAAGGGATCATGGTTTGTTTGGACACAATCAGAATGAATGTTTGAATTGTAGGGAGCAGAGTCTGGAGTCTCTGTGTATTTAACTTTCCACTTTCCACCTTATAATATCCTGTGTGGTACTTTTTACAACTCACATTTCTCTGAACCTGCAGTAAAGGGCAATAGAAACCCATTGGGACTGAGTAGGCTCAGGACAGTAGCAGAGCAACCTTACAGTTCCGGGTAAGCTAGTACAGACCATTCGCTGAAGATGTCCTTCTGACGATCAAGAGTACTTCAAAGCCTTCTAAATTCCCTCCAAAGCTCCAGAGGCTCAGAATGCTTGCATTGGGTTGTACCAAGTGACCTTGATTCATGATGAAATGCTACGATTCAGAGACTAAAGATTTCTAATAAAAATGCTTTAGCACCTCCTGTCCACTGCCAGGAAATAAAGCAAATAAAGCATTTTGCCCAAATTTGCAAAGCTACTTTGTTGATGGTCTTCTGGTGAAAGCACAGCATTGAGCACTGGGAGATCTGGTTGTCTATTTCTACACAACGTGGGTCAATTCACTTCGCTACCCTGGGCTTCACATTCCCCCCCTGTGAA
Organism: Dermochelys coriacea; assembly: GCF_009764565.3. Lineage (NCBI taxonomy): Eukaryota > Metazoa > Chordata > Testudines > Dermochelyidae > Dermochelys > Dermochelys coriacea. The sequence goes on along the minus strand of NC_050077.1, from coordinate 882,357 downwards.
AGGGAGTGGATTATGAGGCTTAATTGACTCAGGTTTGCAAAGCCCTTTGGGACCCACAGAGAGAAGGTGCCATAGACTGTAAGAGCAAAGTATTATAGTAATCTTCGTCAATTAAACTCTCCCCACATGGTCAAATGGGCAGTGGTAACAACAGACATGCTGGCCCTTACGCATGTTAAACATAGAATCCATCCATGGGACATGAACCCTCCTGTCCGATCACTCTGTTAGGAGAGGGCTGGGGAGAAAGAGCACTCTCAGGTTCCACTGTGAATAGTGATGAATGGTACATCTGCCTACTGACAAACATGGTGGCCCAGCTACCCAGCTCCTTCCCTTCCCTTAGCTTGCCAAGAGCGGTGGCATATGAGAATTCCTGCACTGGTGTAACCTGGGTTGGGGACAGGGAGAGTCCACCAGCGACTGGATGGATGGACTGGAGAGGAGAGAAAATGGGAAGAGAAGCATGGGTTCCACCAGAAATGGATGACAGCTACCGTTAAAGTGACAGTTTGCTGGGGATCTTCAGTCAGAGACTTACTTTGCGAATTAATCTGTCACTTGGCAAGGTGTGGGGGGAAAGGGGCCCAGAGTGTGAGGACTAGAACTTGAGAAACCAATTAACAAGCCAGTTACTCCATTCACTTACATTTTTAATGGGAAATCACATTTTATTCTTGTACTGAAAGAGATTGCAAAGACAGAAACAACCCGCTCTCAGCCTAGTGAGTGACAAGGTTTTCCAAGAAAAAAATATCAAGGTTGCAAATCCAGAACAACTGTTTGATCTGTCACCAGGACTGCAAAATTAATTTCTTCTTTTGAGAATTTTCTGTGTTTGCTAAAGGACCTTGACTTTTCACTTGTCATAGTCCTAAGAAATCAAGAGCTGCCCCCTTTTGCTGTGCACAGCAAGAATGCTATGAGCCTTGCATGCAAAAATAAGAACAGTAGGAGCACCTTTAACATGTCAAAGGATTATGCAGGGATGGAAAGAAAGATTCTGCTTCTCTATCATTTGTATCATTCTGTTTGTAATAATACAAAGAGCTCTGAAGTCTAAGAAAACACAGTGCGATGACTGAATGATATATATTAGCAGATTTTAATTCCTCAGAATCATCTGTAGATGTGATGTTTTGAGAACACATTGTTCAGAAAAGTGATATACTCAACATTCATCCTGCTTTGAAAGAGGGCAGTAAAGATGGCTCCTTTCCTTCCCAACCCTCATGGGAGCAGACAGTGTGTATTAATACTCTGCTAATTGAAAAGTAACTATGGACATCTTGGATGTCTGTGCACACATGCGAAGAGTATGGGGAATAAATCAGGAACAACTGGAAGTATTAGTACATAAGCTAAATTATGACTGAATTGGCATCACAGAGACTTGGTGGCCTAAAACAGACAAGGAAAATAGGGAGAAGGTGTTGCATTGTACATCAAGAATATATACACGTTGTGACAAAGCAGGACTGTTCTTAATGTTTCCTCTGAATATTGTGGGGGTGCCTCAGTTTCTCCTATGCAGTTCTTAAGTATCTAGGGGGTGGGATAAGGGTGTATGATTGTTTCAGAGCCCTAGAGGGCAGGTGCGTGCAGGGGTCTGGACACAGAGAATGGCCGACACCCTGTTTCCTGGCAATTGTTGGCCTGGGCCCTTCCCCCTGCAAGGTGAGAGCTAAAGGTTTGGAGAACAAAGGAATCTGGTGCCCTCCTGGCCCAGGAAAGGGACAAAGCACAGAGGAGGGGGGCTGGGGAGAGTTTCAGTTTGGGGCTGGCTGGGGACCTGAAGTGAAGTGCAGACGTGGTTGTCTGGCTCACTGCCCCCCAAAATGGACCCAGCTGAGGGGTCCTGTTCTCTGCACCTACAAGCTCTGGTTTAGACCACATTCCTGTCATCTAATAAACCTTCTGTTTTACTGGCTGGCTGAGAGTCACGTCTGACTGCAAAGCTGGGGGGCAGGACCCTCTGGCTTCCCCAGGACCCCGCCCGGGCGGACTCGCTGTGGGAAGCACACAGAGGGGCAGAGGATGCTGAATGCTCCGAGGTCAGACCCAGGAAGGGGGAAGCCGGGTGAGCTGTGTGTCCTGCAGACAGGCTGCTTCCAGAGAGGAGACTTCCCCGGAGTCCTGACTGGCTTCGTAGGGAGCAGTTCCAGAGCATCGCCCCGGGACTCCGTGACACACGTGTTCTGAGGTCCAGAACTAGGTGGGAGGCAGACCTGTTGAAAGCTTGGGTGGCAAATATCATAGGCCAGGGCAGGCTGTGCCTCCCCAGACACCCTGGCATAGCCTCACCCACGCTCTGCTTCCAGGCCACCTCCTGCTTGCTTCCAGTTCTCTTCCCACTCTTCTGTGGCAGAGAGGCTGGGGCAGGCAGGCTGGGGCTGGTACTCACAAGGCCTGGAGCTGGGGGTAGGGGTTGGGGCCACTTTGCGCTGCCCACCCAGCACTCCAGGGCTGGAGTTGGGGGTGCTGGGGGCTGTGCCACCCACCCAGTGCTCTGGGGTTGGGGGTGTGAGGAAGGGCCAGCAGCCATGGGGGGGTACTCTGGGCTCCAGTGAGATATGGGGGTGGGGAGAGGCAGGGCCTCGGGCAGAGGAGGATGGGCCTGGGGCTAGCCTCCCCCAGTAACTTGTTCACCTGTCGCCCATGGTTGAAAGTCTCTGAGTGAAGATAAAAGGAGAAAAAACAGGGGTGATGTCATGGTAGAGATTTACTATAGACCACAAAATGAGGAAGAGAAGGTAGATGTGGCATTTCTAGAACACAGAACAGAAATGTCCAAAACAGAAGCCCTGGTAGTAATTGGGGACTTGAACTGCCCACGCATCTGTCAAAAAAGTGATCTGGCACAACAGAAAATGTCCAACAAGTTCTTGGAATGAGCTGGGGACAGAATTTTGTTGCAGAAGGTGGAGGAAGTAACCAGGGAGACAGCCATTTTAGACTGGATTGTGACCAATAGGGAGGAATTGGTTGCAAATCCGAATGTTGAAGGCAATTTGGGACCATGATCATGAAATGAGAGATGTTGTAATTCTACAGAAAGAAGGAGTGAGAGCAGCGGAATAAGGAAAATAGATTTTAAAAAAGCCTACTGTAACAAACTCAGAGTACTGATAAGGTCCCATGGGAAGAAAATCTAAGGGCAAAATTTGTTCAGGAGAGCTGGCACTTCTCTAGAAGACAATGTTAAAGGCATAATAGCAAACTATCCTGATACAAGAGGCCAACAGAGCTCCACCAGGACCTGAAAATCCTGCATGGGATCCTACAAAAAGTGGAAACATGGGCAAATTGCTTAGGGTGAGCACAAAAGAATAGCACAAGCATGAATGGACAAAATCAGAAAGGCTAAGGCACAAAATAAGTTACCCCTGGCAAGGGACATAAAAGGCAATAAGAAGATGTTCTTTAAATATTTTAGGAGCAGGAGAAAGATGAAGGAAGTGTAGGCCCTCCAACTTAGACAGAAAGGAGAGCTTATGCTCAAATAAATTTGTTAGTCTCCAAGGTGCCACAAGTTCTCCTTTTTTTTTAAAGGAGAACTAATGACTGATGGCATCAAGAAGGCTGAGATGTTTAATGCCTATTACACTTCAGTCTTCACTAAAAGATAAATTGTGACTAGATACTTTTTAATATGTACACAATTCATATTAACAACAAGAAAGAAGGAACGCAAGCCAAAACAGGGAAAGATGAGGTTAAAGAATATTTAAAAAATTTGGATATATTCAGGTTGGCAGGGTATGATGAACTTCACCTTAGGATACTCAATGAACAGTTGAAGCAATCTTGGAACTATTAGCAATTATCTTTGAGAACTCATAAAGGACAGTTTAGGTCCCGTAGGACTGGAGAAGGGCATACACAGTACCTATCTTTAAAAAGAGGAGCAAAGAGGACCCTGGGAATTAAAGAGCAGTCAGCCTAACTTTGATACCTAGAAAGATATTGGAACAAATGTATTAATAATTTATTTAAATTAATAATTAATTGTTATTAGTTTCTAAGCACCCACAGGATAACAGGTTAGAAGCATAGCCAACATGGATTTGTCAAGAACAAATCATGCCAAACCACCTAATTTCCTTCTTAGAAGTGTTACTGGCCTAGAGGATGGGGGGAAGCAGTAGATGTGATATATCTTGATTTTAGTAAGGCTTTTGATGCAGTCCACATGGTATTCTGATAAGTAAACTAGGGAAATGGGGGTCTAGATGAAATTACTATAAGGTGGATGCAAAACAGGTTGAAAGATCATACTCAGAGAGTAGTTATCAATGGTTTGCTATCAAACTGGGGTGGGGGTTTGTAGTGGGGTCCCACAGGGGTCTGGTCTGGGTCAGTTACTACTCAATATTTTCATTAATTACTTGGATAATGGAGTGGAGCATATATTTATAAAATTTGCTGATGATGCCAAGCTGGGAGGGGTTGCATTTGGAAGACAGGAATCGAATTCAAACGGCTCTGACAAAATGGCCTTGACAAATTGGAGAATTGGTCTGAAATTAACAAAATGAAATTCAATAAGAAGAAGTGCAAAGTGCTACATTTAGGAAGGAAAAATCAAATGCAACAAAAAGGGGACTAACTGGCTAGGTGGTTGTACTGCTGAACAGGATCTGGGGGTTACAGCAGATCACACACTGAATATGAGTTATCAATGTGATGATGTCATGAACAAGGCTAATTACATTCTGTGGTGCATTAATAGGAATGTCATATGTAAGACACAGGAGGTGATTGTCCTGCTCTACTCAGCATTGGTGAGGCACCAGCTGGAGTCCCACGTCCAGTTCTGGGTGCTACACTCTAGGAAAGATGTGGACAAATTAGGGAGAGTCCAAAGGAGAGCAACAAAAATGACCAGAGGTTTAGAAAACCTGACTTAAGAGGAAAGGTTAAAAAGAATGGGCATGTTTAGTCTTGAGAAAGAAGACTCCTTGGGAACCTGGTAACAGTCTTCAAATATATTAAGGGCTGTTACAAACAAGATGATGATCAATTGTTCTCCATGTCCACTGCATATAGGACAAGAAATAATCAGCTTAATCTGCAGCAAATGAGATTTAGGTTAGATATTAGGGAAAAGTTTATTAACTATAAGGCTAGTGAAGCACTTGTGACTCGGCTTCCAAGGAAGCTTATGGTATCCCCATCACTGGAGGTTTTAAAGAACAGGTTAGATAAAGACCTGCCAAGGATGGTCTAGTCAATGCAGGGGCATGGCCTAGAAAATGACCACTCAAGGTCCCTTCCAGCCCTGGGTTTCAATGATTCTGTGGATATTCGTTTTAAGATCCTCATAAATGGTGTTGGCTAGTTTGAAAATATGCTGCATCTATCACTTTGGAGTTTGCTGATTGTTGGTTTAGGGTTTTCCTGTTCCCTCTACCATTGTTCATTGCCCTTCTCATTAATGGAAGGATAACCCAAATTACCCTAGATAATGTGCAATTTGAATATTCAGTAATGGAAAAAATAATCCCAAATGTATCTCCCTATTTCCTAAAATTCCAGGAATGGTTGCACTTCCCATATTACTGAAATAACTAATCTTTGGCTATAAATTTGGAGGGACAATGCTCCCTGTCACACCTAGACACACACACAAATGCAACACTTAACTTCAGAGATCCCCACTGGAGTTAATGGGTGACAGCAAGAATAATTTGCCCCATTGTCTCCAAATGCATCACCCGGCCATTGGATAAACAGGACAGCCCAAAATCAGAGAGGCAGAAATCAGACCAATAATGCAGAGCCTGATGGCCTGAGCCATGGGACTGGCATCCCATTGTTTTCTTTTATTTTCAGGACAGAGAATGGCATAGAATGCAATGAGCTTCCAGGACCCAGCAGCCTCCTTCAGCCACAAGCTCATAGAAGGACATCGATCTAACAGGAGTTTGTTTCATGTCAGCTCTGGTGATGCTATATAGGAAATTGATTTCCCCTTTAGTACAGTCTCCTCCTATGGAAGCTGAGCTCTCTCCGTGGTGATGGGATGTGCTGATCAGTTTAACAAAATGCCAATAGGATTATGCAGAGTCATTTCAATTGGTTTTCAGTAGCAGTGTGAATTGGCAATTGGGGGAACAAGAGGTTGTGTTGTTCCTGAATGGAAAGACAATGAGAGCTCAGCTCCCAAGTAATTTAACTACAGAAAAAATACAATGGAATTGATCTCTGAATAAGAGAAATATTCTGAATATTTAAACTTGGGACAGGCCAGCCTCCAATGAATGGTTAGCGTCATGAATCCCTGAGCACAGTGTGTGATGTAAAGACAGGAGGCTGCAGTGACAGGTCACCGTCCGAGCATTCAGTGACAACCCAGACCGGTGCTGACTCTGCACAGCAGGGGTTACAGAGCAACCAGGCACGCGGGGAGACAGCCAGGAAGCTTATTGAAAGCTATCAGGGCTGGGAGCCTCCTTCTTCTAGGCTTGACTCAGCAAGGGCAAAGAGGCTATTACAACATCCATGCCAGCAGGGTGAGTGGCCATCAGACTACCATTCACATGGGCATGGGGTCAGCAGCTACAGGGATTCCTGCAAGGAATGTGTGAGTGAAAGGCCTGCCCTTTGTCATTGCAGCATTTATTAACCACACCCCCAGTGACTCTTTCGAGAGAGCTGGGGTCACTCAGTATTATGGGACTAATCCTGCTCCTACTGATGGCCCTAAGGGGCAGGAACAGAGCCTGTCATTGAGCACAGATGAGGGCTACTGGGGCTGGTGCCCAGGGGCTGGGGAGTTTAAGTAGGTTGCTGAATAGACTGGATGCATTTAATGCATCTCTGCATGTGCTAGCACAGGGCTGTGTTGTTGTCCCAGCTCAGATGGGAAGTCTTTGGCGACAGCATTGGGCAAGGTTTGCAGCAACTTACTGTAGCCCAAACCCACAGTGCTGGTTTTACTGCCCTGCGAGTTTCCCCTCCAGCTCCGTCAGGCTTTCTAACCAACCAAAGAAATTGCCTCAAGGTTTGTACTGGACCTAGTGCATGCTGTGACGTGCTAAAACCCTAGGGGCACATCCTGCTCTCAGGCACTCCCAGTCCTCAGGAGTCACACGCCAGCTGAGAGCAGAGCTGGCTTTTTGTGTTCAGAGAATGTCGTGAGAAGCACCCTCTAAATGCCCAGAAATGATTTCAGTGCCCTAATGCATACAGCTGCCCAGTGTCCTAGCAGGGAGCCCTAGCTGTTTGCTCATCGCCACCTGCAACTGCCCCCTAAGCTGGGGGAAATGGGCCAATTTCAAGGGACTCCTGACTCCACCAGTCACAGCCTTCACACTCCAGGCTCTTCCTCTCTGGGGAAAACAATCAAAGTCCTTCCCAGCTGCTTCCTATCAGGCTCACACAGACAGCACCTGCGCCAGAGAGAAATGGCAGCTCCTGTGACGTGACCATTTCAGAGACTGTTCCCTCCCACCCCCCATAGCTGCATGGTGCCTCCTCAAACACTCCATGCCAGTAGCCACACCTGCAGAAATACCCAGGGCCCCCCAGTAATACAGTGAGAGAGAGTTAACTAAAAACAAAACAGCCAGAGCCCTGGCTGGTAGGAGAGGCCAGGTGGAGAAAGCACTTATCACCTAGTTATAGCACAAACCATGTTCTCAGAGCTGGGAGTTCACCTGCTCCCCAGTGATGGATGTGCCCCATCACAAGCACGGGGTGGGGTCCAGCTGCAGGAAGGATGTGTAGTAGGCAGACCTAGGAAGTGGGCGTATTCCTTTCCCAGTTGGCTGCAAAAAGCCCAATACCACCCAGTCTCCTGGCCTCTTTCTATCTAGCTCACAATTGCTCTGGGGTATTGGTGTGTGGGCACCTGCTTGGCGCAGTAGGGCAGGAGCCCAGAGGCAGAAACTTAGAAGCGGAGGGACCTTTTAGAGCAGAAATTGAGACACTGAATGAGATTAGGTGCTTACAAGATTAGTCAGCAGCTAAGCAGGGTTTTGTGGATCACAGTAGCACCTAAATCTGGATTTAGGCCCCTAAATCCCTTGTGAATCTGGGCCAAGGTGCCTAATCCCCCTTGGCATCTCAGTGCTAGATGCAGGTATGGAAAAGCACAGGAGTCTAGCGTGTCCTAGAGCTGCTTCTCTCTGAGCCTAGATTGCAGAGTGGGAGGGGTGTTGATGCTCTGAGGTGTCATTGATGGAGTAAGGCTTTGTCATGCACTCCAGTCTGAACAGTGAGGCCTGGACTCAGTCTGAGCTCTTCTGGGACCCACTGTCCGGCTGCACTGTCATGAGGCCCAGCAGAAATGGAGGGTGCAGTATTACTGGAGCAGCAGCTCAGCGTTTCAGATTCAGCTGCATCACCAATGGATGGACTCTGCTCAAGATGGCGTAAGAAGGCATGCTGGTGTTATGCCCCGCCGAGGGGTGAAGGGCAGGTGTCACGATTCTCTGCCTGCCTGCAGATCCTAAGCCACTGTTTGGCCTCTGCAAGTGTCAGGACCCCTAATGGGATATTGGTTTCTCTCAATGAGAGGAGAATGTCTCATCAACTTAATTAAAAAGTAACACCATTAGCTATTTCAGAATTACAGGCCAGGCTCCAAGATGGATGAGAGGAATCGGACAAGCTGAGAACATCAGTACATTTCCGGGTCTGTTACTGGCTGCAGTATTCAATAGTTTAAAATGTTTCCTGGTGCCTGAGGCCAGTGGGAGGTTTGCAAAAATCCTGAGCCTGTGGCACAGGATGGACCATTTTCACTCCTCGGCTGCTAAGCCGCATTTCCCATTCCTCCCCACGCAGGGTGCGTAATGCTGAGTGGCTGCAGTGCAGTGTTAGAGGGATGATATCTCTAAACTAGCACAGGTTGCCTGGTGACTAAATGGTAGAAAGATTGTCTAATTCCTGCTACGGAGACATTTTGGCAGCAATTACACCCGGTGCAAAAATGGGAAATCCATTTAATAAAGATGTCCTCGGTTTACCCTAAAAGAGTCAGCTCCCTTCAGGACTGAGGTCCCCAGCATGCCAGTGGGGGGCAAGCTCTGTGGATGGGGCTCCCTCGCCTGTCCCTGGAAAGAGGAGGATATAAGTGCACGGGGCCACCCAGCCTGCCAAGCTGGGAACAAACGGACCACCACTCTCATGAGCAGCTCCTGGCTCTCCACTTGAACTGTTCAACGTTCTACCCGAGCTCCCAGCTCCTTATTCCAAAAGCCCCATGCAAGCCAGACCTCCCAGGTATGCAGATCAGAAGTGTGGGCAAAACCCACCACCACCTGTGACAGCAGGGAGTAGTCCTGGGCCAGGAAGTTCCTTGTCCAGGCACTGCCTCAGGGGAAATCACTGCTCAACCCCTGCCTGGTAACGAGCAGCAATTAAAAAGTCTCTCGGAGTTTTTATAAACTGGTTTGTATGAGTTTATGACTCTCTGAGGGAATTTTGCTGATTGCACTGGGGAAAGGTCCAGAGTGGAGCGTGCCTAGCATGAGAGGCTGGCAGCGTGGCCAAGGAACAGGGCTTTGAAAACATTTTCTGTTTTCCTTGTGAATATCTCTGATTGTCTCCTCTGTAAGCACCGCCGAGTTGACTCACTGTGCAAACACCATCTCCTGGACCAGGCACTGTGTGCTCCTGGGCTGGAGGAGATGCTTATCAGCCAGGGCTTTGCAAAGGGAGGTTTTACAGGTGGAATTAATTGCGTGTGTTTGTCCTGCGAGCGACCTTGGTTTTGCCTATTGAGGCAATGCAGAGACCATGGGCTAGCAGATGAACAAGTGGACAGTGGTCTGGCAATGTAGGAGCGGGTTTGTAAACATTAAAAAACAAACCCACCGCCACTGATCCCACCATTCAAACCGAGCTGCCCAGCGCCTGTCACGCCCGGGCTCAAGGGCAGCCCAGCACAGGGGCCAACCCCACTGGCTTGCTCCCTTCTGGGGCACTCAGGAAGGGAAAAGAACAGAGTCTCTGCGAGAGGTGGGCCCGGACAGGGCAGCGCTGCCAGACTCTGCAAGCCTCTACACCAGGATGGGCTGTGGGGTGGCACAAGCACCTCTGGGGTGTGGACAAGGCCCTAGCACAGGAGTGTCTCTCTGAACTTTTCCTTCCCAGCAGTCAAGGCCTACGATCCCCTCTGGGGCCTGGAGCTGGGGCTGGTCCTGCTCAAAGGCACAGGAGAGGATGGGGCTGGGGGTCAAACTGCACCATTTTCATGCTAACAAAATTCTATGAAAAATTCCTACCACACACTGGAGTGAGGGGCACTGTGGCTAGCGGGAGGGGCACTGTGGCTAGCGGGAGCTGGTGGGGATTTGGAAGAAAGGATCCTGCAGGGGACCCTATGGCTGTGGCGGGGGGGGGGGGGGTTCCCTGAGGTTGTGTAGGAGCCTGTGAAGTATTTGTAATTTAGCAAACTTCTTGCAGTTAGAAAAAACCCTTTGTGCTTCATGGTTTGCTTCAGCTGGTCGCACAACCTTTAGGAGAGCGGGTAGAAGATGCAGGTGGCAGGGCACCTCGCAGCTGTTTTCTATTGCACCCAGCACTCCCCCTGCACACTGTTCTGGCCGGTGCATTAGCTGGAGAAGCTCTGAGCTGAGGGCACTTCCCCCCCAGCCAGGTTCAGCGACACCTGGTCTAAGGGGCTGTGTCTGTGTGTGCAGCCAGCTCCAAGAGGAACACTCACTCACACCTCTCTGCCAACCCTGCTCAGCTGAGAGACCCACCTGGGGTTGGAAATCCCTCTCTGTGCAGATATTCGGGTTCCCTGCGCCATCTTGTCAGTCTAGCCACGTCCTGCACACACACACACACACACACTCACTCACTCACTCACTCTGCCTTGTCTCAGGCTGTTACAACAGGAAGAGGTTTTCTACACAGAGCATCCAAAAGCCAGGAGGAGAAAGACTCATACTGGAGGCTTGAGTGGAGACATGACTTATGAGGAGAGGCTGAGGGAGCTGGGATTGTTTAGTCTGCAGAAGAGAAGAATGAGGGGGGATTTGATAGCTGCTTTCAACTACCTGAAAGGGGGTTTCAAAGAGGATGGCTCTAGACTGTTCTCAATGGTAGCAGATGACAGAACGAGGAGTAATGGTCTCAAGTTGCAATGGGGGAGGTTTAGATTGGATATTAGGAAAAACTTTTTCACTAAGAGGGTGGTGAAACACTGGAATGCGTTACCTAGGGAGGTGGTAGAATCTCCTTCCTTAGAGGTTTTCAAGGTCAGGCTTGACAAAGCCCTGGCTAGGATGATTTAACTGGGACTTGGTCCTGCTTTGAGCAGGGGGTTGGACTAGATGACCTTCTGGGGTCCCTTCCAACCCTGATATTCTATGATTCTATGATTCTATGATTCTGCCTCCACAATATCACCAAATGCAAGGTGAGAGCAGCATGACAGTGGGTCTACACCCATTGGATCCCTGAGATTAGACCTATTGGATCCCCTGCCAGGGCATGGCCAAGATTCCTGGTAGAGGGTCACCAAGGTGCTAACTGGCCCTGTGTTTCTCAGGCAAGGAGAGCAGCTGGGTGCCTGTTCTATGGTGCATGGGGTGCAAGAGCAGAAACTGGGCTCCACCTCCCGGAATTGCAGCTGCCTGGTAGGTCTCAGGGGATCAGGGCAGGACTGTGTCCTGCAGCTTACGCTGTCCAGCCTCCTGTCACATGTTCTCTACATGTTGGTGCCCATCCGCTCCTGGGCTACAAGTTCTTCTGCTCTGACTCAGAGTCTGAGATGCCCGCAAACTGCTAGGGGTTGCATTTTCCATATACCTTTGGGGAATCTCCACCTATCTCTTACTCCCAGCTCCACAGCAGCAGTGGGCACATTACTGCAGCCCTAGAGAGACATACACTGAGTATGCAGCATCCCGCTGAAGTCTCGCTTGCTCTGCCCCCAGAGTGAGCTGCCTGCAGTCTCTGCTTGAGTGGTACATGAGACACACACAATCTGCTACCTCCAAAGAGCAAACAGTGCATTACATTGGCCTGCCAGCTTTCAGGGCTCTCTTCAGGCACTGCCTTGGTTTGCTCAGAGCCAAGGGGCTGAATTATACAGGCTGGAGCTGGGTCCTTTTGGTGGAGCTGAGCCATAGGCAGCGAGCTCTAGTAGCTGGAGCAGGACTCAGATTTGGAAATCAAGCCCATGGTCAGATACCAGTGCCGATGGCCTCAATGTGATGGGGATTTGGCCTATGTTGTGCTACAGAAGAATGGCCCAACCTGCTCTGTTGATGGCAATGGGAGCTGGCCCTGGCAGCAGAGGCCCGAATGAAATGATGTTCAGAGTCCGCCACGAGGAGCGGGGGCTCAGCAGCCCCGGTGCGCCATCGGGAGGAACTCGGCTCCTGCCTGGTATGTGAATGGCTTAAGGAAATCCCACGCATGTAAACCAATGTTTATGAACCATTTGATCTCCCCACAAAATGCATATAGTCCGTGACGGGCCCATCAACCAGCTAATATAGAAAGGCACCCTACCCCCAAAAACCCAGTGCAATTAACAATGATTTTGGTTGGCCCATTGCTAGTGAGCCCCATATATTTGTGAGGCTGCGTTCAGAGATGTAGTGGGGCCACTCAGTCTGGTTTTGGCTGCTGTTGAAAATATTTAATAAACCCTGGGATATGAATCACTATCAAGGACCCTGAACATTAATTTTAGTCACAGTTGGCCACTCTGTATCACCCTATAAACACCTCTCCGGTTTCAATTAACATTTCTCTATCTCCTGTCTCACTGAATATTATATTTAACTAATTTAAGAGGATTGGTAACGATACTTTTCACACTTCACAGGAAAGCATAATGAAATAATTATACCTGTGCCTATGGAAAGCATGAGGATATTGCATAAGGAGCTTTAAAGTCATTTGAAGTAGAAACTTCTCCAGAAAACCTTTGTAGGAGCCCTGACTCTTGGGTCTTCTACACAGATGTCTCCGATTGTCTGCCCTGTGTCTGTCTGAGGGCTTCCTATTGTGCCCATCCCTAGTGCGCCCAGGCAATCTGGGTAAACTGAAGTTGCCCACCCTGCCGGAGGCACTCTGCACCAGCAGCATGTAATCCACCCTGGGTGCTGATGAGCGAGTCTCTGCCATCCAGCCTGGAGGTGCTGAGCACATGGGTTGCTGTGGCCAGGACAGGCTGGGAGGAAGGAGCAATGTTCCCAGCGAACAGAGGGTAGACAGCAGCATTTTTCATGGCTAAGGCCTCCATTCTGTGTAGGCTCAGTAAGGAGTCTGGCAGGGCCTCGCACCACTCAAGGGACAGGCACCTTTGGGGAAGGGGCAGTGGCTCAGCTATTATTCAGGGCTTTCTCCAGACTTCGGGGGTATAGAGGAGCCATTCCTGGCCAGGAGAGGTGGGTGGCTTATGCAGTCTGAGTCAGCATCAGGTTCGCTGTTTCTGTGCATTCTACTCGGTTCATCTTTCCTGCAAGAATGACAAGAGCTCTTGGCCATGCTGAGTGCATGGGGCCGAAATCGGGACAGAGCAATTGGGCGTGACTAGCAGCTGCAGTATGAAGCACAGCTTTGGGGGTGATGGCAGGAGAGCAGAAGGTGGCCTGTAAGAAGTTTCTGCTGTTGGTGGCTGGACTTAGGGCGAGTGCTCAAGCCCTGTGCTGTGAGCTGGAGTTCGTCCGTGAACCATGATGGCCCTCTTAGTCGCAGTGGAAGGGAGAATTGGCTTGGGCCGAAGCATGGCAGTAGCAGCATCAGGTCATTCGAATGCTCTGCATCCTCTTGTCCATGTGGTTGGGTGATTTGCTTCCCAGGCAGGCTGAAAACAAAGGATTTAAGGGTTTTTGTGGGCAAATCAGAAAGTGCCTAGGAGAGCAGGGGGTCAAACTATGCAAAGGGAATCTTTAATGTTCCCAGCGTCCACTCCTGGAGATCAAATCTAGAGGGTCTGGGTATCCAGGGTCTGTGCGACACCTGGGGGCAGGGAGAGGCAGAGGGTATCCCTGTATCATATACGTGGAGGGGGCAGTCTCTGAAAGAGCTGACCACTCTGTGGTCAGCAGGTCCATTAATGGCACTAGGAAAGCAGCAGACTCCTTGTCCGAAGAACTGCAAGCCAGCAGAATTGCTTGGCTGTTCTACCCTGGGCTTTGCAGACCACGTGCGGACGGACGTTCAGAGGTGCAAACAACTGAGGTTGCAGGGGAACAGGACAGATGCTCTGCCTCCTCTTCTAACCTTTCTGCCTTCTTCTGGGATCTGACTTCTATTGATACAACTTTTTACCTCTTCCCCAACCCTTTCCATGCTGCCTGACATGGGGGCATAACCCCCTGGGATCACCTACCAGCCATGAGCCCTTTGCTAGTACATTGAATCCTGTTGCCCTCTCTTCATTGTCCTGTTAGTGTGACTGGAGATCTCCAGGGCAGGGACTGTGCTGTCCTCTGGTGCCGTGCAGCACCTGGCACAGCGGGACCCTTGTACGTGACTGGGGCCTCTGGCTGTTCTCAAAGGCAAATACCAGCAACAGCAGCCACGCTCACCCAGGGCCCCTGAAAGGCTCTGAGCCTGCATGGGACACTATGGCTCCAGGATCTCCAGCTGGGCAGCACAGCACTGTGCCTGACCAACTCAACACAGTCCAAAAGCGCTAACAATCAAAGAGAATCATAGTCAGTGTCTCAGAAGCAGGAAAACCATTGGCAAGACAGTGGGCCCAGTAGGACACCAGACACAAGGGGAACAGGCAAAGAGCGCTAAGTTCATGGTTTGTTTGCATTGCTGCTCTGGGGTTACTCTCCATGTGCAGGGAAGGTGGAGCATCTTCCTGACCCAGCGGTGTCAAACAAAAACAAATAGGTGATGGAACAAATCTCTCTGTGGAACTGCACGAAGGCTTCATGAGCAGATGGCATCGCCCAGGAGTTCTGGAGGAACGAACGATGAAAATAACTGAGCTGCTAACGAGCAAACATAATTCATTGTCAAAGCATCTCCTGTTCTGGAGGGCGGCCAACATTGTACCCAGCTTCAGAAAGGGTGCAAAGGGGGGTCCTGGTAATTACAGGTTGGGGGAGGGCTTCTGCTGGGTGATCACTCCAGGGCTTCCTCCCGCTGCAAATGGCCATCTGAGAGTGATCTGGACCAGGAGACCAGACCAGCCATGCCCAGGCTTGGAAGTATGTAAAAACAGCTGCACATGCACACAGGTACACACCCATCTGTGTGCATACCCCCAATGTGCATGCCAAGTGTGACAAAGCTCTGTCCTTGCCTCCATTTCCTGGCGGATTTTGCTAGCCTCAGAGGCTCACTGTGACCCTCCACGTAACCCTTCTCTCTCTAGAGACAAGGGTCACAATCTACTGAGCCTTTTTCATCACAAGCCAGTGAGGGGGGTGAGGAGAAGTTATCCTTCCTTGTACAGTCTCTGTTGTCTCCCAGTCTCAGTGATTAAACAGCAGGCAAAGGTGTGTGTGTGGGGGGGGGAGCCGGGGCCCACCCTCTACTCCGGGCTCCAGCCCAGGGACCCTAATAGTATCAGCTATAGTAGCTGACCTTTTAGAAACAGGACATATACAATTCCCTGGGCTACTTCCCCCACAGCAGCCCTCACTTCCTCAAGCTCCACTTCTCCCTTACCTCAGGGCCTCCTTCCTAGTGCCTGATATGGTGTGTACTACTCAGCCTCTCCAACAGCGCAACTTCCTCCCACAGCTCCTGACATGCACCCCCACCTGACTGGCTGGGAGGCTTTTAACTAGTTTCAGCCAGCCCCTGATTGGCTTCAGGTGTCCCAATCAACCTAGCCTTCTCCCTGCCTTCTGTAAAGTTCTTAATTGGCCTCAGGTGTCTTAATTGACCTGGAGCAGCTGCCATTTCACTTATCCTGGTAGCAGGGATTTGTTTGCCTGGAGCTAATATATCTATCTCCCACTACTCTTCCATAGTCATTTGGCCTTGCCCCATATCTTCCCCCCTCCCCCCCGCTCAACACCATAGAGTTGGGCAACTTGGGACACCAGGCAGTATGCTCGTGACAGACCATCAGCGTTGCCATGGTGGCATCCAGCCCTGAGCCGTATGCGGAACTGGAATGGTTGGAGGGTAAGAACCACCTGGTGACCCTTGAATTCTTTTCCTTATTCCGCTGCATCCACTGGAGGGGTGCATGGTCCATCACAAGAGTAAATCGCCAGCCTAAGAGGTAATAACGCAGTGTCTCCATAGCCCATTTGACATCAAGGCATTCTCTCTCGACTACTGCGTATTTCTGTTCTCTTGGGAGAAGCTTTCTGCTTAGGTAGAGGATCGGGGTGCTCCTCTTCTCCCACGATTTGCGACAGAACTGCTCCCAACCCCACCTTGGAAGCGTCTGTTTGTAAAATAAATTCCCTGTTAAAGTCTGGGGCTATGAATACGGTGTCACTACAGAGGGCCATCCGAAGGTCTGTAAATGCCCCCTCTGCTGCGTCGGTCCACTTTACCATGTCTGGACCTCGGGCCTTCACCAGGTCTGTTAGGGTACTTGCCCTAGTGGCGAATGGGGAATAAACCATTGGTAGTAGCCTACCACGCCTAGGAACGCACGAACCTGCTTCTTTCGGGTCGGCCAGGGCCAGTTTTGAATTGCCTCTAGTTTATTCGTTTGGGGCTTCACTATGCCCCTTCCCACAATATATCCCAGGTACCTAGCCTCTGCTAGCCCTATGGTGCATTTAGCGGGATTAGCAGTGAGGCCAGCCCGCCTTAAGGTGAGCAGTACTGCCTCAACTTTCTCCAAGTGGGTTCCCCAGTCTGGCGTATGGATGATGACATCATCTAGGTATGCAGCTGCATAACTAGTATGGGGGCGCAGCAGCTTATCCAGGAGGCGCTGGAATGTGGCTGGGCCCCCATGTAGCCCAAAAGAGAGGACGGTGTACTGGAATAGCCCATCCGGGGTGGAGAATGCTGTCTTTTCTTTAGCTTCTTTGGTCAGAGGAATCTGCCAGTACCCTTTTGTCAGATCCAATGTAGTCAAGAATCGGGCACTACCCAGTCGGTCAACCAGTTCATCGATGCATGGTATGGGGTATGCATCAAACTGGGATATTTCATTCAGTCGGCGAAAGTCATTACAGAATCTCATGGTACCGTCAGGTTTAGGCACTAGAACAATTGGACTGGACCACTGACTGTAAGATTCTTCAATAACCCCTAATTCTAACATTTTCTTTACTTAGGCCTTGATTTCCTCTCTTTTGGCTACTGGGATTCGGTAGGGTCTCAATGTTACCTTGGCTCTGGGGATCGTGCGGATATGGTGATAGGTCTCAGTCGTCCACCTTGGTTTTGTAGAGAACACATCTCTGTTGCGATTAATCATGTCGGCTGCCTCAATCTTTTGGATCGGCATCAAGTCGGATGATATCCTCACTTGCTCATGTAAGTTATCCTCCTGGGGAAGGGTCTCCTGCATGACTAAGCATGCCTCTCGATCATGCCAAGGTTTTAGAAGATTGATGTGGTAAATTTGCTCCAATTTCCAGCTGCCTGGCTGCGCACCTTATAGTTCACCTCTCCCACAGCTTCGATTATTTCGTAGGGTCCCTGCCACTGGGCCAACAGTTTACTTTCTGCTGTGGGCACCAGTACCATCACCCGATCCCCTGGTTGGAACCGTCAAAAGCTTCGCTTGATGGTTATAATGGGTTCATTGGGTCTCCTGTGCTCTCTCCAAGTGTTCCCGTACAATGGGCGTAACTCAGGCTATCCGATCTCTCATCTGCAGTACATGCTCAACTATGTTCCTTCCGGGATTTGTCTCCTCTTCCCAGGCTTCTCTGGCTATATCCAATATGCCCCAAGGGTGGCGCCCATATAGTAGTTCGAATGGAGAGAAACCCATGGAGGCTTGCGGAACCTCCCGGATGGTGAACATGAGGTAAGGCAATAGGGTATCCCAATCTTTCCCATCCCGGCTCACCGCTTTCCTGATCATGGCCTTGAGGGTCCTATTGAACCTTTCCACAAGGCCATCTGTTTGCGGGTGGTATACAGAGGTCCGTAGGGCTTGTACATGGAGCAATGAACAGAGATCTTTCATCAACTTGGACATGAAAGGTGTCCCTTGGTCAGTCAATATCTCCTTGGGTAGCCCAACCTGGGCAAAGATCTGTACTAGCTCCTTAGCTATTGTCTTGGAAGCTGTGTTGCACAGGGGAACAGCTTCCGGGTACCAGGTTGCATAGTCCAGTACAACAAGCACATGTTGGTGGCCCTGAGCTGTCTTCTCTAGGGGCCCTACCAGATCCATGGCTATCTGTTCGAAAGGAACCTCAATTATTGGAAGAGGTACCAAAGGATCCCGCAAGTGCGGGCGAGGGCTATGTAACTGACACTCCGGACAAGAGGTGCAGTATCGCTGGACATCTTCATGTACTCCTGGCCAGAAGAACCTCCGCAGGATCCGTGCCTAGGTTTTCTCTACCCCTAGGTGTCCTCCAAACAGGTGACTGTGGGCGAGACTCAATATGGCTTTTTGATGTTTTCGTGGCACCAGAAGTTGTTGTATCTCTTGCTCCTGCATTTGCACCACGTGGTACAGTAGATCTTTCTTCACTATAAAGTAAGGTCCAGGACCCCGGACCTTCCCATCCACGGGTATCCCATCGATCTCTGCCACCTCTTTCCTGGCATTATCATATCTGGGGTCCTCCGCCTGGTCTCTCCCGGGACTAACTTGCCCAAGCTCCCGGGGCCAGCTTCTGCTTCTTCCAACAGCTCGCGGCTGTCATGGCTGGGGGCAGCTTCTGGCTCACCTTCTGTGGTGGAAGTTTCTCTGTTGGCTGCTCGTGTCCTCCTCCTAGGGAGGTCTTCTGGCCCTGGGTTAGGATCTGGGTTCCCCAGGCCTTCTTCGCGGCCTTCCTCTCTTTTTTTGTCTTCCAGGTCTTTTGGGGGGCTGAGAACAGATCCTGAGAAATCTCAGCGAACATCGGGGGTTGACATTCCCCCGGTGACGAGTCGCTATCCTCAGGGTCCTCACCTCCCTCCAGCCTCTCCGGGGGGAGTAAATTATCAAACCCTGGAGAGTCCCTCCCAATGACTACAGGATATGGGAGTTTAGGAACTACGCCCACGGTCACCTCAATGGGGTTTCCCTGAACCTCTATCTCCACTGGGATGGTGGGGTAATGGCTCACGGCCCCATGCACGCACATCACTGCTACGCGTTTGGCTTGTAGCAGCTGGCTGTTTTTTACCAGCTTACCCGATATGGGGGTGATAGCACTCCCAGAGTCCACAAGCGCTGTAGTCTCTGCTCCATTTATCCTCACTGGCCTGGTGTAATTATGCGGGGCTAATGCGACTCCCGCGAGGTGGATAAGGGAACATGGGACCTCCCAATCCCTCAAGTTACATTGCATAGGCTCCTCGGTGCTGGGACACTGTGCTGCTATGTGTCCCCACTCCCCACATGCATAACATCTATAATTGCTTTTAATCACTCCCCTATCCCAGGGGATAGGGGGTTTAGTCCCAGGGTTCCCCCCACTCAGGCCAATCCCGTCCTTCTGGGGTCCCTGCTGGTTTTCGGCCCCCCTCCTTCTTCTACCTAGGACTCCCCGGGGGTTTGGCTGCCCAACCTTCCAGGGTTGGGGTCGGGTGTTTGCTTAGAAAGGGGCCTTCCTTGGGTAGTCGGGTCAGTTCCCTGGCTGTCATCCGTCTTTCTACCAGTGTGATCATCTCGTCGTACGTGGACGGATCATTCTGGCCTACCCATTTGCGGAGATCTGGTGGCAGTCCCCGCATGTAATGGTCTCCAAAATCTCCTCCGGCCTGCACACCTTGGGCTGTAACCACTTCCGTGCGAGGTCTATGAGGTTGAATAGCTAGGATCTCGGGGGTTTGTTCTCCTGGTATTTCCACTCATGGAACCTCTGGGCTCTTACCGCTGCCGTTACTCCTGCTCGTGCTAGGATCTCTGCCTTCAGACGGGTATAGTTAGTGGCATCTGTGACAGGTAAGTCAAAGTAGGCCTTCTGGGCTTCTCCACACGAAAAAGGGGCGAGGATGCTGGCCCACTGCTCCTGGGGCCACACCTCATGCTGAGCAGTCCTTTCGAATGAGAGGAGATATGTCTCTATGTCATCTCCTGATGTCATCTTTGGCAGACAACCACTGGCCCTCAGGGTTTGCATCCCGTTGGACCCCTGGACCTGGGTGGTGAGGATCTTCAGATGGTCCACCACCTCTCTCAAGAGGGCATGATCTTGGGTCACCTGGCTCATCAATAATTGATTGGTTTCCTGCTGTAGCTGCATAGACTCCTCTTGTGCCATTGCCTGAACCCGGGTGGCCTCCTGCTGGGCTACCGTGGCTTGTACCAGAACTCTGAACACCTCCTCCATTGTGGTACAAAGCAAACAAACAAACAAACAAACCAAAACAAAAAAATATCCAAAACCCCCAGTGCACTTTTTTTTTAAACCTCTTTCTTCCACCACGCTGTGAACGAAGTCCCACTCCTGACACCAGTTGTGACAAAGCTCTGTCCTTGCCTCCGTGGATCCCGCGTTTCCCGGCGGATTTTGCTAGCCTCAGAGGCTCACTGTGACCCTCCACGTAACCCTTCTCTCTCTAGAGACAAGGGTCACAGTCTACTGAGCCTTTTTCATCACAAGCCAGTGAGGGGGGTGAGGAGAAGTTATCCTTCCTTGTACAGTCTCTGTTGTCTCCCAGTCTCAGTGATTAAACAGCAGGCAAAGGTGTGTGTGTGGGGGGGGAGCCGGGGCCCACCCTCTACTCCGGGCTCCAGCCCAGGGACCCTAATAGTATCAGCTATGGTAGCTGACCTTTTAGAAACAGGACATATACAATTCCCTGGGCTACTTTCCCCACAGCAGCCCTCACTTCCTCAAGCTCCACTTCTCCCTTACCTCAGGGCCTCCTTCCTTGTGCCTGATATGGTGTGTACTGCTCAGCCTCTCCAACAGCGCAACTTCCTTCCACAGCTCCTGACATGCACACCCACCTGACTGACTGGGAGGCTTTTAACTAGTTTCAACTAGCCCCTGATTGGCTTCAGGTGTCCCAATCAGCCTAGCCTTCTCCCTGCCTTCTGGAAAGTTCTTAATTGGCTCCAGGTGTCTTAATTGACCTGGAGCAGCTTCCATTTCACTTAACTTGGTACCAGGGATTTGTTAAGCCTGGAGCTAATATAGCTATCTCCCACTACTTTTCTATAGCCATCTGGCCTTGCCCCGTCACACAAGCAATAACCCCCCTTATCAGGTGGCTCTGGCATGTGACAATATTTGATCCAAGCCCCAACAGCCACTTTTCAGCTCCTTTCTCTGGGTATCAGGCACATATTACCATGGAGCCTGGGCACTTTGGCAGCATCCATGATGTCTGGCACTTTAAAAAGAGCCCCAATCCCTCAGCCTGCACCTCAGATTTCCACCGGGGCAAAGCCAGTGCAACGTATATAATGTTTCCTGACCACCCTGGTGTGTGCCTGCCACCCAGTTTGCACCAGTGTGCACGGTTAGACAAGGTGCTGGAGGGCGGCAAAACAGGCCCAGTGTGGTTTAGTTCTGACTGGAATGAAGTGCCCAGGGAGGCTGCAGAATCTCCGTCATTGGAGGTTTTTAAGAGCAGGTTGGGCAAACCCCTGTCAGGGATGGTCTGCATAATATTTAGTCCTGCCATGAGTACAGGGGACTGGACTAGATGTCCTCTCGAGGTCGTCCCTTCCAGTCCTACGATTCTATGATTGACCTGACAGACCCAGGGGAGTCAAGAGTTGTTCTCATGACCTATATCTCTGCTCCTCCTAAGCTACATTTCTCTGTGTAAAGGTGGAAGCAAGCACACCTCAAACGCATCATCACTACAGCTATTCTTAATTGACAGAAATTAGCCCAGCAGGAGCTGAATTCTACTAAATTACCTCATCTGGAAAAAGAAAGCAGGACTGGGGGGCCTTGTCTGATCAGTGCAGTCTGCTCAGCGGAAAAGGAAACAGCCATGGGGGGAAAGGCTGGGAGGGCGCATGGAGCCGAGTTGTCTCCTGGGCGGCAAGCCCTTGACAGTCTGTGGGCGTGCCATCTGTGTCTGTGATAGTGACTGATCCCCAGGGAGGACGGCTCCATTGGTGGGGAGTGGCTGGAGATTAGCTGTAAACGCTCCCTTCTGTTCGTGCTCTGAATAGCAGTTTGCCTGGGCTGTCAGTCTTTTTAAATGACTGGAAGGTAATTTGAGGAGCAGTGGGTGTTAATCAGACTGTAATGTGATCCCAGTGGCTGGAGAGAGTCCATCTCGGCGGGAGCTTTTCTGAACAGGGGAGAAGCCTGCAGAACCCGACCAGCATGGGAAGGGAAGGAGAAGGGATCCAATGTGGGTCTGATCCTATATTTCTCAGCCACTGGGGACATGGTGCTGGTTCTGCCCAGCCTGGCACCTGCTGTGGGAGCTTTACACGCACTGTGTCCAGGGCTAGGCAGGACAGAGGCCAAGTCGGTAAGGGTTGCCAGAGCACAAGGGCCAGGCCACTCCAAGTGTTTCCTTGGGTAGGACCTGGCCCCGATACCTGCCTCACGCAGATGCAGGTGTCAGCCCCTCACCCCCAGCACTGTGTCCTTGTCTCCCCAGGGACCTGGGGAGGGGTGGGCCAGGGCTGGGATTCAGACTGAAAATAAGGCAAAAAAAGTAAGTGTAGGAGTAATTCACCATTGGGCCAACTGACCCAGGGTCCTGGTGGATTCTCCATCACTTGCAATTTTTCAGTCAAGGCTGGATGTTTGTCTAGGAATTGTGGGGTTGTTCTCTGGTGTGTGCTGTGCAGGAGGTCAGACTACATGATCACAATGGTCCCCACTGGCCCTGGGACCTGTGAATCGGTGATGCCCAGCATCCCCTTGGCCCCCAGCTGACAGAGCAGAGCACAGCAGAGAGCTACTGTCACTGGCCTGCAGAGTCCCTTAGCGCCAGCGAGCTAGGAAGATCCAATGCAGAGGCACCAGGACTCCATGTGCATGGCATCTTCCCCAACAGATTTCAGGGGAAGCCCAGGGTTTATGGGCTGGACTCTCAGTTTCCTCCACATGAAAATGAACTCCAGCCCACATCCTGCTGGAAGGAGCTGGAAGGGGAATCTCATGGCCATTCCTGGTCCCTGCCTTGGTATTTCCTGATCTGACCCAGAGCCAGGGCTCAGTGGCCTCTCCATGCTCTTCTGACCGATGGCTCTGCCAGCTTTGGGCTGGTTCTGGGCTGCAGAAGGCAGAGGTGGGCAGTGTCTGAGAGGAGTGCACTTCTCACAGATACATGCGTCCAGGTGCTGGGCCATCCCTGGAGAGCCACCTCACATACCAGGGCTCGAGTCCAGCCCTGGGGGACACCTGCATCTGACAGCATTGCCCACCCTTGTGAGCACTTACAGCCACTCTTCAGGGTGGCTGCTAGGAGCCACGGAGCAAAGAGACGAGGACTGGTGCAAACAGGAACCAAGGACAATGTGCTGGGTCTCTGTAATCTCCGCAGGGAGTGGGCAAGTCCAGGCCCAGACCCTTCAAGGCAAGGAGGGATAGGGGTTTTAGGCCCAGCCCCTGTGAGGGGAGGGGTGCCTATGTGTGGGAGTTCTAGGCCTAGCACCCCACAAGGGAAGGAGAAGAATGCATGAGGGAAGATCTAGTCCCAGCCCCCTGGGGGGTTTATATAACATTTTGTCTCCTGAACTTCCCCAGATACAGAGGTATTTGGATCTGTGCTTTTGCCCAGGCCCCTCTCTAGGTAGCAATAATCTAGCTATTGCCGCACCTTGTCTTGGCCCCTCATCCCCCTGCCCAGAGGCTGGGCAGCACCCAGGGATGCTGATCTGAGATATTCTGCACACACTCACTTGTGAGGGTTTCTTTCATCTTGTTATGCCAAAAGAGGCTGCAGTTCCTTTAAGACTTCAGAGCTGCCTGCATAAGCGCACAGAGCAGGGAACCTTCACAAGAGGCATTATTTTCCTGCTCTGATCTCAGCTTGGGTCAAGGTCGCAGCCTTGTGATCTATAGAACCTTGTTTAGTAAATCACAAGCTACTGAAAAATACCCAAATTTGCTCTCTCTGGCTCCCAGCAGCATCTCACTAATATTAATAAATTGGGCCTGCACATAGGCAGGACAAAGTCATCGGAAGGAGAAATAGCACCATATATCTTGACGTGTGGTAGCATTTTATTGTGTGGTAGCATTTTATTGTGTCTAGAGCACTGTATTTATGCTCAGATCTTTCTTTCCTCTCGACCACCCACACACCCTTGTAAGGACTAGAAGGAGAAAACTCACCCTGATTTTAGCATCTGCTCATGCAACATTATGACAACTTCTCCAGGTCTCTTGGTAATTTGAATGGAGTGCTGCTTCTCAGTCTCCTATTTTGTTCTGACTTCCCCCACCTGGTACTGCTTCTCTAGTGCCAATTCACCGGCCCGAAGTAATGCCTGGGCTAAAGGCAACAGAAAAGGGAAGGAAGATTATTTGAGAGAGAGTCTAAAAGACCGGCTTGTGGAATAAAGCAGGGACATTTATCTGCATTCCCAATGGGCAAAATTGTTTCATTGCAGCACCATGTAAACTCACTGCATCTATGAATTGCATGGCATTCATTTACAAACCACCCTTTTTCCTTAACATCAGGCCTGGATTTATCTGACTTGATGTAACGAGTCAAATCATAAATGTGAATTAGTACCCGAGTATCCAGTGTAAAATACCTGCTCCCTGTGGGGGGGCTGGACTTCCACTTTCCATCGTCGGGCATGGTGCAATATTGCACTACTACACATTTTTTAAACTCTTCTATGTGCTATATAATGAGTAATGACCATATTTAGTCCCCTAAAAGATCCGGATTAGGAGATGTCATTTTCCAAAACTATTGCCAGAAACTGTGGGCAGCCTCAATTAATTTTAGAAAACCAGACAAGCCTACTGTTGTTTGGGGAATACATTGTAACTGCTGGAGAGCTGCCTGGCTGAGGAGAGCATGCAGAAGGACTCTTGTGACGTGGGTCCCAATGACAGGTAGATTGGCAAAGGACTATAACGTGTAACTCCTGCACTGTGTGCAGAGACCCTTGCGCTGCCTCTTGGCACATAAAAGCAGAAGGAAAGACCTCCTCTGGCTCCTGGCTGGCAGCAGACACCCAGCACTGCCAGCTGGAAGCTCCTAGTACAGGGGTGGCCAAACTTACTGGCCCGCTGAGCCGCATACAACAGTCTTCAGAAGTTCGAGAGCTGGAGCACACCTGCTGGGCGTCAGGGCTCGGGGCTTCAGCCCCACTCCTGCTAGAGCCCCGAGCCCCGGCAGGTGAGCACCACGGTTCTGAAGCCCTGAGACCCTCCTCCCCGCTGGACAGAAGCTCCTACTCCACCACTCCACTGCAAGGCAGAGGTCCATCTCCAATAGGCACGTTTCGATGTCTGACTGTCCCACCCATCTGTGGGACTGACCTGAGCCCCATCACCATAATGTCTCAGCACTCAGTCTTTAATGCATTCACTCCACAGGCCCCACAGGAAACACGCATACGCTGTAGGGCTGTTTCAACTGGAAATACTTTCAGTAATTTCCTGTTCTACGCTATAGTGTAGGTTAGCCAGGCCCTGTGAGAAGGTTGCTGCACTTCACCCCCACATTGACTGTCTCTCAGTAGCAGAGGAGGTGATAATGTACTGTATAGGGAACATTTAGGAAGGGCTTTGATGATCTCACTGTTGCCTTATCCTCCCTCAGGAATGAACCGCTTGGGTTCAGCTTTCCCACAGACTGGTCTGCAGCGTAGAATGCGCCAAATTACCCGGACCTGGGTAACTGGCCTCTCACATCTGAATAACAAAACGGACAATAGGAGACAAGTGTCCTAAGAGAAGAACTGCTTTGTGCATCAAAGAGTACCGGCGTTAATAACAGCTTGGCTGAAAGTGTAATTTAGTATTTAGGGTTAGACTCTACTATAAGGGGTGTATATTTTTGATTAGGGATTTGAAATTAACTGAGTTACACTATGACAGAGTGTTTGTTTCCATACATTACACAGAATACCTGTACACAAGGGAAGAGGTTTCTGAAATTGGCAAGTGATTTTAGACCGAGATATAATGTATCTTTCATCCCATAACATCATCAGTGAATCCATCTTGCTGGTGACACCTCCATCCTTACAGATTCTTGCTGATTAGAACCTGAAGCAAGCTGCAGATGCTGCACCAATGGTCTAGTGGGTATTACAGCATCCCAGTGTCAAAGGCATCACTGCATCTTCATGACTCAGGCTAAGCTGGAATACATGTATTACTGTCTGTTCCATGGTGCAGAATGGCAAACACCTGCAAGCGGCAGGGAAGATCTATCACTTGGAGGCCCCAAATGGCTCAGAGCACATATGTTAAAGAGATAATTTTTTTTCTGATTAGATACCAGCACTTTATTGAATAAAGTTTAAAATTCTCACCCTGCCTCAATCCATCTTTGCAACCGCTCCTGTACTTTTTCATTTTTACTTCGAGGAAGAAAATGCAGGAAGAGTAGATAAAGCATTTACCTTATTTGAATTTCACTTATGCCCCATAATTCTTTGCAGAGGTCAAGGAGAAAATGACAGGTGAAAAATGTGCTTTTGAATCAGCAACCTGAAGGCTTAGGAAAATACATTTCCACACCATTAATATATAGGTTGAGAGGAAAAAAGCAGGCCTAGCCTGCTGAAGCGATAGTGCAGGGTGCTGAACGGCATGGCCCGGACACTCAGCAAGAATACAAGAGGCACAGAGATTTAATTGGTATTTTGTAAACAGTTCATTTTAAACCCAGTTTATGTTTTCATGGAAGGAGTTTAAACCCTTTTCCCCCAAACAGATAACCCAAGTAAGCAATATCAGAGCCACGCAGAACTATTTGCCTCCTTTCTGCAGTTTCCAGCAGTTTTGATTTAAAGTCAGTCACACCGGAATTTAAGGTCTTGTCCAAGTGGAGAAAATGACCAGAAGAGCTATTGTGGAGTAAGCTGCTCTGCTGTAGTGATTCTGAAAAACCATGTGGGCCTCTATTCAGGAACAAAAGTCAATTTCTTCTGGAATATTTAGTGCACTTCCAAAGCAGAGTAAATATTCTGAAACAGAGTGTCCACAGGGGGAGCTAGTCCAGAATAGCTATTTTGGGCAATTTCCGTGTGCAGATTAGCTCTGAGAGCCACAAAACCTGGGCCAATAATCTTGTATGGTGAAGTGACACAAAAGTACAATTATTAATTATTATTTAGTTCTTGTGTTACCATAGCACCTAGGAGAGCTTAAATTTGGGCCAACAGGGGAGGTCAGATTTGGTG
Organism: Dermochelys coriacea; assembly: GCF_009764565.3. Taxonomy (NCBI): domain Eukaryota; kingdom Metazoa; phylum Chordata; order Testudines; family Dermochelyidae; genus Dermochelys; species Dermochelys coriacea. Next base: position 855,029 of record NC_050077.1, on the reverse strand, counting down.
CCATCCCGTCTTTTGCATGCACTCGATCAGCTGTATTTATGTCACTGAGGGCCTTTGCTCTAATATGGCTGCTGCAGACTCACCCCGCCTGGATCCATTTATTCGTATTTATTAATTGTTTGATTTTCTACTGAATCTCAGCGCTGCCTGTTGTGACACTGTTAAACTGCATCTGCAGTGTCCTGAGGCCAGCCCCTGCTGGGTCTATTGCAGGCTCAGTGTCTACAATTAGCACAAGTTAGGGAGTCTCGTTAATTAGTGGCTGAACAGCCCGAGGTGCCATTTATTTTCTTTATGAACAGAGCATATTGCAGTTTAAAGACTGTGGGAGCTATAAATAAGCTCAGGATTCACTTGGAGTCTATCACAGAGATTTACTGAGTTCCAAAGTTTTAATTTGACTAATGAGATCCAACTTTCTTGCTGCACCAGACTGTGGGCTGTGTATATTAATATCACTTACTGAAAACTCCGGAGAGACATCGGAAAGCATCCTGAACGGAGAGTGGCAACAGGCATGCATTCCCATCCTACGCCCCAAAAACAAAACAACAATTCAAACCAGCTTTAGGATTTAATTACGCAGATATTTTGTTGTTCTCTAGAATCAAGATCTAATATAATCAGGTGGCCCAGCTGCAAAATAAACACGAGAAGTGAACATGCACCAGATCCCAGGAATTTTGCCATCATGTACCAGTCCTCTGATTGTTTCAGGGAATACACCGAGAGGCTGACCTCCCATGCCACTCTGCAGGAGTGAATCTCCAGGGACTATGAGTTATGAAAGCAGCTGAGCCCAGAGGTCCCAGCATGTACAGTAGATTCCTTCAATACAGGAAAGACACATGAAAGGAATTGACTCTCCCACGTCTTCAAAGCATCAAGGCTGAATTCAGATGATTTTAAAGTCCACAATCATCTCTGATATTTCAGCTCTGTTCTCTGAAATCCCAGCAAATTATGGCTTAACCCTGACCTGGACAGCTCCCCCATTGTCCTTGCCAGAGGAGAAGACTGTGTTCTGATACAGCCCCTTCCACCCAGACACCTCCAGCTGCTTCACCACAGAGGTTAGGTAGCATCATACCCATTTTACTGCAGGGAAAATTGAGGCACAGAGGGGGGCATGGCTTGTCTGAAGGCACAGAGCGAGTATCAGACCCTAAAACAGAGCCCAGGGGTCCGGGCTCCTAGCCCTTTGGTCTAACAGGAATGTCACTTCGTGGAGCCTCAGATGTTTCCAGACTGCACCCAGCATCCTGTGGTGCCTTTGCTGAGTCTCTAGCCCAATGTCTGCAGCCCCTCTGGAGGGAATGGGCCCCTGTGTTCTGTGGCATGTGGAAGATACGTCATTAGTCCCTCCACACAGTGGGCTGGGCCTGGCAGTTCGGAGCCTGGCACCTCCAGGCCTGGCAGTTCAGAGCCTGGCACCTCCGAGCTTGGCAGTTCAGAGCCTGGCACCTCCAGGCCTGCCATGTCAGTTAGGAAAGTTAAAAAAGTTGCATGCGCCCCAGCAGCTCTTTCATTGCAAGTGAAAGACTGAATGTTGCCCACTCCTGACAGATTTCTCAGTATCTGTGTGTGAACCTGGATCTGGCCCAGGCAGCCCTAATTTTTGAGGGTTCTGCTTCCTGTATGTGATTTTGAGCTCATTGTGGCAGCTAATCATCCCCTTTCTGATGGAAAATAACTGTAATAATTACAACAATGTGCCATCACGTGTTCGTGTTTAAAACTAGAACCCTGACTGTTGTGCGGTTTGCTGTGTCAGAGCCACAAGAGCACCTGGAACATGCTGACAACCCAAACTTCAAGCGCTGCTTCATCAGGAGATTTTCTGATTTTTTGGTCACCGTTTGGCAGGAGTCCTGCCTCACCCTGCTTGCAGCTTCTCTCCATCTTTCTGGTGGCCACACACACCTTGTCTTTCTCTCTTTGTTAGTTCTGTGCTACCTACCCCGATGCCAGTGCAGGAGAAGTACCATGAACCAGTTCTAGTCAGGTCTTTCCCAACCCATCAGAAGACCAGTGCCAACAACTCTTGCAGATACTATTATCTACTGTTCAGCCAAGTCTGTAGAATTCACACTTACATTTTGTTGGCTAGCTTGGACATTATTTATGTACAGTATCACGCCCCTATTCCAACCCCCCCTTCCAAACGTTAAGAGGGCAGTTGTTAGACAGAATACTAATCTCCAGTGGATTGGACCTCTTCAGAAAATATGACCCTACAATAACCCCGCTGCTGTGAGTTTTTGCCCTGGTTTTCCTTCCTCGCATACAGGGCAGGGGGAAGCTGATCTTCAGCACCACAATTTCCTGCTGATTCAGACTCTTTCATTTCAACACAGCAACAAACTTCTTCATCGAGTTGGGAAAGAATATTTTGTATCTTCACCTTTGCTGCTCCAAGAATGTTTGCTCTCAATTTATTTCTGTGCCTCTTATCTTCTCAGCAATTGCATCTCTTGTTCCAAGTCCTGCTCATTTTCTGTTCCTTATTGTGATTTTTCTTTAATTTCATCGCATCCCCCGCACTCCCCAATCACACATTTCATCACTTCTGCTTCCCTGTTTCCTATAATATGTGATTTCTTTATCTTAATTGTATCACCCAGTCATCTGGTTCCAGGATGACATCTCTTTACCTCACACTAAAGTCCCTTTAATCATTACTGCTTCTGGCATGTATAATAATAGCAGACACAAGTTGTTAGCTTTCACCTTCCAGTTACATTCACACATTTTTAATGTAAGGATTAATGACAATACATACACTGAAAACCCTCCCAGATGACAACGCCAGGCAGACTGGGAGAAGAAACCTACCACTCCAGCGTTCTTCTCTTCTTGGGTGCCCAGAAACAGGCGATCAAGGCAGCAATATGGAAATCCAACACATGCCAAGTGGGGTTGGGGATTTCCTCCTCCAGGAACAGGGACCTCAGGTGGGGCCCTGCAACTTGCAGGGTGGCAGGCAGGCGGGGAGAGCTCCTGAGCAAGCAGAGCGCTCCTGGGCTGGCTGTAGCCAGAGAAGCCCACTAGCTGTGTAGCCCAGCTCCTTTGGATGACAGAATCCTTGCCAACCCCCACAGAAAAATCTGTGTTTGCTCCACCCCACACTCCCAACATGGCCTCTCCCTCAGCCCTGCAGCTCCCCCTCAAACCCCGAATGAAGGGAGTTCTGTCCTCCCCAGCCACCCCCCGATTCTGAGGGGGCTGTTTGTGCACACATTGTCCTCACACACGGGAGGCTCTTCTCCTGCAGCTCCATCAACTGGGCCCCTCTGAAATTCCCTCCTCTGCAGAAAAAGAAACTTCCAGGAGTTTTGCAAATTACAGAGGAAATGAAAAGAGAAACTTCCCTGCCTCCCCGCACAGCTCTGAACTGGGCTGCACGATATCTGCACAGTGCTCATGCTCAAGGCATGTGGAACACTCACTGCCACCGCCCCAGTGACAGAACAGCAGGGCTTGGGAGAAATGTATCGCGAGCAGGGTGGGATAGTGTTACACTATAGAGCAGGCCCTAGCAGGCCTCTGGGGATGAATAACTCAAGCTTACCCCCTCAGGTGCATGATTCCTTGGTGAGCAGTGGAGCAGTGATTCTCAGGAATGCAGATAGACGTGACACCAGCAGCAAAACTTTGGAACAAGCTTCTGGAACTGCTGGTAATGGTCAGTGCATTTCTGCTTCTCCCAGGAGGCTGGAGGCTCCCAGGCTGGTGGATTTACCTGGCGATTATCTTTGCCCAGTGGAAGGCAGAAGTAAGGTGATAACTATGTTCTTCAATTGGTTTCTTCTGTCTGTCTCTGCAAGAGCATCCACGGTACTAGTAGTAAAATGTCGCTGTCTCCAGTATGCTTAAGCAGATGTTCATGCTGCTGTGCTAACCCTGGTGCTTCACAGTACCTGCTCCACTTCTCCTCTGGACAGCCATTCAGAACCCTAAAGACCCCGCACTAGAGTATCTGCAGGATACAGTCACTCTGGATAGTTCTCTGAAAACTTCCACTCAATGTACAGCAGTCAAAAAGGCTAGCAGTATGTTAGGAATTATTAGGAAAAGGGATAGAAAGTAAGACAGAAAATATTATAATGCCACTACATGCTGTGCCCACACCTTGCATAGTGTGTCCAGTTCTGGTCATCCTAGCTCCAAAAGGATACAGAGGATCTGGAAAAGGTTCAGAGAAGAACAGCAAAGATGATCCAGGGTCTGGAATGACTTCCATACGAGGAGAGACCAAAAAGATTAGGACTGTTTAGCTTAGAAAGAGACTACTAAGGGGGAACATAAGAAAGGGCTATGAAATTATGAATGATGTGGGAAAAGTGAATAGAGCATTGTATTTACAGTTTCACGCAATACAAAAACCAGGGCTGACCAATTAAATAAACAGGCAGCAGGTTTAATACAAATAAGAGGAAATACTTTTACATACTATGCACAACTAACCTGTGGAACTCATTGCCATAGGATATTGTGATTGCCAGAAATATAACTGGGTCCCAAAGAGAACTGTATACGTTCCTGGAGAGGATAGGACCATCAATGACTCTTAGCCAAGATGGTCAGGGACACAAGCCCATGCTCTAAACCTTTGACTGCCAGAAGCCAGGAGTGCATCACTCCATAAGTGCCCTGATCTGTACTCTCCCCATGAAGCTCTGCGAGCCACTGTTGGGGACAGGCTACTGAGCAAGATGGGTCATGGTCTGACCCAGTATGGTGGCTCTGAAGTTCTGAAGTTAGCTGTGCAACATCTTACCCTATGTATGGAGGAATCTTGAGAAGCTAGGCAGCAGCTTCCTTTCATTGGGGCATGAAGAAGGAGACCTGCTTTGTCAGATACTAAATTTACCATCTAGCAATGCAGCAAATCCTCAAAGGCTTTCTTCGTACCCCCAGTGGAAAGCATTTTGCTTGGAATGGGTCCCCCATGAAGCATTATTCTCCCTTAATCGATTCTAACCTCTGGATAGATCAGGTTAATGGGCGCAGAGCTCATGAATGAAATGTAATGTCTCTAAGTTTGCATGCATAGAAATAATTTCTATGATAAACATAATTTCAATGCCACTGATATAGCTAGTACAGTAGAGGAAAAGGTGGTAGGTGTATCAACAGACATAGCACCTACCTTTGTATTCTGATCTGCAGCCACCAGGCAGAATGTTAACAGGATCTTGGCTTGTTCTGAGATGAGTCTGTAACACAAATCCAAGGATATTGTGCTGTGCTGACCCTTCATAAATCAGATGTGCAGTGGAATGTCGCCTGGATTGGTCACTGGATTTGAACAAAGACAGAGCTAGACTGGGGTCTGAACAATGTAGGGTAACGGATTCTAAGTTAAGGAGAGGGGCTATAAAACAGGAAGACTGACAGAACTGGGGTTATTTAAAATGGAGAGAAGCCCTAGAAGGGTTTCCATAGTTGCTGTATTTCAACTAACTAGTAGACACTATAAGAGATTCTTACTGGTCTGTTTGAGGTCCCTGGACAGCCCAGAGCTAAGGGACAGAGGTTCCAGTTCAGGAGGAATATGCTGTGTGCAGCTCTGGGGCAGGGTCCATCTTTTTGTTCTGGGTTTGTACAGCGCCTAGCACGTAGAATCCTGGCCTGATGCCTAGGCATTACAATAATACAAACAATAAATAATAGCAAGGAGTTATTCTACAGGAAGAGGACCTCTCCCTGCCACTCCATAACTGACGTATGGAATATGTGTGCTTTGGGGAGTGTTTTTGTTTTCACCTCCTCTGGAAAAACTCTGCATTTACCAGGGCTTTAGAAGTTTCAAATGTCGTTCAGTGAAAGGTACACAGACGAGGGTCAGAGCCAGCGGTGTGGAAGCAGCTGTCAAACATTTCCAGACATGAAGGCCCCCGTGGCTGCTTCTGCAACGTGGGAACACACTTGTAGATACAGGAAAAGAGGGGAAGCCTTTGTTTAATGATTAGAAAGCAAACAGAGGGTATGCAACTAAAGGCAAGTAATAAGAAGTAAACAAGAGCATTAATTCTCTGAGATGCCTGCACACCCATGCCAGGAGGAGGGGTAACAAGCAAGAAAAACTAACTGGGACACTAAATGATGCAATTTTGACTCACCAGCCTAACTGGAAGGTAAAGTTTCCCACAGCCAATTGCTAATGCTGCTTGGGACACAATGTGCACAGAGAAGCCAGACAGGCGAAAAGGTGGTGGTAGTGCTGTTAAAAGTGTTTACAAAGCTAGGGAAGCAGGATTTGATGATAGTCAAGAGGGAAGCAGTGAGAAACTCTGGGTAACGATACATGATATGAACCTCAAAGGAGCAAGTGCACTGAATATGTGCGCTCAGTTCCCCGTGCTGGGAGACAAGCAGGACAAACACCTCCGGGACCAGCTACCAAGAGGTTTGAAGCCACCACACTCGAGCGGGACATTAGCTATCCAGACACCAGCTAAGTGACAAACACGGCTCATCATGCGTTGCCCCAAAGTCTCAGAGAGCACAGCTCCATGGAGCAGAGAGTAGACGCCCGGGGAGCAGAAAGCATCCTGGATCTATGCCTGTCCCCGAAGGGAGAAGCTGACCAAGGATGAGAATGCACTGGGGGCGAGGAGTGGGGCAGTGGCCAGGAGCTGAATGGAGGGTCACAGAGCACAGTAGGACTAGGGGATCAGCTTCCAGAGAGTCAGTGGGTAGAATAAGAAGTGTAAGGCCCAACTGTGCAAACAGTTGTTAGCACTTTTGCCCTCCCTCCCGCGTGGGGTCACACTGGGGAGACAGACGGCAGGAAACGTTTGCAGGACTGGGCTGTCAATGAGTAAGGAGTCGCAGAGGGCAGCAAGGCAATCCATCAGTGAAACTGTGCTGTGTGCAAATGAATTTCTGGGCCAAAGATTCTGGTTTGCTGAAAATGTACTCTGCTCCCTGTGGGGTTAGAACGAAACGCTGCTGTCCTTCTTTGAAGGAGAGTCTCTGAGGACACCAGCTAGTACCAGAACACTGGGCTTTCAGGGGTCATGGCCAGTAGGTCTGATCCATTGGTAATGAAAGCACCGACTGAGCCTCCATGTTCAAAAATCTCCACGGCTTGGGGCTACTCTAAGGTACTGAAAGAACTGAACAGTGACACTGCTCGTCTCACGCCGCCTGATTCACACACATGAAACGCACACGCTGGTGTGGTTTAAGTTCTGTGTATCCAAGACATGCTGATGTATTCAACTATTTCTTACATGCAAATAGAACTCCATGTAATCCATTCTCAGCAGCCATAACTTCAATTGACAGCTACTCAAAACGGGGGGAAACAGCTGTGGGCATGACAAACACAGTGAAACACACTGCTAGCCACCGTGGAAAGAGAGGAGGCAAGTGCTGGGTGAAACTTCGACGGACCACGAAAGGCTGGGTCTGACTGTAAAGAGCTAGGGCTGCGACCCTGAGCCCCAAGGGATCAGCATTTCTAGTCTCCCCTCTTTAAAACAAGGGCAAGGGGCTCAGCAGGGGCAACAAGGGCCCATTCTGGAGCATTGCGGGCACCGACAAGAAGTCTTCTGGGATGTGACCAGAATTACAGGGCCATGTTCCCTCCATTCTGTCTCCCCCATTACGGGGCCACATTCCCTCTATTCTCTGACCCCATTACGGGGCCACATTCCCTCTATTCTCTGACCCCATTACAGGGCCACTTTCCTCCTAGAAAGATACTGCCTCTCTGCCAGATACATTCCCAACAGTGGAGCACCATGGGCTCAGCACTGTCCCGTTCAGCCTGGTTCCTTTGGGGCGTGATGCTTCTGTGCAGTGGTCACAGTGGCCCGGTGCTGTCAGCCTGGTTCTCCAACACGTGTGTGTTCAGGATGCCTAAACCACAGCAAGCTGCACATCCCCTGAAGTCCATCCTTGTCACCACCTAAGCCTATTTCTCTTTCCTCCCTGGAGTTCTTGGCATCTGCTTTTCACTCCCCATTGTCCCTTTCCATTGCAGATTTCCAAGGAGCCCTCTCCACCCAGTGTCCTTGCTCTGCCTTCTCCTGGCGAACCTGCCACCAGTGCTGGGGTGTTGCTCTGCTGGGCTCCTTGACCACATTTACTCTGGGATATTCCTTTTCCAGCTGCCAATCTGGAGGCCAGTGACACCGAGCTATGCAAAGAGCTGTGAGCAGGCACACCAGCCAGGAACTGTCCAATAAAACCCAAACTGCAATTCAGCCCCAGGCCCTTTCCTCCAGCCACATTATTAACAGGGATGAAGAGGATCAAAGTAACAAAGGACACTGGCAACAGTCCAGTCTGGCCTTTTCAGGTACAGTAAACTCCCCTAGGCAGGGCCCCATGAAAGGGCTTCCCTCAAAGTCTAACTCAAACTTCATCTGCCCACATACTGAGCTCAGCCTAGCCCCTATATAGTTCCCAAAGGTGGTCACCTGATTCCCTGGGCACATGACCTCTGGCCTCTCAGTCTTTTGGGTGAACTACAGTTCCCAGAGTATCTGCTCTTAAAGGGCCCAAGGGTTGCCACATGTTTGTATCATTTCTGTTCACCTGTATCCTTCCTCATCCCTTATCACTCAGAAGAGAAGTACGCAGAGATCTTCTCACCTCTGTTCACCAGCTCTACCCGGCAGAGCACAGTGCCAGCAGCCATTAGGGTCAATGGCACATGTAGGGATTCATAGCCAAAGCCCTCTTCAGATTCACATCTACTGACCGAAGATAACTATAGGCTTTGGGTCCCAGGGAGAGATGTTGAGAACCCCCCTAACCAAACTATCATGCAAATGACTGTCTCCGCCAGTCTCATAATTAACTTTGTCCCTCATAAAATGCAAATGACCAAAAGGTTTCTCTTCAGCAGGGCCCGTGTGATTTGTATATCTGCTGCTGCCAGTGATTGATCTTCTTCTAATCTTGGACACTGTTTTATTGCCTCTGTTCACTAAAAAGGATTCCATCTTCTCTGAAGCATCTTCCCTTACAAATTGCTGCAATCAAACCAGCTCTCACTAAGTCCATCAGTTTGAATTTCCCTGCTCTCAGAGCTCTTCCCCGAGATTCCCAGCACATCCTCAGCCTGAAACCTACTGAATTCTTAATGCTTATTGTTTATTATTATTATTATTTATTATTTGTATTACCATAGCACCTGCATATGATCACAAGGTTGAAATGTGATGATGAGTATCACTACCCACCTGGTAGTCCGGCTTTTACTGTTTGGTGCTTCTGCACCTGATGAGAGGGGCCCTAAGAACGCTGTCCCACACAGAGCTTTGGTAACACATTGTGACTGATGCTCAAAGATCCGGCAATAATTTATGTTTCTTGGTGAGGGAAATTCACAGAAGAAATGTAGAAAGAGCCACATCCCAGCTGAATGTGTGTGCAGCTGGAGGAGAAGAAGGAGGATGCAGAAGGAGGATGAACTAGCTCCTACAGAAAGGAACAATGATGCAGATCAGAAGTTGATCACTCTACTTAATAGGCATCCCCAGGGGTTTTGCCATACCAAGCTTGGAAACAGGAAGGCTGGGGGGGAAGTCCCAGAAGCAATTTGGAGTCATGTGGCTCTTCCCTAATGGACCTTGAAGAGTGGGGCCTGAGCACAGCACCAGAAGTTGATACCAGGAAAGCGAACATTGCTGACAGCAAGCCAAACGGTGGTCAGAGGAGAGGGTGGCTTTCATGAGATGTACGTGATTCACTTTCCTGCTTTCTCTCGCAGGAAGCTGAGCCTCTGTCTCCAATTTCCCTCATTCAGAGTGTCAGTCTAGACAGGGTAAGCAAATCATGTGTTTTGCTTTAACTCTCTCTGTTCTTAATAAATCCTGGTTTTGTTAAGATCCCTGTAACCTGGGTAATGTCATGCTGGTGCAGCTGTCCCGGAGAGGAAGAGCCTGAGGGAGCACCAAGGAGGAGTGCTGAGAAGAAGAGAGTTTCCAGAACGTGCAGTCTCCCTGTCTCAGTCCCGGGGAGAAGAGAGGACTGGCGGGGTGCTGGACACATGCATGCACTGTAAGAAAGGAAGGTTCCAGATCTAGGTCAGGCCAGCGAGAAGGAGGTCAGAGCTAACTTACCGTACAGTGCAATCCCCCGCCTCTCAAGGGACTTGCTCCCAGGGGCTGAGGGAAGAGCTGAATGGCAGAAGACGATGCAGGCAAAGTTGTGATCAATCCTAGTGCCAACACATGGGGAACATGCTGGTCAGGTACACGCTGCAGAATTCAGTCCATTCGCTCAGTTTTGATTTTGGTGTCTGAAAAGGAGAAAAAACAAATTTTCAAGTTCCTTGTTGGCAGCTAGCGGCAGTGTTCAGTGTTGGGAACAAGACAGGCCTGGAGCCCGGCAGGAAGCACAGAAAAAGGATGAGCCTTTGGGCTTGTTTATGAGGAACAAAATACTTCCTGGTCCATGTGCTGACATGGAGGCAGCTGTTTTCCCCCCACAAACCAAGGCCAATCGTTGTTCTGTCAGCTGGGCTGTTCCTGCCTTAGAAAGGGGTTTAAACATTCTTAAACATCCACTATGCTGCCAAGTTACTTGTGGCTGCTAAACTGAACTCTCCGTTGGAATGCACAATGAACGTCAGTGCTTGGCAGAGGACAGCCTTGATGGGGCAGAGGGAGAGAGAGACAGGAGGGAAAGTTCAGCTTTCTTCACGTTATCACAGGGGCCATGCCATTACCAAAGCTCTAAATGTTTTCCTCTCACCAGCCCTTTGTCTGGGATTTAAGTTGCTAGTTGGCTTCTCTTAGGCAAAGCTTTCCTGTGAGGAACAGATATTATGTCTACACTGCAGAGAGCCCTCGGGACATGGTGTACTAAGGGTTTACACAGGAAGAGAGGGGTGACTTTGCACACAGGGCTGGATGCCCTGCATCCGCTCCAGCGGAGGTGTCTGCACCAAACACCACAGAAGCAACAAGGCCAATTCATTTGCAACACCAGGGGCCAGTCAGCGTTTGTGCCCATTAATAACACTACGTGTTCCCAAAAACACCCCCTTGTGAAGCAACCCCTGTGGCAGAGAGATCGCGCTGGCAGGGGCTGGGTTAGCAGCATACTTCCCCGGACATCCCCAATGGCCTTCTCCCTCATCCAGATGTCTCCTCACCACTCTCGTCTTCCCCAAAGCCTTTAAACAGCAACCCAGCCCCTCCAGGCCCAGTGCGCTGCCAAGTGCCTCGGGGTTAGACTGCAGGCTCCTTGTGATGAAGACTTTGTTGTTCTTTGTCATTCTCCATAGGCCAGCACTTCAGCTCCAAACCTCCCCGTCTTGCTCAGCTCTTTTCCCTGTGCCCATCCCTGCACTGTCTATAATAAGCAACAACCACAGCAGCTGTTGTGCTAGAGGAAGTGCAGTAAGTTTAAACACAGGGCATTGCACTCGGGGCATGGAGGGCCTGACTTTCAGAGGCAGCACCCCCTGGCTTCAGCTGACATCACCACCATTCAGCACCTCTGAAAATCAGGCCCAAGGTGTCTCAGGTTGGTCTCCCAGGAACCCAGGATATCCAAAGCACTGAGCAGACCCCATTATTTTTATAACCTTCCCCATCCAGACTGTATGAGTTCCTTGTGCCATAGACTGTCCTTTTCCATCTTTGTCCAGCTCCCAGCACAATGGGACCCTGCTCTTGACTGGGGCATCTAGATACTAATATCATGTCGATGTTTATTACTTTTAATAATAATCAATCCTGAGACCCCACATAACGTTGGCTTCTCGTGCTCGGTAAGATTGGCTCTTGCCATGAAGCTGTCAGCTCTGCTGGTTTATGTGAGCCATGGATCAAGAATCATTTAGTCACACAAGAACTTTCTGAAACTGTCCCTTGCAGCTAATTAGCATCACGCACTGGATCACTAAGAACATGGCCAATAATTAAAGATTAGAGCCGGACTTGCAAACATGTGGCCATCTCCTGTACAGACGGATTTAGGGGGTGGGGTCTCCTCTGGCTGGAGCTTATAGATGAAGTTAGTTGTCTTCCAGTTTGGGGTCTAGCTCTGTGGTGCCTTCCCAACAGCTCTTCCCCTCTCCTTGCTCTGCGGCTGGCAGGGAGCAGGGCGAGAGCTCTCAGGGTGGCTGGTGCTGGCGCTTCTCCAGAACCAAGTGGCTGTCTTGCCTGGAGACCAAGGCAACTCTCCTTTCTGTTAGACTGTGAGCAATAGCAATATTTCCCCAGGTTATGTCTGGAAACATTACAAATGCGGACAGTGCAGCAGGCTGCCCTAATCTCACCACCTTGTGGGGAGACTGAGGATGCTTGAGGGACTGAGAGGAAATGAGGGAACCACCCAGGGGTGCTGGAGGTGGCTGCCTCACAAAGCTACAAGAGTTGGTGGACTTTTCCCATGAGGTCTCTGCACCCTGGCCTCTCCCATTAGCCACAGGATCAAAAATTCATTGACAGAACCCTTGGAGGATTGTCAGCTAAAGTCACCACAAGGTCTTACTGCTGTAACCCTCATCCTCCCTCTCACTAGCCCTGTGCTTGTTGCCAAGCATCATCACCTCACATCTGAGCTCAGGTGCTCAGCAATCTGGGACAGGGGTCTTGCCATGTACGTGTCTGTGGGTTGGAGCTAGGCATGTTCATGGTGCTGCAAAATTACAGCAAATAGTTCCTGGAAAAGGGACTTTTCAGAGGTTGAAGAGCAACAGCTCTGCTGGCTGCTGTCGTGCCTGATGTTGCCAAGTACAGATCAGCTGTTGCGAAAACAGCCAGTTTTTAAATCTCTCTCTCACTTTACCCTGAGCCCTGTAGTAACTATAGTAACAGAGCCCTGGATTTCCACATTCAGGTGGCTCTGCAGCTGCTTGGCTAGCTCTGGTGAGTGCAAGGCCATGGCATGCGTCCTCATACAGGATCGACCTCTGCCGTTTTACGTGGCCCAGGGTTTTTTAATGTAAACCCTAGACTTGATTCCTAGGCAGATTCCCCTAGCCGAAGATGCAAAGGAAAAGATGGCATTTTCTACACCAGAGGGTCTCTTCCAATATACGGTCCTTCCTTTTGGAATACATGGGGCCCCAGCTACCTCATGGACAGGTTATTACGCCCCCATGCCAGTTATGCTGCGGCCTACTTGGATGACGTGGTGATTCATACCCTAGACTGGGAGACACACTTGGAAAAAGTGGGGGCAGTCCTTGATACCTTCAGGTGAGCTGGCCTTACGGCGAACCCTGTTAAGTGCACCATAGGGTTCACGGAGGCCAAATATCTTGGCCATGTGGTAGGAAAAGGTCTGGTAAAACCCCAACTGAATAAGTTAGAGGCCATCCAAAATTGGCCATGGCCGAGTCGTAAGAAGCAGGTCCGAGCATTCCTAGAGGTGGTGGGGTATTACCGGCGTTTCATCCCCCATTTTGCCACAAGGGCACGTCCCCTAATGGACTTAGTGAAGGCCCGTGGTCCTGATCCAGTCAGATGGTCCAATGCAGCAGAGAGGGTATTCGCGGACCTACGGACTGCCCTCTGCAGGAACCCCGTGTTGGTAGCCCCGGATTCACCAAGGAATTCATCCTAACGACAGATGCATCTGAGGTGGGCTTAGGGACCGTCCTGTCGCAGATGGTTGGGGAAGAAGAACACCCAATTCCCTACCTCAGTAGGAAACTCCTTCCGAGGGAACAAAAATACGCAGTGGTAGAGAGAGTGCCTCGCCGTAAAATGGGCCATGGAAACGTTGCGTTATTACCTGCTGGGGTGCAGATTTATCCTTGTGACCGACCATGCCCCTCTTCAATGGATGCAATGGAACAAGGAAAAGAACAGGAGGGTAACCAGGTGGTTCTTATCCCTCCAACCTTTCCAATTCCGCATACAGCACAGAGCAGGGAGTCGCCATGGCAACGCCGATGGCTTATCACGCGTACACCGTCTGGCGTCCCAAGCTGCCCAACCCCTTGGTGTAGGGATATGCGCTAGACCCAGGCCAGTTGGGTACAGCAGAGGAGCAGAAGGCAGATCTACTGGCCACTGGACTACCAGTTTTCTGTTCCTGACTGACCAGAGCAGGGGCTGCTCCAAGCTAATGAGAACACCTGACTCCAATTAACCTGCAAAGATTCAGGAGAGGCCATTAAGCTAATGTGACCACCTGACTCTAATTAAGGCCCCTCTGATAATATAAAAGGGCTCACTCCAGTTTGGCAGAGAGGAGCCGGGGAGAGGAAGTGCGGTTGAAGGGCTGGTTAATGAAGACACCCTCAAGTCATTAGTAAGGGAGCCCTAAGGTAAGGGTGAAGCAGGAAGAAGCAGGAGAGCGGTGGGGAAGTGGCCCAGGGAAATGTAGCAACTCTGGCAGTGAAAGGTTGCCTGCCAACAACTGCTACCATTATGGTCCCTGGGCCAGAACCCGGAGTAGAGGGCAGGCCCAGGTTTCCCCCAACCCACCACTACAGAAAACAGGACAGGAGGCTAAACTGTTTTGGCATGAGGCCGTAGGAGCAACAGAGACTGTGGGAGTTCTCTCACCAACCTCCATTGCTGGCTTATGATGAAAAGGGCTCCGTAGACTGTATCCCTGGCCCTCAAGAGAGAGAAGGGCTACGTGGAGGGTTGCAATGAGCCTCTGAAGCTAGCGTAAACCACCTGGAAGCGCAGGACTCACGGGGACAAGGTCGGAGCTCTGCCACTCTCACCCATGCCCTACACTCCCGCAGTGCTGTGTATTGCCCATCGAGTCAACATGGCAATCTATTCCTTGGACCGCAGAGCCCTCCGGCATGCAGTAGCCTCACCGGGGGCTGGTCCTGTCTCTCCTCAGCCAGCACCCTTGTCACAGGAGGAAGCGTTCCCATAGGACGAGCCACTGAGCTGCCCTGTCAGGACAGATCATGGCTACCGAGTTAGAGCTCGATCCTGCGTGGGGCTGAGCCCTTTGACGCCCATGGATCCCCTCCCCCATCACTCACCCCCACACACACAGTATCCAGAAGGGCCGCACTCGCTAAGGTCAGTGAAAGCTCAGGGAGCCCTGGGAGAAGCACGGGCCATGCAGTGAGCCTCCAGGGCTACACTCCCGCACTGCAGACTGCCCATTCCATCCCGCAGTCTGGCAGCCTGACACGGGCAGGGAACCTCACCTCTCTCGGCCAACGCCCGGCCCTGGCAGGAAAGTGAGGTCGAGATTCCCAAATACAGCCTCAGGATGCTGTGCCCGCTCAGCCTGCAGCAGAGCCAGAGTCCTCCACTCCCTCCTCTGGGCCTCATATGAGCAGGGAAGGACCCACTCCCAGTCAGGACACTCCCGACTTGGCTTTACACAGACCTGACTGTTCAGCGAGAGGGGAGCTGGGCCAGCGGTGCTTAGGGACTTGCCGCTCCGGCTCTGCCCAGGACTTCACCCTCTCTGGTCAGGTTGTGCCCTGACGCGCAGCAGAGTCAGCCCATTGGCACCCCATAGGCCTGTGGCTTTCCGCTGGGGTGAGTGAGATCTGACCAGGCTGTTGCCCCAGGGGTATCCTGGGGACTTTGCTGTGAGCACACTCTGGATGAAATGTCGTTTGATCCTTAGTTCTGCTCCAACCCAAAGGCCCGAGAGTTCACGTTTCATGGAAATCTCCCTTCCCCTGGGAAGGGGCCATCGTAGATGTCTGTGTCACCTGGCATAGAGGTTACCATGGTAATCGTTCCTCAACCACTGGTGAATACTGCCCAGTGAGATCCCTCATTAACCATCAGTGAGCCATTAGAATGGCCCCTGGTCATCTGCAGTTTGGAACATTTCCCTGCTAAAGGCTTTGACCAAGTGTCCAGTGATGT
Source organism: Dermochelys coriacea (assembly GCF_009764565.3). Taxonomy (NCBI): domain Eukaryota; kingdom Metazoa; phylum Chordata; order Testudines; family Dermochelyidae; genus Dermochelys; species Dermochelys coriacea. The sequence continues at coordinate 839,244 of NC_050077.1, read as the reverse complement.
CCCAGGCCGAAGCGCTGCTGGCGCTGCACGCAGCAATGAGCCTGGGGGCATTTGCAGCTTTTACAGACTCCTGGAGAGGGTGGCTGAATTGTATCATATTTTGAGAGTGGCTCAGCATAGCATGAGGTTGAATTTAACACCGCACAGCCAGGGGAGGGTGGCTGGGCCTCATCCCAGGGAGGAGGGCGGATTCAGACCAGTATATAAACAGGCACCATTTGCAAAAATGTGTATTTTGACCTGTAGTTTGAATCTCCCCTTCCCCAAGCTGGGGGACGTTAGGATCAGAAGCATCAGCTCGGGGACAGGCATTTGCTGACAAGTTACCCAGAGCGGTTTGCAGTGCTTGTCTTGGGGGAAAGGGATGCACAGTAGATAAGGGGCTTGGTGGGTTTAGTCAACCACAGTTCTGAAAGCATCTGATCAGCCTGAGTCAAGCTGGGAAGCTGCCAGCCCTAGCAGGGGTCCGAGGCCTCCACAGGCAGGAGGGGCAGCGGGGATAACTCAGTGCACTGCGTGAGCGTCAGATTCTATTACCAGTCACACAGGTAGTGGCTGGTTTCTTTCTCCTGCAGACGCATCTGCCTAATCCAGCTGGGCTCCTGCAGCTGCCCCGAGCACTGCATGCTGCTGCCACTGGTAGTGTTTTCATCTACTTTATTGAAAAAGCACAGGCTGAGGTTTAAGCCGCATAAAAGCCCTGCTGCTCGGTGATATCCTGCTTTCCTGCCTGCAAATGAGTCCAACCAGAAAATCCCAGGTTGCAAGTGACTATCTAGCAGGTGGGCACTATACATTCCCTGCCACCAACTTTCCAGCAAAGCCCCCTAACGGAGGGTGGGCAGGTTCCCATTGCACCATGCTGCTACCATGCTCCACCAGCCCAGGGCCTTTTCTGAGCAAGAGAGAATCCCTGTTATCTGCGCCTCCAAAGACACTGAAACACAGCAAGCAACACAAGCGAGGGGCAAAGCAGCAGCCTGTGAGGCACAAACCAAACAGAGCCAGGAAGATGCATCTGTGCAGCGAGGATGAAAGTCACTCCAGCCTCAGCCAGGCACAAGGCCATTGTCTGCCCCCTCTGAGCCATTCCTCATAGGCATTAACCCTGGGGTGAGTCCATCCCGCCCCTGGATTCCCTGCTGGCCATGGCAGGTGTCTTTACTCCCTGGCCAGGGCGGAAGTGGGGCAGCCCTCTGCCTGGGGTGCATTTTACTCTAAGAAAATCAACGTCAGAGGCAGGCAGCATCCGAGGGCAAAGGCCTGAGGGAGCACGATGGGGACAGGCTCCAGCTGACCCCAGACCACGAGGGGTTATTGTCATCAGCCCGGCTTCAGCTCACATGACACAAGTGGCTCTGGAGAAGGGCTCAGGGAGGCTGCCAGAAAGACTGAGGGGGAGACTGGCCCCCACTCGCAGCTGCAGTGGTTGGGCAGAACCCGCACAGGGGACGTTTTAGTTTTCTTTTCTGCTCGCTGTCCCTGTAAGCAGAACATCAGTACAAACAGCAAATAAGAGGGCACCCTGGCAGACTCGGGTCCAGACTCAATGCTGTAGAAGATCACCACATTCCTCACAATATTTTTACAATCACACCTTCAAAGAGTTGTGGGCAGAAGCACAGAAACCTCAATACCAACATCCAACAAGCTTCTGGAGCCAAAGATAATTCACCCTGGAGTTGTTACAAAACAGCTACCTTCCAGGAAATTAGCACAGAAGACCGACTATGACGGGATTGCTGAGAGTGACCCCCATTGAAAGGGGGACACAGTGTTACGCTCCCAACAGAAGGCAGCTGGCCACCTGCCAAGGTACCAGCTACCCCATCCACACCAAAGCCATGTGGCATAACTGCCCAGAGGGTCAGTGGGAGCAGAAGGCACCAAACAAACATTAAATGCTATCAAGCAGGACATTTGCTGTGTGTTTATTGAGGCTATTCAATGCCTGGGCACTAACACAAATAACACACACCGAATGAAGACAGCAAAGAGCAGCAAACACAGGCTCCAAGCAGCAGATCCATCACCTCTGATGAACTGGCCATAGCAGAAGGAACTAGCCTGAGAACAAGCAGCATCTGTGTGTTCAGCAGCCCACAGAGAGTCAGAGATAGAAGTTATTGACACATGTCCAAGGCAGAATAATCCTCTAATTGGGTCAGCTGCCCTGCCCCTTCCCTGTGTGGGTGCTTTGTTAGGTGTCTCAGAAATTTCCCATTTGCATTGGATTTTCCAGGCGCACAAAAGGGAAACTGCACTCAGGGGATCCTGAGCCCAGCCAGGCAGCTGGAGTGGGAAAACTTTCAACACCCCCCCCCCCGCCCGGCACACACACACCTCTCTCGTGTGCTGGGGCCAGGAATTGCAGCCAGCCTCTGAGCAGCACTGCTGTCTGTCACAACTTGATTGCATAAAGAAAGAGATGCTTCTCAGAGTTTACTTTGGACTCTTCACACCGGAAATAGGAGTCTGGGCATTCTTCACTACAGGGCCAGGATCTCTGCCCAAAAGCCAGGTGCATGCTAACCCTACCTAACCCGTAAAGTCTGCATTAGGAAAATACCAAATCACCCATATGTTGTGACCCTGAGCTAACCTTCCATTTGTTTCCTCATGCTCTGTAGTGTGGATATGACCTGCAATGGTTCTAATCTCTTCTCTTCAACACCCAATGAAAATGTCTTTTTAAAAACAAAACCCTAAATGTATGTGTGACCTGTAAACCTTCCCAGAGAATCAGAGAGTAACTTGGGATCTTAAACAGCTGTAATTATTATAGGTATTTGTGTCCACCTTTAATCCAAAATTTTGCTGTTAGATTATGCAACCATCTAAATGCTGAGCTGTGTTTTATTGTGGTGCCCCAGATGACTCATAGTCAGTGAAGGTGAGATTCACCCTTGTGTAGAAGGTCAGCACAAGGCCTCGGCACCACGTAAGCCAACATGAGCCATCCTGGTTTCTCCATAAGGCAAATCTTGGCAGAAGGCATGATTTCCCAGGGGATTCGTGAATCCAGCAATAATTCCTGCAGGATTCTGTATGGCAAGTACCCCTCTGCTTCAGCCTGCACATCATTTTGATGTATATACGGACAGCAGCAAAGCCAGCAAAAAACAGCTGCAATTCACTCCATTAACTTGAATAGCAAAAGAACCAAGACATTGAAAATTAAGCGTGGACTGAATGCACAAGAGTAATCAAAGGTAAATAGCACAACCATACCGCAGGGAGCCCTCTTGGACCAGGGTCAGCAGTAACAGAAGCATTACTCACCAGGCTCCCCCCAGATTTATCATAGAATCATAGAATCATAGAATATCAGGGTTGGAAGGGACCCCAGAAGGTCATCTAGTCCAACCCCCTGCTCAAAGCAGGACCAAGTCCCAGTTAAATCATCCCAGCTAGGGCTTTGTCAAGCCTGACCTTAAAAACCTCTAAGGAAGGAGGTTGCCCATCAATATGCAAGTTGCCCTTGCTTAGGATTCTCAAGGGCTGTTCCAAGCCAGTGGCTCCCAATGAGTCCGACAGATAAAAGCAGGAAACATCCCAAAATCTCGCCCATAAAAGTATTGTTACTCCTAGCACTTGTAATGCTTTACCCCAGCAATACGGTCCCTTGTGCAAGGCTTGTCATAGCAACAGGCCCTCTCATAGAACTGGGCACTCTCAGCTCCTTTCTGAACCGCTTCCTCCTGAGTGAGCCAATAGGAGAGCCGTGCCAGCAGGGGACGGAGTCAGGGTGCCTCACAGACAGAGCCATCCCCCTAGGGATTCCTTCATGAACCTAAGAAGAAAGCCCTGTTCATGACCCTCCCAAGGGGCTGGGGTTAGAATTAGGGGAGGGATAATTAGGGACATTGGGGATTCACCAAACCTTCAAAACTCCTTCCAAAGTCGCATGTTTCACCCCTCTTTTGGATGTCATGCAATATGTCCTCCCTGTGACCACATGCCAGGGCTGGACCACACTGAGAAGGCCACACTCAGGGAAGACTGCAAGAATCAGGGCAGGCAATAATTATCAATATTTGTAGTTTATTCTATAATTAGATTCACGAGGCCAGTAACAAAGCCTTGCACTGGGTAACAAGAAGCCAGGCAAAGTCCCCTTTAGGCATTCCAGCTCTTGGCTCCCAGCCTGACAAACAAATCTAATATAGTGAGGGGTTACTGAAAATCTAATTCACCATATCTGAGTTCTTACTAATCCCAAAAGATCAGACACTTTCCACCAGCTCAATATGTATCTCAGATCTTACTTAAATACCACACTGTCTGCCAATCCTTAATACACTAACTAAAGATTTATTAAGCAAAGAAGAGAGTTATAAATGGTTAATAGATCATATACATACGAGTGAATGCAATAGATGTCTGGCTTGCAAAAGTCTCTCTGGTAACTTTCAAAAGATTGGAAGGCCCTCAGACCACAGTTCAAAATGTTCCTTTTAGTTGTAAATCCACAATCCAAAGAATTGGAGCAGGAAAGAGGCAACATGGAGATGTCTCTGTTGTCTTTTATATCCTTTGCCGTATGCATGGGAATGTACTGTCCCAAACAAAGCCCACTGTCGGTGGCCAGCCTTATTTTTTTAGCTGCTGGGGAGATTAATGTTAGTGGTTTTTTGCTTGTAGAAAATTTAAACATTTTTAAAGTATGCACTTTTATTAAACGTTTTATAGTTTTTTTAAATAAAGCACATAACAAAATATCTTTTAATATAATAGGCTAAAAATTTTTTTAATAACAGCAAAAAACCTCATAATTTTTACTTATTAGCAAAACAACTCTAGCAAGAAACTTTCAAACACAGGCCGAGGTCAGCAATCCTTGTTAGTAACACTGCAGCTGTGCAGATGTTTTTGTCTTCCTAAGTAAGGCCATATTCTTTCTCGCAACATGGTGTCCTTGCTTCCATCTTATGGCAGTTAAGTGCACAAGATGGCTGCAGGTTATGTCAAGTCCAGGTCTCCTAAAACATTCCCCTCCTTAAAGGTCGCATAACATTAAGACCTTCACTTAGAACGAGTTTAGTAGGTTACTAGTGGCGTGGTCCAGCATAGACTAAGGCTCTCAACTGAGACCAAGCAAAGATCTTTTTGCTGGCACCTAGCTCTCTTGTAACACCAGCATCTCTCTCCATGCCCAACGCCAGCTCCCAGGCGCAGCTCCGGCGTCTCTCACCATGCCCAATGCTGGCTCTGGCATCTCTCACATGCCCAATGCCAGCTCCCAGCCGTGGCTCCGGCATCTCTCACCATGCCCAACGCTGGCTCCGGCGTCTCTCACCATGTCCAACGCCAGCTCCCAGGTGCGGCTCCGGCGTCTCTCACCATGCCCAATGCCAGCTCCCAGGTGCGGCTCCGGCGTCTCTCACCATGTCCAACGCCAGCTCCCAGGCGCGGCTCCGGCGTCTCTCACCTTGTCCAATGCCAGGTCCCAGGCGTGGCTCCAGCGTCTCTCACCATGCCCAATGCCGGCTCCAGCATCTCTCACCATGCCCAACGCCAGCTCCCAGGCACAGCTCTGGCGGCTCTCACCACACCACATCTCAGCTCCTCTAGCTGGGGTGTTTCTCCACCTGGTTTTCTTCCATCGTTCCCCAGCCTTCAGAGCTCTCAGGCTTGGGAAACTCAGTAAGTGACCTCCCAACTTGCCTTCAGCTTCCACCAGCCTGATCTGGACCCACTGCTCAGCAGGGAACCCTGACCACTCCCTCCTTCAGTTTCATCCCCTCCCTGGAGCTCTCAGCCCAGCTCTGCCCTGCCTCTGAGCTCACTTTGGACTCTCTCCAAAGTGTGGGTTCGGAACCCTCCCTTGAGATTCTGGACACTGGATTCTGAACTCTCGTTCACACCTCCCAGGGCAGCCTCACCCTCTTTATGACACCAAACAAGGGTGCACCCAGACTGGCACGGAAGAGCTGAGCCCAGTTCCATGTCAGGGGCCCCATCCTGTTACAAGAGCCCACAGCTGAATTCTCACTGTTAGGATGAGCAATGCAGAGCTGTGCTGTGAAATGCCAAGCCCCAATTGTGGGTTTCCTCGTCTTTCCGATCACTGTGAACTCCAGAGAGGTGTGCAGGGGTAATTTGGCGTAATTCCGAGATGGAGTTTTTCACCAGCAAAGGCATCCTCATGCTCTTTCTTGCTCTTCTCCATCCTGTTGATTTCTCAGTCCTCTTTTCAACAGTGATAATGTATTTTTGCTATAATTTACATGGTAGATTCATTGGCACTGCAGTCAGCAGATGTTTGTATAAATGGACATTGCATGGAGCAGGAATTTTTGAAGCCCACACTGTAGCCTGAGCTGGGTCAGTTCTGGTTCTGAGCCAGCAGTCGCACAAGTGGTCCATGCATTCCCACAATCGCTCCAGGGGATTAATTATCAATGAGCAGCATTTACCCTGCATTCATGTTTATGCTGCTTCCACAGAGAGGCGTAAACCCACAAAAGCATCCCCCTGGGAGCGACTCCTAACTTGCAGGAGCAGGGCAGATTGTGGGGTGGATGGGGCAGCTCCATCCTGCATTTACTGTGAAACAATGCAAGCAGCCTAGTAGCTTTAGAGACATTGTTCTTCTTGCTGTTCATTTCCACTGAAAAAGAACGACAAAAATATTGCTGGTGCCTTGATTTAAAACACAGCCCAGGCTCCTCCTGTTCTGGAGAGAGAATATACTGTACATGTGTGCTGGAGACTTAGCCTACAGATTTCTCATAAAGCTCATATGCCCTTTTTAAAAATAATGTCAGTCATAAATGTCACATGTTGGAGCCAAAATCTCATTATTAAGAGCAAGGAAATGTATTCCATGTAATAAATTCTTTTGTGGGAAACAACCCAGGTGACTTGAGAAGAATTTATGAACTTATTATTACTCTTTGCAGGAGCCATTCTGCTATAACTTAAGGGGATCCATCTTCCTATGAGAAACCTCCCTGGCTCTCTCTGTTTGGATGCCTGATATGAGGCTTTAAGTTACACTCCTACCTTCATAGCCAAATGATGCCATTCAGCATAATCACTTGTTATAAACAGAATGTGTAGAAAATGTGCTTCACCCACAGAAACACACAGATGTGGTGCATGACTCGAGTTCACAATCAACTTCCAGCCCTCCCACAACAAATACCTGACTCCATGTTTTCTTCCAGGCCCCTCTCCCAGAATTTACAGCCCCAGTGACGAGAAGTGACGAGATCCCTGCCCCCAGCAAGATGGCCTAGTTCCAATCCCCACCGTAGCCCCAGAATCAGCAAATGCTTGGCGGTACTGTGCGAGGCCCCAATTAGCCAAATCAAATGTGGGGCTTTTGGGACCCAGCCATTAGCGCTCGTACGGGGTGCTCCACATAGACCAAAATAGCATGAGCTCAGCTAGTTGATCTCCGAGCCAGAAGAAATCACTGTTAGTGGTTGTGACAATGGGAAAGAATCATGGAACAAGCTATTTCCTCCTAACACCAAAGGGCAGTGGTTGTAGAATAAGGCAACCTTTGCCATAGATCCCCTTCCCGTCTGGCTGGACCCCCCCCCTCGCACTCTCTCCCATTCAGCACTATGGGAGGGGTAGGGTAGCTGCAACCCCAACACTTGTTCATGACCCGCCTGGTGGTTGTGACTCCCAGACTGGGAACCCCTGGAATAAGGGAAGCAGTCTCATGCCTGTCACTCTGCTTCTTGCTAGCACCTTCCCCAGCCCTCTTCCTGCCTACCTTCCTGCTCAAGATGTAAAGACACAGTGCACAAATCCGCCACAGCTGGTGTCTGCTGCCACTGCAGTGTTCATTAAGATGCAAGCCAGAAATTTAAGGTTCTCCTTCCTCTTCTGCAGGATGACCCCAAGTGGCCCGGGTGTTACTGACAACAAACCTCCTGTTTGATAAGCATGAACCCAAGCACCAGGGCCTGGAACTAGAACCTGTGACTGTGGCCATGGGACTCACTGGGTCCGGAGCCCTGCTGTAAGCCTGATCTGTCTCTCACCAGCACAGGTATTAGAGAGCTGAGCTTGGGGGAAAGTCCAGGAGGAGTGTTCAGCCCACTCTAGAGAGGCGGCCAGCTGGCTGCTGTCTTTGAATCTGGAGGGGAACTTCCCTCAGGCCTGGGTCTGCACAGGGCTGGGCTGTGGTTTAGGAAGCATTTCTAAGCTTAAGTACAGGAGAGCAGCATACGGACATTACAGTTCCCAGCATGCAATGTTTCATCCTGATCTCAGAAGAGCCGCTCTGCTCCAGGTGAGGCACAGTGGGTCAGCACCTCTGGTCTATGCTGCCTGGGTTGCCTACGAGGAAGGTGACTGCAGCTGTCAGGCGAAATTGATGACACAGCCCTTAGTGGGGCAGAGTTTGGGTTCTAAATCCAGATCTAGGCACCACATAGCAACCGGGTTTTCAAAGTTGCTGAGTACCTGCCTTTCCCTAGGAAGAGAGCGGGCACTGTGGATACTCAGCACCTCAGAAAAGCCAGGTCCTTTGCATGTGGATTTAAGCGGCTAAATTGAGTCTCCCCGAAGTGTGAACATTTTGGCCTGTGTGTTTGTTTTCCCTGGCCAAGGGTCCCTTTACACCCTCTTCCTCGGCTGCTAGCACTTAGCTAGCCTGTTAGCTTGATGGAAAACAGGCACATGTCGTGAGATTGGAGTAAGATGGGGGCTGGTAAATGTGGAACATAAAGAAAGTAAATTGCATCAGTTCAGCTCCAGATAGCGTATTAGAGAAAGATAACACTCGCCACAGGACGCTGCCTCAGAGCACAGGTATGGGTGCGTGCCCACTTAACGACATGGCTGCTGTAAAATTATGCCTTGTTATCTCATTGTCAATTTTATTTTAATATACATTTGAAATACTTGGAATACAAACCTTTTCTGTAAGATTACAAAACGCTCGAGCACTTCTGTGATTTGGATGGCAGGGGATCAATTATTTGGGCATGGTTCTGCATATAATGGCTTGCAACAGATTGTAAAGTTTCTCAGTTAACTGAGCAATTATGAATACTGAATACAAAATAATGGCTGGAGAACAATGGAACGGGGCCATCTGGATTCAGATGTGTGCTCCTAACAAAGAAGGAGGGGAGTGTGGGAAGGGGATTCTTTCAGCTAAATTCTGGGGCTGCTTTAGTATGTGTTATCTGCTAGAGTCTATTAGACGCTGGAGTCCTTGGTGTAATGAACAGAGCCCAGGCAAAGGAAGAGACAGGAGCAGATTTGCCAAGGAGGGAGTTCAAACCTCACTTCCTTATGATCGCGCTCAGGGTCCCTTTAATAACTCCAAAGCAGAATATTATTTGCAATCACAACTGATCCTGAAAAGCCTGCCCAGACACACTCCCACCCAGCCAGAATCCTGCTGGTGAAGTGTTTTGTGTGGGGAAAGCTTTGCCACATCTAACTACCAGTAGTGTGTGTTATTTGTTGGGAAGGGGAACGCAAAGGAGATTTGATCATTGAAAGTTGGCAGTCATTACCCTGAAAATAACTGCAGGCCAATCAGCAGAAATGCTTCTAGCTCGAGAAAGTTGTTCTCCTGCCCGGAGCAAACCTGTCTAGAGGTTTGAAGCTGAACATTCACACTCAGGTGCTCATGCTTTTTCCTGAGTTATTGCTTCACTCATTGTCCAAGCTCATCCTACTTAACTGGGTTTTCTCTGGTCCTTGATGTCTTGAGCTCCCATTCCCTTCATTGCTGGTGCTTCCCAGGGTGTGCTGTACAAAGGTGCTGAAATGGACCCTCTCTGTTGATGTAATTTGGAACAGGGCCTCCTCTTTCTCTTCAAACAAAGTTCTAATGCTCTGTGCTAACATTTCTGCTCCCGAGCCCAGCCTTTCTGTACTCCCTGCTCTGGTGCCCCATTGCAGACTGATGGAGGCCTGGAGCATATTGGAATTGCTCTGCTCCTGGGACCAGGCTGCTCTGTTCATGTTGATTGAGCTGCTTTAACTTGTGCATAATGTTGCTTGGAGCCACATGTTTTATTTCTTGGGTTTTCAATCCTTTCATAAAAAATGTATGCAGGATGAAAGGTTTTACATAGCAAACAGGACTGAGATTTAGGGGCTACAAATGTCAGATTTCACAAATGTTCCAGTTCTACAATCATTCTGAAGAAATTCACATCAGCTGATATCAAATTCTAGAGACCTGCAGGATGTGGGCAGGAAATGCTTGCTGGCATCACCAGGGCTTTTCGCGTTGGGCACAGCCAAGTGATGAACCATCTTTTGTGTACTGAGCATTCAGCCCTAGGCTCAGTGTAAGCAAGTCCTGAGCAGCATACCTGAGAACAGTGCTTTCCTTAGCCCTGGAGGAAGGTCGCAGCCTCCCCAAGGAGGTCAGTCTCAGAGCTGGTGAAACATTGTTCTATCCTGCCTGGCTATAGAGAACAGGCTTCTCAAAGCTGCTCCGTATCAAGCCAAAGCTGGGCCATAACTGTGATACCCTTCTGCTAGGCAGCATCATAGCCTGGGCTCCCGATAAGCAGCGTGACACTCACTGGAGCAGTTGCTGTAACGTCCACCCACTTTGCGTATGTGAGCGAGAGGCATGGCACCGCGTTCAATCAGGGAGCTCCGTGCTATTCTTCTTTGTCATCAGAGAATATACCAAACCTCCCAGTTTTCACACATGAGGCCTCATGATGGTACCAATGCTGCTCCTGCATGTTGGAGCGTGGGTTGGGATTGAGACAATATGCCCACAGCCTCTTTTCCATTAAACAAAAGTGCTTTTCATTGCCACCAAGATTACTGCAAGAAACGTGCCAGTCTCTTTTGTCAAGAAACTCAAATGTAACAGATAAAATATAATGCAAATAGTGTCCGGATTTGTCTTATTCGGACTCTAAAATCTAGCAGAAATGTCACCAGAGGAATCTACATATCTGGCCATTCCTGTATCACCAAAGCAAAATTAGCTACAATGAACAGTTGAGTCAGATAGAATAGCATCTTCCAAGAATGTCCTACTGAGCTCAGCAAAGGAAAAAAGGCTGACACAATGTCTTTAAACATTTTTAATTGCCCTGTCAAACTGACAATTATAGAACTAATTATTGGGAAGACAATACCACATACACTGAATAGAGCATCAACAGTGTTTTTTATGTAATTATGCAATTTAATGAATTGAAGGCTACAGTAATGAACTATAGCTTGTTAATTAGGGACTCCCTTTATGCTAATAATGCCATTTATTTTCAACTCACAATATTTATTTTATCTGTGTGTAAAATTGGGCATATTTTTTCCTGTGTCAGGTAGAGGCACTGTGAGGAGTTTTCAGAACAGGTCATATGCCACTTTAGTTATTTATAGCAACCATTTTTTTATTTGTTGACTGACGAATTCCAACTGACTCTACTTTTAACATCCGTCTCTACTTCCATTGCCATGGGTTTTAATTAGTTCTTAGGCTTGATTCATGCAGATTTGTAATCTTTTCCCATGGGAATATCTAGTCTCCATTGGACATATGAATGACAAGCAGTATGGAGAGCAACTGGGTCTACGCAGGATTCTCTTGTGCTTCCTCCTTTCCCTAGAAACATAGGAACAACTAATCTGGATCAGATGTAAGGTCCATCTAGCCCAGTGCCTTGTCTCTGACAGAGCCCAGCACTGAGCCACAGAGAAAGGAGTAAGTATCCCACAATAGCAATTATGAGATAATCTGCCCCTACATAGATCTCATCCGAATCCCGAACAGTTAGAGACTGGCTGAAGCCCTTAAGCGGGAATTTTATTATCCCTTCCAAAATATGTGTCATTGTTAACTATGACAACTCTGAATAATCTAGTTTGCCGTATAAATGTCCAGTCATTTTCTGATGTGAAAAATTCACACCCCTGAGTGCTGTAGTTAAGTCAAACTAACCCCCAGTGTAGATGCAGCTGGGTCAGCCAAAGAATTCTTCTGTCGCCGCTCAGGGAGGTGGGTTGCCTACATCGATGGAAAAACTTCTTCTCTCAGTGTAGGATGCACCTACCCTACAATGCTACAGCAGCAGAGCTGCTGCATTGCTGACATGCCACAGTAGCACCTGTAGTGTAGAAATGGCCTGAATCTTGATCAATTCAATGACTTCTTGGGCAAGGAGCTCCACAGCTCACAGGTTTTGTGAACAGTTCCTTTAATCAGTTTTGAATTTGTCACCTTTTATTTCATTAAATGTTTCCTTGTTCTTGTGCTATGAGACAAGGAGAACAGAAGTTCGCGATCTCCCTTCCTAGACCATTCTTTAATGTATATGTTTTTATCATGTCCCTCTTGTTCATCTTCATGGTAAGCCAATGATTCCAGTCTTTTCAATCTGTCTCCATAGGAGAGTTTTTCCAGGTCCCTCATCATTCTTGTTGCCTTTCCCTGACCCCCTTTAGTTCTGCAATATTCCCTTCGAGATGGGCTGAACAGCACCGCACACAGAATGCTAGAATAAATGGCTACACCATTGAGTCATGTAATGGCACTGTAACTGTCTCCATGTTCTTCTCCATCTCATTCCTTATGCATCCTAATTAGCTTGTTTGCTTCTTTGGCCACAGCTGCACATTGAGCAGAGGTCTCCATTGAGCTGTCCGCAATGGCACCCAGGTCCCCTTGCTGAGCTGATGCAGTTAATTGAGACCCTTGTGAGGTGTATGAGTAGATTATACTTTTCCCTCCAATGTGTATTACTTTCCATTTATCAATGTCAACCTTTATTTGCCATCCTGCTGCCTAGTCACCTCGCTGGGTTAGATCCCTCTGCAGTTCTCCACAGTCTTCATTTGACTACCCTAAATAACTATGGGTCATTTGCAGATTTTGCTACCTTATCACTCATCCCCCCGCCCACTCCAGATCATGAATAAATATATTAAATGCGTATTTCCTTCTGGTCATTCTTGCTTGTCCTTACACAATGACACAGTACAAACTGCTGAAGGCTGTGCTGTCGTGCAGCCATTAGTAATTGGGCAGGATTCAGGAATCTCAGTTCTATGACCTGTGTTAAGCCAGACTAAATTATAATAGCCCCTCTCGCTTTGAAATCAATGAATCTGGTCAATTATTTCTAGTCCTGGAGGGAGTGTGAGCATGAATGAGTGTCTTTGCTCTGGTACAAGTCCAGCATAGAGCATTCACGGGAAGAATGGAGGCACAGACAACATGATGATGGGACTCTGTGAGGACCAGTTTGCAGTTAGGTACATGCAATTGCACATGCACCTAGGGGCCTGAGCCTTCTCCATTGAAGCCTGTGTGAGTCTTTCCATTGGTTTCAATGAGAGTTGGCCCAGGCCCACAGCACACACCTGATTTGAGAATATACCTGGCCAGTTAGGCTCTGACTGGGCAGACAGACAGATACATAAATTCCTGATTTAAAGCAATGAAAATAGGCCCTGGGAAGGGAGCCGGGGTCTTGGTTATTCCTAGCTGCAGAGTCCCATTCTAGTCCCTTCCCATGTGCATCGAGGAGACCCTTCTTCCAGACAGCACCTGAGCTGTCAGAGTTGTTTAGATGAGGTTTTGACCTCACATTTCCAAGCACCGCAAGCCAGCCATTGCAGCCCTTCTTTCCTGTGCATTTTGTCCACTATAATGTATTTTAATCAATGTTAATTTGCAAGTTTTCCCAGAGAGATGCACCCTCCATATATCTCAATTATCAAGAACTTCATCAGCCTGGCAGCATCATTTCAAATGTGCCAGCTAATCCAACAGGGCCCATAGATCCTGGCTGCGAAACCTGGCCAGAAGTTCAGAGTGGACATTAACATAACACTACCCCCTTCCGCTGCTTAGGAAAAGGAGACCTGCTCAGCCACGAGCGCTCTCCCCCCACAGGTTAAGCACAGGCAGGATCATCCTTTCTGCGGGGAGCTCTACACTTCTCTGCCACTCTCCCCTTGGTTACTAACCTGACCATGCTCAGGCGCCTGAATGAAAGCCAGGAATGGAAGAACATAGGATCTTATACTCTATCACAACAAGCACAGAACCTGGACATCAGTGACTCAGGGATGTTAACCCATCTCTGCCAGCTCGGAGACACCAGCATGAGACTGTGCTGAGCATTCAGGCCCCAGGGATTGAAGAGGGCCCCATCCCATTGCTGTGAGTTGGAAAGACATTCCTGCCAGATTCTGCTGGCAGATCAGGAGTGAAGGACATGCCAAAAGGACTGGGACTAGCTGCTTACCACCAGCCATAGTGTTCTAGTCACCATCTGTCTCCTACCCCTCTCCATAGGAGCACTAAGACCATCCGGACATAGGAATTGCCAGACTGGATCAAAGCAGGATCCCATGGCCAGAGCCAGTTGAGTGCAGAATAAGACATAGGTGGTTATGGGATTATCTACCCCCGGGGAAGTTTCCTCCTTGGAAGCTGTCTCGTGACCAGAAGCAGGAGGGTTTATTTGCCTTCCAAAGCTCTTGTTTATTAGTTTGAACGTTAATGTGCTAATGGCTTGCACGCTAGGGGTCACTCATGTAGAGGCACCATGGGTGAATGCCCCCACAGAAGAGCTGAAGATGCCATTCTGTGACCACACCCAGAAAGCTGGTGAGGGTATTTTATAGGTTAAAGTACACTCACAAAAAAGGGACCACAGCCAGGCTTGGCTGAAAAACACAGGAACACTTTGGCGTGAGCTTTGCTTTATAGGGGATAAGACATGAAACTATCTAGTTAAACAAGTCTAGGTTCTAGAATGTGTTTTATGATTTTATTTGATTTGTTTCCATTTGTTTCCAGTGCTTTTTCTTGCTACCATTTGAATCTCTTCTCTTGGTTAAATGAACATTTGCTTGTTTTCAGTATAAACACAGCTAAGTGCAGCGAGTTAAGCAGAGCAGTGAGCCTGAGGTGTGAATGGGAAGCTGAGATGAGCTGGTTCCTTGTGAGCTGTGAATTCTGCGAATGTCCAGCAAATCAGGAGCTGGACACTCCGGGGTGACAAGCACAGGGCTTGAGCGTAGGCACATGCCTGTTGCTAACCTGCAGAGGGACAGCGGCACCTGCATAGGCTGGTGGGGAGTGAGGGGCTTGTGCTGAGTCAGGGGAGCTGACCACTGGAGTGGGTCGGGAGTCGGGGAGCTGACCCACTGTTGCACACAGACATGGCTTCCCCACTCTAAGAGCAGGTGGTAGTGAGGCGCATTACAGCCATGGTTAGCCCAGGGAAGTGTCACAACTTGCCAGGCCCCAAATTCTGCTACAGTCCAGCAAAGGGTTAACAATGTTTGGTATGATACATTTGGCTATTCTTGCCCTCCACATTAATGTTAAATCCTTCTTGAGTCCTGCTAAACCATTGGCCTCAATGATATCTTGTCGCAAGGGGTTCCACAGACTAATTTTGCATTGCCCGGAAAAGTGTTGCCTGCTATCAGTTTGGAATTGGCCACCTTTCAGTATCAGTGTCTGGAAAGCGCGGATTTCTATGGATATAGTGAAAAGAGAGACCCACAAAGCTGGTCTGGCTCTTGTGGGAGCCAAGGGATAGACTCAGGTTTACCCACATCCAACAAGGGCATCGGCTCATCCTGCTGCTCCCATTTCAGACTCCCTGCCTGGTGCATTGTCATTGCACCAGCTAGAGAGGAGGGGGTGCCCACTTTCCAAGCTGGGACAGGGAGAGGAGCAGAGGCGCTGGGAGAATCCAGGCCTGATTGCTGCTCTCTGCTGTCCCGCTCTGTTCCTTTGCTGGGCCAGAGGGGCTCGGCAGTCTGGGGGAGCAGAGTGCTGAGATATAACAATAATGGGGACAGGCACACCCCGTGCCCCAGGGTCCCTTCCCCACCCCTGCAGACACAGGCCAGGAGGTGACTACCTAGAGGGAAGAGCCACATGAACAAGCCCTGGGCAACAGTGGCTGGTAGGCAAAGGCACCAGCACCAGACCTCGCACACACCATAGGAAGAGAAATAAATAATTGAAACTCTTCTTCCCTGAAGATAATATTTTGGAGGGTCTGGAGCCTCCTAAGTCCTTCTTGCTAAATGGAAATTGGCTTATAAATTATTGAGTGTATTTTAGATTTACCCACTGAAGCACTTTTAATTTTTCTTTGCTCTTTTTGGAAATAATACTTAACCTCTTTATATTTTTTAATCACTTGAAAATATTTCCTATTAATTGTTAAATGGGGAAAAAAGCAGAGGGGAATGAGGGGGGTGAGGCCGCCTGGCAGTGTCCCAAAGCTGGCAAACACCCACTGCACTCCAGCAGAAGAGGCCAGCACCTCTCTCGTAAGAACAGCCATCTCCCCAGATGCTGGTCAGTAAGGACTGGCTTTGTGGAAACCCAGAGCAGCCGGGCATCCCCTGGCCAGCACCTGCCCTGGTTGCACCGAAGGCTGGCTGTTCAGGGGACTCTCTCTGCAATGAGATCTCCCATACGGTGCTCCGATCCAGACAGCAGCTGAGAGGTGGCTCCTGGAGACAGAGAGGGTCCACTGTGCAGGGTTCTGCTGACACACACTGCGCTAAGGCCCCGATCCTGCCATCGGACCATGCACACAGCTCCATGGGGCTGGTGGAGGAATTCCAGGCTCCTGGAGCGGTGCAGCGGCTTCTGGGAAAGCGGAAGTGGCTGAATTTGCAGATGTCAGGTCTGGACACCTCAGTGCATGCTCTGCGGGGACCCTGCTGCAGTGCGTGGTTAACCCCTTCACTCCTGAATGAACTGGCCCTGAGCCTAGGGCGACCAGACAGCAAGTGTGAAAAATCGGGATGGGTAGGGGGTAATAGGCGCCTGTATAAGACAAAGCCCCAACTATCGGGATTGTCCCTATAAAATCGGGACATCTGGTCTCCATAGCTGAGGCGGGACCTACTTCAGCTTCCGGAACGGTACCGATGGAAAAGAGGCGAGGGGTGGCACTGGGAAGGGGCGAGGGGTCTGGCGAAGGGAGAGTGGGAGGAAATGGGCAGCCAAGGGAGGTGAGAGCTTCTGCTACCACACCCTGAGAAACAGCTCATCTGCTCCCACTATCACACCATGCAGCTTCCACGTGCTGGTAAAAAGAACCCTCGTGCGCTGTCCTCCAGTACAGCTGGTTCCCACCAGCGCCTTCCCAGCTCCAGCCCTGGCCTCTGCACACATCCCTCCTGCACACTCCAGAGTGGCTCAGAGCGATTCCCTGCAGCAGGCACACCTCAGAGCTGGCAGGAACACGCTTTGGGGCGAGATCCAGGGACTCGCTGCTTCTGAGCCAGATTGAAACATTGCACGAACAGTGCGGCCTGGCCTGCCGCAGCCAGACAGTGCTGTGGAGTCCAGAGATGGCAGGAACCAAAGGCTCCTCAGAGACAGATGCAGAGTCCATTTGAACATGGGCCCATCCCTGTTGTTTCCAGCTCAGTTCCACCTATTCCCAGTGTTCTGCTGGGTGGTAACGTGCAGTGTGGGAAGCTGGATGCATTGCTGAGCACAGAGTGCATGGCAAATGCAAAGCAGATTCACCCTGGCTACCCAGAGGTACCAACGAGCCACCCTGGGAGCTGTATTTTTTCATACAATAGCCTTTATGCAGCACAATGTAGCAGGCTCCACTAGGGAAGCATAACCGGGCAGTAAAAGAAAATACAAGAGGAAAATAACGCTAAAAGAGGCTGTAACATTTAACAAGGGAAAACACAAGGAGGTTATAAACCTTGTCCCTCTCCAGATTCTCACCACCACGCTGCCATGCCAGAAACCCAATGGGCCACATGGCTCTAGTCTGAGACCTGGGGCCCAGCAGTGACCTGCAACAGCCCATGGGAATAAGGGATCGCTGCAAAGTGCACTCCATATACACCTGCCTAGGGCCAGCAAGCAGCACTCCTATGGAGTGTTTATTATCTGGTTATTGACTCACAGACATTCACAGCAGTCTGGCTCCAGGGTGGGAGTACACCTGGTCATGCCAGCACCACCCCACTCGTGGGGCAGGAGTGCACCTGGTCATGCCAGCACTGCCCTGCCTGTGGGGCAGGAGTGCACCTGGTCACACCAGCACCACCCCGCTCGTGGGGCAGGAGTGCACCTAGTCATGCCAGCACCACCCTGCTCGTGGGGCAGGAGTGCACCTGGTCACGCCAGCACGGCCCAGTTTCAAAGCTTCAAGCTGCCAGTGCAACAACTATGTCATTTATACTAACAAGCAATTCTAAGGCAGGAGTGGGACATGGCACACCCACCAGCCAGAGAGTATGTCCCTGGGCACAGGTGTGTCACACCAGCCATGGAGCATGTCCCTGGGGTGCAGAGCAGAGAGGAGATGATGTGCATAGACAGCGAGCTATGAGGTGAACACACGGCATTCCTGCAGGCTAATTCCAGGAAGACAAGCCAGCCAGGGCATGGGGGGCTGGGCAGGGAGTGTAGGATGGGAAGATGTAGCAATGGAGTTGGGTCAGGCACAAAGAAGTCAGGGTCATGATCCAGGCTCCATGCAGAGAGGAATCCCGCCTAGCTGGCAGGCCGACCTAGAAGGTGAGTTAGAACCTGGGCGAGGTTTATCCTTGGGCAGGAACCCTCCCACGCTGCAGTGTGGACGCAGGCTAAAAGAGTCCAGGGCTGATAGTCCCCCAATGCCTTCCCACAATTCTCCCATGCACCCAAGGACAGACACATTCTCCCACAATTCAGTGGGAAAAAATCAGAGCAGCTGAACGTATTGCAGCACAAAGGAACCTGGGGCGTGCCCCCGAAGTCCTGTGCCTCACATGGGTGAGTGCAGTGCCCAGGTGGACACAATCAAGTCTGGTTGTGCAGTGTGGCTGCTCACACACAGGCTAGGCCAACCCTGATGCCAGTCACCCGAGTTAACTCTGCATTGGCCAGATCTGCCCTCTGCCATGCATAGCCCTTCTTCAGACACGTGCACAGTGGTGCAGGCAGGTCCCACAAGCCCCGCCTGGGAGCAGTTGGCTGTGAAATAGTCCTGGCAGGAGGCGGCTAGCAAAAGTCCCCCGAGAGACAGCCCAGCATCAAAGCTCAGATCTAAGGGTCCGAGGCAGTTCAAACAGGTCCATTCTCTTGCTGTGTGTGTTAGCGACGCGCCATGCGCTATATGCCACATCAGCTCCCTCCTGCCAGCCCCCGGCCTCTCCCTCCTGCATCCCTGGGAGGAGGGGGATTAGCACACAGCTGGCCTCCCCCAGCACCAGCATGGGCGGCAGTGACATTACTGGTGGGATGCAGCTCAGACAGCACGTGAGCTCTGTGCGAGGCACTCTCTGCTGCCTGGCTTGCAGTAATTGAATGCCTTGGTGCAGCAGCTCCATCGACAGTGCCAGCAGCCACCCCCCAGAGCGCTATATCCTGCCCAGGAAGCTCCAGCACTCAGAGACCCCTGAAGGCATCCCAGTCAATAGGACTCTGTGTGAGCCTCTGGCCCATACCTTCTCTCCGATCAAGGTGATCTGCCAGCAGGCAGGAAATATCAGTGCTTCCTTGGATCAGATGTAAATGGAACTGACTGGCAGTGGTTCCTCTTGCTGCACCAGGCAGCAGGCCCAGGACTAAAATAGACTCACGGGGTGCGGGGTGGAGGTGCTCTCTCAGCCACTGCCCTGACAACGGGCTGCCTTGCTTCTCTTTTTCCGGGCAGCAGCCTAGACAGCAGGTGCCGGCTGACCCTGCTGTTGGCTTGACTTGGCCTAAGGCAGGTTTGCCTGTTACACTGGGGGCCCGGTGCAATGAGTCACCAAATAGCCTGGCACCCTGGCAGGCTGCTGCCAAAGAGGCCATGCCTGCAGCCACATCAACTGTCACAAGCTAAGCGGCAGCAAGCAGTGCCACTGCTTGGTTAGGGACCTCCAGAAACACAGGGGCTACAAGCAAGGATGCTGGTGCCACAATTTGGGGCTGGTTTTCAAATGTAACGTCTAGTTCGTGGGCACAAAACGGAAGTATCTAGATAAAGTGAGCAGGGAAAAGCATGCTGAGTGCAGAGCGGTACAGTCTCTGGCAGGTCCAGTGCTGAAGTGTGTCACTCAGCCATTGCCACCACTTGGTACAACAGGGCACCGCGTGCTGCCCGAGGTGCCATCCTCCTGCAAGGTGTGAACAAGTGAAGAAGCAGTCACACTTGGTAAGAACAGGGGTATTAATCGTGGCCTCCACCCCAGAGTCCAGATCAGACTGTGCCACTGTGCCAATTTCAATTGCCCCTGTTGTTTCAGTTGGGTACAGGAGCTTAGTTCAGTTCCTCAGCGGTAATGTGGGATTACTGCGCATGGCTGCAAACGGCTCTGTTCCCTCCCTGGTGGTGGCAGCTCCTTGCGGAAAAGGAGTATTTGTGTCTCAGTTGGCTAGGTTTGTAGGCGGGGTGGGCATCCTTGGCCATGAAGATGCTAGAATGGGCCCAGTCAGACGATATCATTGAACTGCAGAATGTGAAGTCCCGGTGTGCCACTAAGTGACCATCGGAGACAGCAAGAGCCCAGGGAGAGTGAGAATAGCTGTGAGTCTGGACCCCTGCTAAATGCAAGTGGAACTTCCAACCCTTCCATGAGCTGGGCTCAGCACGTTCATCAGCAGGTAACAATGCTTCGAGCTAGGCAGGAACCTGCACCTTCCCTTTATATGGTGATGCCCCAGGCATGTGCTGATGAACTGCTCTCTGCTGGACACTGGCAGCTGAGCCAGGCTGACCCTAACATGGCAGAGCCTGCCCAGGCTGATCCCAGGCCTTGTAATAGACCCAGACAAGTTCAGATAAGGGAGGATGTGGCCTTCGCTCCCTGTGAGCCTCCGAAAGGTCTGAGCTGACCCCAGTGCCCTCCCTCCAACACCCACCCACTGCCTGAGTAGTCCCCATCCCACCCTGTCTCAGTTCCTGAATGCCTGCTGTAGGCCCCAGCTCCCAGCCTTCCATTGCACACGCTGTTCCGCTCCTCCTGCAGGCAGCCGTGTGGCTGCGTGGATGGAGCACTGGACTGGGACTCAGGAGACCTGGATTCGATGCCTGGCTCTGCTGCTTGGCGGCTGTGTGACCTTGAACCAGTCACAACCCTGCTCTGTGCCGCAGTTTCCCCATCTGTAAAATACAGATAACAACAAAGTGCCTTGAAATGTACTGATGGAAAGTGTGAACCGAGAGTGCTAGTATCTGTGTCATTTAGTACTAATGTTAATGGCACAAAGATAGGGCGCATTAGGACAGGTCACTTGCTAGCATATGGCAAACATTCACTTCCATTACACACTAGAGGGGGAGTACTTGTGGCACCTTAGATACTAACAAATTTATTGGAGCATAAGCTTTCGTGAGCTACAGCTCACTTCATCGGATGCATTCGGTGGAAAAAACGCTAGAGGAGCTGGCTGTTCTGGGGCTGCCAGAGAAAGGAATTCATGAATTGATTTGTAAATTAATAAAATCCTAGCAAATCTCCAGTCACACTGGGAATTGGTTTGCTCAACATTGAGCGCTCCCCCGTGCCAAAAGGACAGGGGAGGGGGGCAAGTTCTCATGCTGATGAGGGTTGAGGGTTCTGGGTTTTGCTTTGTTGGAGTAACGAGCTGTGGGTTGAAAGCCAGACTAAAGGAATTTCCACACCTCTCTGTTCCAGTAACTGTTTGCTTTCCAGACCATTTGGCTTTATGTTATTGACACACCATAGCCCAGTTCCACGGCTCTGCACACAGCAGCAAGGCAGCGGCACAAGCATTGACACAAGGGTCCCTCTTCCTCTTGTACACTTACAGTGCTGCGTCTCCCTGGCAAGCAATTACCTGTTCGGACACGGTCACAGTTACAACCCTCGCAATTCCTGCAGTAAAATCCATGCCACTCCACGGTGCCTTTATGCATCATCCTAAGGTGCAGGATGGCACAAAGTCCATCTGTGTCTGCCCAATAACATAAACCCAGCAAGAAGGAACATCCAGGCATAGTCTTAATGACTCGATTAAAGCCGGCTCTTTGCATCTCAGCTGGAAGGGAGTTCTGCACTGGGCTACAGAGGAGCAATCTTGCTTTGATGAGGGGGTACAGGGTGCTGCAAGAATGTGCAGCTTCCAGATACCCTGTTGGACAACACCTCCATCTGCATCCCTCCTCCCCCTCTGCTCCATGTGGTGCATGTGGAGCGAAGGGTTTTCATGTACGGTGTTTTCATGGGCAGGGATGGTGTCCCTAGCCTCTGTCTGCCAGAAGCTGGGAATGAGCGACAGAGAATGGATCACTTGATGATTCCCTGTTCTGTTCATTCCCTCTGGGGTACCTGGCACTGGACACTGTGGGAAGACAGGACACTGGGCTAGATAGACCTTTGGTCTGACTCAGTCTGGCCATTCTTACGTTCTAGGGTGGATGTGTCTAGAGTCACTATTGAGTCCAGTTTCCAAGCTTCCCGTCTTGCTTTGTCTACCCAGGCAGGGAGGGAGCTGGGTGACTTGTTACCCAGACAGTCAGCCATGCCTTCTCTCAGGCTGGACTGGGACTGGGGAGGGGAGCGGGGACTGGTATGAGCAGACACTAGGGACAGAGGAATTCAGGACCCAGAGAGAGAACAGCAAGAAGAGAAAGTGTCCAGAGCTTGCCAAAAGCAAGGTGGGGCCCAAGAGTGCATTTCCCTTGCACTCATGGGAGATATCCTTGGCCAATGAACAGAAAGAGTTCTCAAAGGATGGGAGAGCAAATAAGTCCCTGCATCACCCTGAGCACTGGAGCCTCCTGCCCCTCAAAGGCATTGGGGGAATCTCTGACAAGTACAGACACAAAGGCTGAGTCGTGTAGCTTGGGGGCTCCCGGCGCTCGTACAGCCAGACACTGTTCCCAGCACAGAGGTCTAGGGGTGACCAGGAAACGCATGGCTACTCCTGGCAGAAGGAGAGAAGTCACTGCTGTAGGAGGGTAAAGAACCCCAGGTAGAGACGCTTTCTCCGAACACTGAACAAGGAACTTTGTTTGAATGAAGGGAACAGTCGTGTCCCTAAGGCTGCTCGTCTGCCTCTGCTTCCCTACAGGGCTTCTGGCCGGCTTCTTCCTCAGCCCTTCCTCCCTGGCTGCATGGAGCAGCATCAGTTCTGGGCATGGGTGTGGGGCTGGCTGCAGAGACCAGGCCCCTCCATGCTGGAAGGCAGGGTTCTGGAGGGCAGGGGCAGAACAGACTGTGGCCAGCTCCCAGCGATGGTATATAATGTCTCAATACAACATGACTGAGATGGGAACTACAAGCTCTCCAGGCTTTAGGGACCAGAACTGCGCATGACACCAGGAGGGGCAGCTCTAGGAATAGCCTGGAAGTGTTTTACAGCCTGAGTGTGCAGAATTTTTCAGACACCTGACGTGCACGCTCGGTGTGGCCAGGTGCCCTGACACCCTGCTAGAGGGCAGGTTTGGTGACAATGTGGAGGCATCATGGAAATGTTTCAGACAGCAGCCCTTGATGTCCAGGACCACAGTGGATGCAAACACAAGGAGCAATGCAAGGAAAGGAGCCTTATTATTAACTGTAGCTGGTGCAGAGGCTCTAGGTATTTGTAATTGTACTCAGCTCTCGCTTATGGACACCACTGATTTCGACAGATTCTGCCACAGTTTGAAGCTTAGTGTGTCCCTAGACAGCATGAAACCTTGAAAGGTTCCTCTGCTGCACCCAGCAACATCCAAGGAATCAATGCTGAATTGACGCTCAAGAGCCACTCTTCCAATTGTGGCCCCTTAAGAAATGACCTGGTTAGAGACAGGCTGGTGGGGGCTGCCGAGCTAAGCTGGGACACAGGCCTGTGCTGAGCGTGTGTGAGGATGTGTTTGAAAAAGCCAGACAAAGCTGCCAACCTGTGGAACAGGAACAATTGCAGATGCAGGCCTCTGTTAACGAGGAGCGTTATGAAGCCATACATTGGGTCATCAGCCAGCAGGCTATGGAGGATGGGCAGGAGAGGAAAACAGGTGAGGAAATCAGGCAGGGACACCAAAGAAACATGGAGCCCAGACAACAGTATGAGAGGTACAGCTGTGAACATACCTAGAGCGATTGTCCAGAGTCAGCTGTCAGTACAACCCTTCTGCCAGACAACGCAGGCAAAAGAAAACAGACTGTAATGATGGGATGCAGTGCTAGTTGTAGTGATGAGACATTGTGTCTTGCTGCCAGCTGTCACCGGACATCACAGTACTGCCAGTTGCCCAGACCCCGAGCACTGAGTGCCACTGAATCCACAACAGAGACTGAAAGTGAATTGCTAATTTCCACCTGAAGGAGACAAATGCCATTTGGAAGCAGTGTGGCAGGAAGCCCGTTCCAAGAGACACATTTGCTCCTTCCCATCCAGGGAGACAGCTGGCAGCAGCACAATGAATGAAAACCTCTAGATTGCAATCCTGCTGCACTGGAAGAAGCTGGACCCGGAGGCACTAGTGATTGTCCACCAGACATTTGGCAGCAGACTGCGGCCTCCTGGAAGGAGGAGCTTCAGGTAGCAACAGTGACCAGGAGAACATTCTCCCAAGCAACCAGAACCAGATTTGCAGCCCTATTTCTGACCATGCGCATGCCAGTAGCAGCAAACGCCAGTTCCAGAACCAGGTGCAGAGGGAGGAGATGCCCCAGCTGTGTTTGTTTTTATAAGAACGGGAGGCTGCCTGGAGCAGGCCTGTGGGCATGTGGTGCAGTTCATGGTTGTGGAAGGCGCTGTGCCCATGGAAGGGTGCGTGATGTGGCACCGTGGCTAAAGGGATATTGGACTGGCTGTGGAGACAGCCTCCGTTTGGGAAGGCCGGTCTCTGGCCTTCAGGGAGCAGAACAGAGTGTGGCTGTCTGCAGCTGTCAGCACGCACTCCTTGCTGTTATGTAACGCTAGGTTGTTAATTACAAGCTCTCTGTGCAGGGTGTTGGAACAATGTGTCCACGGGGGGGTTGAGAGCCATTGAACCAAACTGTAAACCCTGGATATGATGGAAACTACTTCAAGCCAGGGGGTGCGGTAGCTTCCTCCCCTCCTCCTCCCCGCCCCAGCACCTCTACTTCCAGCACCTATGTCTCTATGCCTCAATGAGAAGAAAACCTACTGGCTTCTTGCTACAGATGTAAACGCACAGTCCGAACGTCCTTACAATTGCCAGCACTACAATACAGTGTAGGGTGAAGCAATGATCTGACTGAACAAAGATTTTTCTTCAAGCCCAGCCACGTCCCACGCACACACAAACCCTCTGTACGTTTAGCTGGGATCAAAGCAGGGACCTCTGGAGATGCATTCACCCCAGCCCGGGCAGAGTGAGAAGGGTGCGCTGGTCTCCATGGTAATGGAATCTGGAAGCAAAACCTTGCACCCAGCTGCCTCTTGGTGGGCCAGCTAGAAACAATAGCCCAGCAGCCCGGAGCATCTCTGGGATGAGCCTTCTGCCTCAGCCGCCGCGGGAGCAGCACGCTCACTAGCCAGCCTGCTCTCCCTATGCCCAGCTGGCATGCAAAGAGCAGGGAGACCAAACTCCTGCCCAATCCCAACAGAACAAAGACCTGCAAGCGAAGGGAGAAAGAGGAGAAAACGAGCTGGCTCCAAGAGGAGCAGCAAGTGCTAATAGCATGTCTGGCACCAGCACCCACATCCCATCCTTGCCAACCAAAACTATAGGCTAGCAACAGCCTCTTTCTCGCTCCAAATCTGCCGGGCTGCCCTTGGCCATGAAAACACTTTGCTTCTGTGACTTGACTCAAGTCCTGTGTCGCCAAATCTCAGGGATTCTGCAGAGAATCCCACCCACTCACCAGCCGCTTCCCTATGTGCCAGCACCTTAGCCAGACTCCCCCAGCTGCCTGGCCTGGTGCTGGCATGGCTTGGAATTGCTCCAGAGTCCCCAAACTCAGGTGTGCAGAGGATACGTGTTGTACACACGCCTGTAAATAGCTCCAATACAAGACAGTGCATGGTAATGTACTATGATGGGCTAGCAGCATTGCTGAGCCATGTAGTCCTTCACAGAGCCGCTGCCTGCCCACCCCAGGCTCTGTGGACTCCCTGCAGGAAGCCTGTAAGCATTTCAGTGTGATTCCCTTTGTATCCCTGCCCTTTAAAGCCAGGCCCCCTCGGACCATGCATCCAAGGGCCCAGGCCCGTGGCAGAGAGCAGTTGTCACTAATACCGTTGTCCAGATCTCTAGAAAGGACAGCTTTTGACTTCAGGAGCTGCAGGACTGGGGCCTATCTGGGACTCAAGAGGGGCCAAGCACAGACACAACACTACTCGTACTCCAGACTTTGCCAAACCTTTGATAGACTAACAGTGCAGAACCAGCACTTCCTCTGAGGAGCAGCTGCATTCCATTTCACCGGGGAGTGCTCAGTTGGCTGGTTTTACAACACCATGACTTATATATCTATATATAAAATCTGTGAGTGAATATAGTGCTCATGAAACTAAAGGACTAATAGGGCTGGTAAGAACCAGGGCTAACATGAAGAGATGAGGGATTGGCTTCCCACGGACACAAGGCAGCACAGCCGGGTGTGGGACTCCACCCAGTTCTCCTGGACCTGCAGCCCTACTATTCCAGTCTTTGGCACTCAGAGCCCTGGCCCACGCCCCCTGGGGAACTCCAGGCCTGAATCTCGTGTGAGCAGGAACTTCTGTTACTCACAATCTGAACTATTCCTGAAGGACCCAGAACTGCTCCACTGATGCCAATAGCAAAATTCCCATTGACTCCGGGGGGAGCAGGATTAGACCCTTTTGCTCAGCTCTGTCTGTCAGGGATTCACTTGCAGGCCCCAGAATGGCTGCTCCAGCTCTTCTCCCAAAAGAGAATTAAGTGACATTGTTATTTGCCTTCCAAGCCACGAATGAGAAGGGCCCAGCAGCCATTTCTGTCTTCCCTGCAGCCCAGCTTCCCACCCACCCCTCTGCGTGCTGCCCTCTCACATTGCTGGGTGCAGCCCAGCTGTACTCTGCTTTTCAGGGGGGACCCTCTCAACTGTTCCCACTGCCCTTTATGCCACCTGCAACCCACTCCCCAGCCCCAGGGGCCCTGCAGGAACCTGCTCAGAAACAGGGGAACAAGGACGGTGCATTGGCCCAAGCCTCTCCCACGGAAGCCAATGGCAACATTTCCTGTGACTTGAATGAGAGCAGGGGCCTGTGCAGCACCCCATGCTGGAGCCAGAGGACTGCCTGGGCAGTCGGTGATAGCAGCGAGATCCCGGCGTGCCTGCATCTCTGCCTGCTACCCAGCCCTGCAGAACTCGGGAAGGGGCAGACGCATGGCTGCCTCCTTGTTCCCCCTGGCAGTGAGCAGCTGCTGGCTGATTCTGAATGCAAAGGAGGCTCCATGGCAGCACGGTGGGGGAGTGGCACAACCTGTAAAGGGTCTGCAGGCTCCACGCCACTGAAGGGTTTGACAAGCCAGGATACATACTGGCAATAGTACTTGCTGCACAATTCGCAGGCAGACTCGGAGCTGTCCTTCAAGAGAACGAAACCATAGATCATCCCTGACACGTCCCACCCTGGCCTCACTCTCCAGCTGCAGCCAGGGGTACCCGAGTAGCACAGCCAGTGCGGCTGGCCTGCTGGAAGGCGCACGTGGGCAATTCTTCTCCTGTCAGCAACAGACAATACTTTTCAAATAGTTAGAAAATATACAAATAAAATCTTACAGATCATGAAAAAAACAATTGTGGGTTCTCTGTGCCACCCCCACCCCTCTTCCCCACCTCTCCCCCACCTGTCCTCCAGAGCTGGTCCAGCTCTGCTGCCCCCACCTATGTGCCCTCCAGAGCTGCCTCGCCCAGACTTGCCTTATGGCTGCCATCCCCATCAGCCTTTTGGTTCTAGTTTCGCTTCTTCGATCTCTGCACTTTCACAGCTGTAACTCACCCAATAGCCAGGCTCCTTCATACCGCACACCACATGCCCTGACTGAGAGCCCCTGGCAAGCAGCATGGTGCAGGCTGCCAACTCTTGTCCAATGTGCACCCCCGGCATCTCTCTCTGCCTCCCGATCTTCCATCTGCCACCAGGCAGCAGCAGGAGCCTCTGTGCACCTTAAAGCCAAATCATCTGCAAAGCCAAGCCAATTGCAATGGACACCTGTCTGTCTGTCTGTCTCCATGGCTAGTAACTGCTGTGCCAGCACAGCAGAACTTCGCCCCTGCAGCACGCAAGCACCTCCTCAGCCCTGGGGCTGCACACACCTGACTTGGCTCTATCTCTTTTCTCTCCTGCTCCTGTTTCAGTGCACCCAGATCTGTCTAATCAGCTGCATTGAGATTTGGCTTTTCTCTCACTCTGTCTCTTTGCTCTGCAGTGATGCAGGCAAATGTTTCCTTTCAGTTATTCACACATTTGTACTCTGATATTCTGCAATCTGCAAGGAATGGCAGATAAATAACAAATCATCAGAGACACCAGCCCCTGGCTTTCCCCACTCTACCTTCTGGTGAATCTGCCAGGCTTTTGAATCCCTGACGTTCTTTGTAACGCAAGGCTGCCTCCTCACTAGCCTTCCCATGGCCTGTTATGTTCATAAAGATGGGATAAAGGGGCCCAAAGATGTTGACCGAAGCCAGTCACTGTCCAACATTAAACACTGTTAAACCCCACAGTCTGGGGTTGGGCAAACACACCATTCCACCGCCTGTGTGGTACCACGGCAAACACACCATTCCATAGCCTGTGACCCTTTTACTAGAGATACAGAAAAGAAGGAAAAACAGTTGCAGCGTTTGAAATGTCAAGTGTTCAATCAGGCTTTCATTTTACTCCCATCCCTTGTTCCATTTCCCGTTAGCTGGAGAGGGTTTTAGGAGAAAAAGGGCTCTTCCTTGACAGTCCCGTAGCTGGTCTCAAAGGTGGTAATAACTGTCGTTTGGGGGAAAAGAGAAATCAGTTGACATGGCCTGGAGCTGTTGTTGTTACAGTCTGACCCTGTCTCATCCCAGGTGGTGGTTGGCATTCAGCTGGAGCCAGTAGGGGTGGCCATGTCACCTGGGTCCCTCTCGCTGGCCTGGGCTGCTCAGGACAGCTCTCAGGGTCAGGGTGACAAAGGCCTGGGGTCCCAGGAAATGGGATTTGGCAGCCATGATGGGGAAGCTCGCTCCACTAGCCTTTGTCTGTTCTCTATTTTCCCCCCAAAGTCTCTTTCTTTCAGGACCCACAAAGGGAGTGGTGGGTGGACAGACCAGCCCCTCGTTATTTTGTCCATCAACTAGGCCAAGTTTCCAACAGACCAATTCAGGTTCATTAATTTCTGGACCAACATTTTCTGGTTTACCAGGCATGATCTTCACACAGTCCTTGAGTTACAGCAGGAGGCCTTTGTGTTTGGACTAAGTCTGCTTTTCTGTTTGGATTTCTTGCACCTATTTATAACATTCTTTATTAAAAATAATTTGACCTACTGTTCATGGTTATTCCCCAGCAGACAAAAAGTTATAGGCTCAATTGTCATAACCAGCACCTCCCCGGGAGCTGCTTTCCTCTCCTGTGCTGGCCACCATGAGCTGGAGGTCGGACTAGATGAGAGGTACGGTTGCTCCTGGCCATGCAGTCCATGCCGTGGCATTGCCTGGTACTTAGTAACCCACAACCCTTTAGCCAGTGACACTTGCTGGGTGAGACTGATGACAGCACTGACCTGGGGAGGTGCCAGTGCCAGGGCACAGAGATGCCATAAAGGGGCCTGGAGAGGTTAGAAATGTGGGCAGGAAATAATCAAGTGAGATTCCAGTTTGGAAGCAGAGCTTACAGCTCTGGGGGAAGTACTCCAGAGCTGGGAGGGAGAAAGAGAGAGGCTAGTAGGGCCTGGGGTGGGGGCAGAGAAGAGATGAGCTTGTGCCATGGTGAGGCAGCAGTGGTTCAGGGAGGGCAGGATACACCAAAGCAGCACCAGGCTGGAGCAGGCAGGAGTGACCCCCGGTGCCACCATTCCCGCACATGGAGCCCAGCCAAGCACCTCCTTACCAGCAACAGACTGGGAACCTGGCGAGAGCTCAAAGGTAGGAAAGGGGACTGATCACTGGGGTGGGGGAGCTGACACCTGCGGGAGGATGGGTTGGTTTAGTGACAATTTGGGGTGGGAGGGGAGACAGGCCTCAGATAGCAGCCTGACAGATGCCATGTGGGGATGGAGACCAGGTGCAGTGCGGCATAATGGGAAGGAATGAAAAATGGGAACGTAAAATAAAGATCAGGAAAATTCCCTGCCAGTGCAATCTCCCCAGCCTCACAAGATCTCCCAGGCAGTGGCAGAAGTCCCGTTGCTTGGGACAGAAAGCTAGAATGAACTCGCATATATACACCCAGAAAGGAGCCTGTCCTGGCTCCCAGGGAAGGGCTGGGATGGGACCTCAGTTAATAGGTCTTTTCTATGTAGGGTTGCCAACCATCCGGATTTTACCTCACAGTCTGGTTTTTGGCTTGACCTGACCGGACACCAAAAGCCCAGTTAGCATGAGGTGTGGGGAGGCACTAGGTCATTAATCTGCCCCGGCCCCTGCTCAACCAGGACCACCTCTAACCTACAGGCAGGCTCCGTGTCAGGCTGCAGCAGCTCCCGTCCCAGCCCTGAGACAGAGGGAGCCCAGCTCCGTGGTGCAACAGAGGTGGAGACAATACAGCAAGTGACTGGGGAGTGGAGGACAGGAGCAAATGACAGGGGCAGGGCCTTGGGGGAAGAGGCAGAGAAGGGAAAGGAGGGAGAATCTGGGGAACTACAGGCCAGTCAGCCTCACCTCAGTCCCTGGAAAAATCGTGGAGCAGGTCCTCAAGGAATCCACTTTGAAGCACTTGGAGGAGAGGAAAGTGATCAGGAACAGTCAGCATGGATTCACCAAGGGCAAGTCATGCCTGACCAACCTGATTGCCTTCTATGATGAGATAACTGGCTCTGTGGATATGGGGAAAGCAATGGATGTGATATACCTTGACTTTAGCAAAGCTTTTGATACGGTCTCCCACAGGATTCTTGCCAGCAAGTTAAAGAAGTATGGGCTGGATGAATGGACTATATGGTGGATAGAAAGCTGGCTAGATTGTCGGGCTCAATGGGTAGTGATCAACAGCTTGATGTCTAGTTGGCAGCCGATATCAAGCGGAGTGCCCCAGGGGTCTATCCTGGGGCCGGTTTGGTTCAACATCTTCATTAATGGTCTGGATGATGGGATGGATTGCACCCTCAGCAAGTTTGCAGATGACACTAAGCTGGGGGGAGTAGATATGCTGGAGGGTAGGGGTAGGGTCCAGAGTAACCTAGACAAATTGGAGGATTGGGCTAAAACAAATCTAATGAGGTTCAACAAGGAGAAGTGCAGAGTCCTGCACTTAGGACAGAAGAATCCCATGCACTGCTACAGGCTGGAGACCGACTGGCTAAGCAGCATTTCTGCAGAAAAGGACCTGAGGATTACAGTAGACAAGAAGCTGGATATGAGTCAACAGTGTGCCCTTGTTACCAAGAAGGCCAGCAGCATATTGGGCTGAATTAGTAGGAGCATTGCCAGCAGATCGAGGGACGTGATCATTCCCGTCTATTTGGCACTGGTGAGGCCACACCTGGAGTACTGTGTCCAGTTTTGTGCCCCCCACTACAGAAAGGATGTGGACAAATTGGAGAGAGTTCAGCGGAGGACAACGAAAATTATTTGGGGGCTAGGGCACATGACTTATGAGGAGAGGCTGAGGGAACTGGGATTGTTTAGTCTGCGGAAGAGAAGAACGAGGGGGGATTTGATAGCAGCCTTCAACTACCTGAAAGGGGGTTCCAAAGAGGATGGATCTAGACTGTTCTCAGTGGTAGCAGATGACAGAACAAGGAGTAATGGTCTCAAGTTGCAGTGGGGGAGGTTTAGGTTGGATATTAGGAAATCTTTTTCACTAGGAGGGTGGTGAAGCACTGGAAAGGGTTACCTAGGGAGTTGGTGAAATCTCCATCCTTAGAGGTTTTTAAGGTCAGGCTTGACAGAGCCCTGGCTGGGATGATTTAGTTGGGGTGGTCCTGCTTTGGGCAGGGGGTGGGACTAGATGACCTCCTGAGGTCCCTTCCAACCCTGATATTCTGTGATTCTAAGGGCAGGGCCTCAAGGGAAGAGGCGGAGAAGGAGGTGAGGCCTCACGGGAAGAGGCAGAGCAGGGGTCTAGGGGCTTTGGGGGTCTAGTTACGAGCAAGGTGGCAATCCTGTTTTTCTGGTTCTGCGACACACAGCTCCGCAGGTGGCTGTGGCCCAGGACCAGCCTCTTCAGCTGGTCCAGATGGGTGCAGGAGCTATTGTGTTGCAACATACCTGTTATTTCATGTGCTACCAGGGCTGTCAGTACAGAGATAAGAACCTGCTCTTCAACCCCTGGCAAGCCCAGCCCAGTCTGTAGGAGAGTGGGAACAGCACAGGGAAGGCCCTTCCCATAGGTGAACAAAGAGCAAAACCAGGAATTTCCTACAGTAGTTTGGGCTTTGCCTGGGCAATAGGATATTCTGCTGCCTTCAGACGTTTTTGCACAGCTCCATCTAGGGGAATATAGCTGGACCAGGCAGTGAAGTGTGATAGCTCCCAGTAAACAAAGAAATGGCTCCTTCCCCAGGCCCCGAAGGCTCGGGCCACGCACTCACAGTGCTAATTAAAAAGGGAGGGTACAGACCATAAATTTTACAGTTTATTCTAACTTCAGTTCTGGCTGATTTTAAAAGAGCTGATGAAGGTAAGTCCATGTGTGTGGCTCACTGATGCATCACAGACAGAGAGCCAGAGTGTTTAATTAAATGTTATTCTAGGAATAAAATTTAGCCCATCAGCTGACAAGACTGAATATTAAAGCATCAATTTCCTGAAGGAAAACTGCTGTAATGAGATTCTCCAGTTATGGGGAAGCAAAAATAATCCCAACCACTAACGTCAACCACTCAACATTTCTGAGATGTCTTGATGAAGAGAGGCTAGCAACAGCCACTTCTGCATAGAGAGGAAGACGCCTCACATCTGCCTGAGACACGTGGCCTCAGAATTCCTGGTGCTGAACTGCCGAGCTGCCCCATCCATCATGCTTTCTGCCAGGCCTGCTGTTAGGAAAAACCCTTCCGGATGGCCAATGCTGTATCAATGTACTACATACCCAGGGGCTGTTGTATATGCAATACACACATACACTAGCATGTCCCGTGCAATATATGATCATTATCCTCTGCAGCTTGTGCTCAGGGCATTATTACATCCCTGCTATGGTTCATGCTGTGTGATTTCTTTAAGCCCTTGAGCACTGCCAAGTGG
The DNA here is from genome assembly GCF_009764565.3 of Dermochelys coriacea. Lineage (NCBI taxonomy): Eukaryota > Metazoa > Chordata > Testudines > Dermochelyidae > Dermochelys > Dermochelys coriacea. Next base: position 806,037 of record NC_050077.1, on the reverse strand, counting down.
GATGGGAACAGATTGTTAAAAGCATGTCGAATGCCTCCCCCTGCCCTGATAATGTCTCAGAGATACCAAATGTCGTATGTGTCAGAGGACCCAAGCATCAAAGCTGCAGTAATGCCCAGCAACAAAGAAAAAGCGGGTGACAGGTCATGTGGGAATGAGCTACAGCACATGTCATACTGGTCATACACATCCTTTGTTTGTTTGTACCACAAAGAGAATTGTGAGGTCCTGTTTCCTGGCTTTCACTATTGAACTGAAGAAGGAATAGTGTTAATTTTTCACAAATCCTCTAATATTCCTGTGGCTGCAATTGGAGGCTCTGTCATATGCAGATATTACACTGTCTGGGCTCCGAGGTATATTTCTAATTTGATAGTTTAACTGATCTTGCAAAAGTCATAACATGGACTTCTCCAGAGGTGTGTGGCTAAGCTCCCGGGAAGGGCAGGCTGTCACTGCAGCTTCATCATTTAAGACTTCCCTGTGTTGTCTTGTTAAGAAGACAGAATGCTTACAAAGAAAGCCTACAATAGGGGATGCAAACCACTGCACTCTGCGATGATAAGAGAACTGAACTGCGTGAAGTAAATTACTCCCACCGCAATGTGGCTGGGGCTATAGAAACTGTCCTGTAGACATCTCCCGAGGGAAGAGCATAGTACGGTGACACATCCCTTAGTACTTCCTAGGTGCTCACTTCAGAGGCAGTTGCCCCGTTGTGATGGCAGGGTACAGGGCTCCCAGCAGGCACTAGCTCCCTCTTTGCACTGTTATAACACTGATCAGTTGATTTTGTTCCTGGGTTCTACATACAGGGGCTCTGGCCTGCTTTCACCATAGAAACTACAGCAGAGAAAGCCAAGGGTCTTGTGCACTAATTATATAGGAATCATGAGACGACACAAAGCAGGAAAGATTCTAATCCCTGGAATTCAGCAGCCTGGATGGTCCTTCCTTGTGGAGTCCCTCGTGCACTCAGCAGGGTCCCTCCAAGGGGACAATGCTTGTTTCTACTTCTCTGGCTGGCACCAGTGCCTGTCCTGGGGCTCAGACAGAGCTGCCTGGGAGCTTGTCATGTGTGCTAAGACTCTCCCAGCCCCTTAGACCAAGGTGACAAACATGGGGGGAAGGGCAGAGAGGGGAGAAAGCGTCCTGTCTGCCTGACCCTGGCATCATTAATGTGCAGCAGGCAGAGTGATTGCACACAGGCCTTAGCTCCTGGGCCCAGGCTCCGTTCCCCAGTCTGGGTGCTCCAGTCCTCCCCAGCAGGGCTCCATCATGCCAAGTCAGGGCTGCTTTTGCTGCCTCAGCCTGCTGTGCCAGGCTCCTCATTGGTATCGTAGTGCTCAGGTCATTCCACAGCTGGCTGAACGCGGAGCTGATGGGATTCAGGCCAGATTGAGAGGACAATAGAACGGGACAAAGGGTTGCAGGACGACCCTAATCTTCTATGATTCTATGAAAGTGCTGCCCCTTTGGGTGCTTAACCAAAATCCTAGGGTGGGAAGGGGCCAGTGCTGCTCTCTGGAATGTGCCCAGCGCTGCTGCCCCATTGCAACGGCCAGTCACCACAGCCCCTCGCCCCCCAGTGACAGGCTTGGCTCAGCTGCATGCGTGGGCCAGGCCAGCCACCCCTCCATGCAGCACAGCCAGTTACGCAGCCACAGCTGAGACCCTTGCTCTGGGTAGGGCTCGTCCTCTGCCCTGGCGTACACTCAGTGGCAGCGAGCCTCAAGCACCACGTGCTGCGTGCTCACTCTCGGCATAGGGCGTGGGCATCTCTCAGGCTTCGGTTTCCCACATGCTCAGACGCTGCAGCGATGTGGTCGTACAGGCACCTTGCCAGATCAAAGGATGGACCGGGTCCCCCTTCAGGCCTGAGTTCTGCTTCTGGACAGGAGTAGCTTGGAGGTGGCACCATGATGGGCTCACCAATGCCTGCAGGACCGTATTGTGTGGTACATCCCCTGCTGCCAGGGGGGTGGGCTAGAGGCAGATACGCTGCTGTGACTTAGAGCCGCACGAGAGCTGAAGCAAATGGAGCACTGAAGTCTTGTTTGTTGTCTCCAGAAGGAACCCTGCGGGGAGGAGCAGGACCAGGAGGGCTGATGCTCAGAAGCCAAGGGACCCAGGGTACAAGAGGAGCAGGGGTCGCAGGCTGCCCAGGAGTTCAGTTAGCCTGTCTTTGACTTGCACGCTTGATGCTGTATAGAACATTTACTCTTTCCCCACTACCCAGGTTGCCCTGTCCCAGCCCTGCTGCCTGGCAGCCTACACCCTGCGCACTGCATCCATGTGGCTGCCGTCACTACCTCCAAGTGATAGTGCAGCTGCTCTTGGAAATGCTAATTCAGCCCAGTGCAGATCAGAGGACTGGTAGCTGTTCTGTCTGCCTGAGGAGCTGTTTACAGTGTGTGCAACATCTGCCTGACCTCCAATAAGTGCCTCCTGCTGGGAAACAGGTTGGATACACAATAACTGTAGGGGCAGAAGGAATTTAGGGAGAGGAGCAGGCTATCCAGGCAGATGTGCCTGCCCCCTTTTAAATGCAGCCACAAGCCGGGGAAAAGGCCTCTCTCTAGTTCCTGGCAGTGGAGAGTGGACAATATGGCATGAGGGGAGATTTCCCACAGCCACAGGGGCACAGATGGGACCAGACCAGCACTTGGCTTTCTTGGCTAACACAGTGGAGGGTGGAAAGGGACAACAGGATGCTGGAGGGAGGGAGTTCATCCTGCTCTAATGGGCACTATCCGGGCCTTCAACAGAGGCTTGACAAGATTCTAAACTTAATGACATTAGCCAAAGGGGCTGTCAGCTTGATCTGCCCTTTGCAAGGACTGTCAGATCACATAGCTGCTAATTGACCAACACGTCTCCTTTCGCTTAGTTATTAGCTGCTGCACAATGACAGCCCACTGACATTAATTGTCTGAGTTAGTGGCATCTGAAACGCAAATAACACTTTGTCACTGTGGCAGAATGGGCTCGTTACTCTGCTGTCTATCAGGGCTGGAGAGTAACAGCCAGCCTGGCGCGTCTCTTTGGTGGGAGTTTGCTCCGGGCTCCAGGCTGAGCCCTCGCTCTGCAATGTGCTCCCAGGACAGCTGGGGGTGGCACGTGAGCACAGCCAACTTAAATATAAACACCTTCCACGCCACCATACTGCTGGGCTCAGCCTGGTTCAGCTCCAGGTGAGCTGTCCCTGTGAGCTCTCTCTCCAGGGCACCCTCACCAGGTGACAGGCCCACACCTGCACTCCTCCCAGCGTGGGCCCTGTGCCTCACCCCGCCAGGCCACGCAGCTTTGTCTGCAGTCATTGGGTGGGTTCCTGCAGGACAAAGCTGGTTCAAACTGATGGAACCCCTTAATTTGCCATTTGCCAGCAACGCAATAGCCACCAAGTCCACAGATCTAGCTATAGCTATAGAGCTAAAAGAGAACATTCAAAGGGTCACTCCCACACTCATCACAGATGCACACGGGAGAATCCGGAGCTGGCCGACCCTGAGCTCACCCACAGGCAAGGTGCCCAGTGTCAAATGGTGTGAGTGTAAGGCCAGCCAGGGCCCAGGTACTCACAGGCTGATGACACCCTGGCCTGAGCTGGTGGCTCAAGGGCTACGTAGGTTTAAAAACTTATTTATTTGCATTTTCTTGATTTATTTTGTACTGAACAAGCCTTCCCCGCAAGGCTCAAAGATGTCCCTTGGTGCCCCAGTGGCCAGATGAAAGAGGCCTTCTGCTCTGCACTGTAATTCCTGCCACAAATCCCTCATCTCTGCCTCTTCCAGCACCGTGCCAGTACACAGCCGGAGAAATGTTGCCTCCCCTGGCTCAGTCAGGGCCTCTTGCAAAGCGCATACAGGAGGAAAGAAGAGGCAGTGCTCACTCCGATCCATCACTGGGAATAGTAAAGCTGATAATGATGGCTCTGAAAAGCAGAATCATGTTCTCTATCTGACAGGATGGTGAAAAGAATAAACTAGAACAGCGCCCAGAGCCTTCCCTGATACATGGGGAGAGGGGCCTATAAATCCTCACACTGGAGAAGGTGGGTAGAGCCCCTCGTTTCCCATTTAATATTGCTGTAAATATGTCCTAAAGGATACACAATGTGGCTACACACACTGTGCTGCTAATTACATTAGCTGAAGGATGGGGTCTCCTGTTTCTCAGGAAGGGTAGTTTTCCTGCCATTGCCTCACTGTGCTTGCAACTATATTTAGATTATGTTGTCAAAAACAATTTGAATGATATAATTTCCTCCCAGCTTAATTATTATCCTAATAATGAGAAGGAGATTATGCTGAGAATCAATAGGTTGATTTTTGTGTTTTATTTCAATTTCTGGACTCACAGATTGTAGGTCTGAGAGCGGATAAGATAAACTCTGCAGTAATCATGATGGATATTGCAGTGGAACCAGCCAAAGGAGCTCAATAAAATGTGTAATGAAGGTTCTGTCTGTCACTCAGGGCTTGTTTGCACAAAATCACCTCAGAATCAACAGATATTTATGTCAAAGCAGATTTCTACATAACGAGAAAAAAATGGAGGAGAGGCTTTTTCTAAGTGAGACGGAAATGATTCATCTTCCGAGATGCATTCGGCACAGGATTGACCCCACTAGGGAAATGTACAGGATTCCCCATGAAGCCCTGCAATGCCTCTGCTGGACCCATACATCACTCGGCCAAAGCAGTTCATCCTTGGCCTTCAGTACCCACTCACAACCCACTTGTGCCACTTCCCATTGCACGCTCTCAGATACACAGGAACCTCCCCTCCAGGCCAGCTTGCCAATACATGTTAGTCCTCATCTACCTCACTTCCTCCTATGTCCGTTCTGGGCTCCTAACCCAGTTTTGCTGGTGCACCTCAATTCCGACTGCAGGATTCCAGCAAGACCAATTCTTGACTCTGTTAATGAACCTGCCAACAGCATCCCCACCATTTTCATACCATTCCCCTTCCTCCCATCCACCCCTAGACACCGCTCTGCTGCTGTACCTCAGACTTGGCACTACCCCAGCCCCTGGTATCCAGACCTGGACGTCTCTATACTAGTGATTGCCATTTAGGCCAAGCCACATGGTGCTGTTTTAGGTAGAAACATCCAGTTGGGGGCAACCATAACTGAGTGACAGCACAAGGAAAATAAACCAGCAGGAATACAAAAGAGCATCTGGCTATCATCCATCTCCATTCTCTCTGCAACATGTCTGGATTGCCAGAGAATCTGGAACAATATCCACCAGGAGACTCCCCTAAGGCCTGGTAGATCAGCTTTTCCTACTTCCTTTTGGGATGAATCCGGCACTGCACACTTGCCAGTCTGCTTTTCATTGGCAGTGCTGGTTAATCACTGTATCTATGAACTAGATGTCATTAGACTGGTGAGTCTGCAATGCCTGACTGTCAACAAAACCAGGAGCAAAACCTGCTTCTCAGCACATTCCCGTGGGGGCCTCACTGCCTGCGGTCTCTGATGCTCAAGTAAGAAGATTTTTCTGCAGGCTCCCATCTCTCCAGCCTCCAGCAAGTGTTCTTCCCACCCTGTCTGGGACCCTGCTTCACAGCAGGTGGCTCCCCCAGAAACTCACTAACCATCATCTGCAGAAGGGAGGCCTCCAATTTGATCACTCTCACCTCTTCTCTTTGTCTATTGAGTGAAAATGGATTTTCTTCAGTGGCTGGACATTTGGGGAATGATCTGTGGATGCCTTCTGGCTTCCAGTTCCTTAGCACTTCATGATCGTTAACGGCAGTGGCATTACACCTACAGAGCAGGTATGGGGAAAGAATACTCCCTCCAGGAAAATGGTTAGATTGATCTGGAGACTGGATTAGTGCTGCTTTGTGGGCAGATATGGTAAATAACAACATCTGAAGGACTGATCATTTGCCTAGGATTTTGACGGTGTCCTTGATTTACCTGGAGTTTCTCTGAGAGAAGATATATGCAACAACCACAACCAGCCAAGGAGAGGCTGCAAAAATGTCAGTTGAAGAGGAAATTCACTCCTTTTCCACCTTCCCTAGGCCACATCTATATAGATCCTATCTATTGGGATGACAATTCAGAATCTAAAGCAGTTTCCCTGCAGAGACTAACACTGTGCACTGCTTGTTATGTCTAGATTTCCCCAGTGTTACCACACAGGTGAACCCTGTGAATGACAGCAAAGGAAACAGGCTGAAAAGAAAGGAAGATGGAAAGAAAGCACCTTCCAAGTCACTTTAATTTAAGGCAAATTTTACAGGAAACCCAATTTTTTCTGTCAGGCTGAAGTCAGGCTTTTTGCTTGCATGCACCTATTGCTGGGAAATGATCTCTGTGCATTGAGGTCAAAGGGCTGTTGCCTTGCAAATGCAGAGCTGGCACACCAGGCCAGCCAGACTGAAATAGGTGGCAAAAGCCAACAGGTCCAGAGTTCTGGAAAACTTTACAAAGTTTCCACTGGGCGAAGCTGATTATTCCAAGCCCACAGAACTGGCTGCACTTCCCTGCCCTTATTTCCTTTAATTTTTAAACCTTTCTGAGGCTCCAATAAGATTCTTGCATTACGAAAATAACCACAAAACTCTTAATACAGGGAATGGAATGTGAACAATTTCTCTCTGGTAGTGGCAAAGCTCATGGTCTGAGAGCCAACCATCCTGTGCAGTGAAACGTAATGCCGTTTATGATATTTTATAGAAGATCCTTATGGGCAAAATATGTATCAAGTTAAACAAGCTGGGCTCATCTCTCTTTGCATGGTGGTAGCTTTAAGGAAATTCAGACCTTTAGCCAAAGTTGGATGGATATGACCTTCTGGAGGATAATTGTAACAATCTTGCCATTTTTATTCCCTGGTAGTTGAAATATTTCCAAAGCTAAATGACTCAAGGTCATTAAACTTTGTGAAGAGATTGCTTCAGGTATTTCCAGACATCTATCAAAAACGAAGTCACCGTGGCTGGCTCTGATTAGACGAGAGCGCAGCTCGGCAAGCAGTCGATTGTCTGGTTTTAGGGCCCTTCGGAATTTTTGGCTGAGGTTTCCTAATTTTTTTGTTCATACCCAATTTGATGACCAGCTTAATGAAAATTAAGATTGCAAAGGCAGCGTTATCTTTTTATCACCCTGTCTGTTATGGAAAACAAGTCCAAACCGGTGAAAGATGTGGTGAGAGGCAAAGGGAAAGCAGCCTAAATAACTCAATTTCTGACTAAGAGGTGATTTGCTGGGGCTCGTCCAGCATCCCAGTGACATTTGAACAACAATTTAGCCTGTTTCTACCCTAGTGCACTCTCTCCTTACTTAAACAGCTGGAGTCTGAATTGGAAATAAGTCGAGCTGCCGGATTTGGGACACGTCCGCCCTGTAGCTGACACTTTTAGTATCTATTGTAATATTTATTAGGAGAATAATACTGATGGCAACAATGTGACATTTACAGCCAAACAGGCTGCTCAATCACGCCTCCACTGCACCTCGCTGTCCTGGCCTACACCAAAGTAACTCACTGGCAGCCCCCAGTCCAATGGGCTCCTCCTCTGTGGCTGGTGTAGGCTCCCCCAAAGTCACAGCTCAGCAGCCTTCAGCCACGGATGGTGTCTCACAAGAGACAGACAGATGTGCAAGGGGTCTCCAGAGACCTGCTTCCTGCCTCATGCACCCCTCACTCTGGCAAGGTGAAACCAGGGCACCCTCTGATGTAGTAACCTCCCCAGTGCAGCGTTCCCAGTCCTCGGCTCACACCATGTCCATACCACCATAACTTTGTTGCGTCCAGTACACTCCCCTTGACTTGACCGGCAGGGTGGGAGTTAAGTCAGGCCCAGTGCGATTTATTGTTTGGAGGCCTAAAACTTTGGTTGACCTAAGTATGTCCAATGTGGACACAAGAACAAATGGGTATAAACTGGACACCAGGAAGTTTAGACTTGAAATTAGACGAAGGTTTCTAACCATCAGAGGAGTGAAGTTTTGGAATAGCCTTCCAAGGGAAGCAGTGGGGGCAAAAGATCTATCTGGCTTTAAGATTCTACTTGATAAGTTTATGGAGGAGATGGTATGATGGGATAATGTGATTTTGGTAAGTAATTGATCTTTAAATATTCAGGGTAAATAGGACTAATCCCCTGAGATGGGATATTAGATGGATGGGATCTGAGTTACCCAAGAAAGAATTTTCTGTAGTATCTGGCTGGTGAATCTTGCCCATATACTCAGGGTTTAGCTGATCGCCATATTTGGGGTCGGGAAGGAATTTTCCTCCAGGGCAGATTGGAGAGGCCCTGGAGGTTTTTCGCCTTCCTCTGTAGCATGGGGCATGGGTGACTTGAGGGAGGCTTCTCTGCTCCTTGAAGTCTTTAAACCATGATTTGAGGACTTCAATAGCTCAGACATGGGTGAGGTTTTTCGTAGGAGTGGATGGGTGAGATTCTGTGGCCTGCACTGTGCAGGAGGTCGGACTAGATGATCAGAATGGTCCCTTCTGACCTTAGTATCTATGAATCTATGAATCTATGTCATTCAGTGGTGTAAAAAACTCACACCCTGGAGAGAAGTAGTGACACCAACCTAAGCCCTGGCGTGGACACCACTAAATCAATGGCAGAATTTCTTGCCTTTCGAGGGGGTGGATTTACTACAGCAATGGGAAAAACCCTTGTCATTGTAGCAAGTTTCTACACTCCAGTGCTACAGCACCCCAGCTGTGCTGCTCAGTGTGTGTAGCATAGACAGGAGTGGGTCCCTTGGGCGATGTTGGGGGACATTTCTATCTAAACCCAGAAGGGTTGTAATGTGCTGATTCACACTCTGAACAGTGTGTTTACATAGGGCAGTTAACACTGCAGCCTAAGTCGATCTAACTTCAATCACTCAGGGATGTGAAAAAGCCCCTTGCCCCCTCCCTCCCAGAGCAATGCAAGTCCACACTGGCGCTATGTCGGTGGGAGACACTATCCCACCAACACAGCCTCCGCTTCTTGCTGAGGTGGAGCAATTATGCCGATGGGAGAGCACTCTCCCATCGGCATAGTGTGCCTTCACCAGACACGCTACAGCTGCATCGGTGCAGCTACACCAAGGTAGCGCTGTAGTGCAAACTTGCCCATAGGGTACTCCTGGTTGGACAGGTTCTCTCTGAGCTTGTGCTGGCACAGAAGATGCAGCAGTGAGCAGTCTGAGCTGGGGAAGAGGTCTCCATCAGCACTGGGCATGCGGCCACAGCTGCTGCTGTGCAGCTCGTTTTAAAAAGCATGACATACTCTTCTAGCAGAAGATTAGATTGGGTTTTTTGCCATTCTTAATGCTTTGTTTCTGTGGGGAAAAAAATCAAACCACAGCTAACACGATCAGTGTGTGCATGCTAAACTCCCTCCGAAAGCTGTGAAATTGCATAAAAGATTTGATCTAAGTGACTATCAGTAGGAAAGCTATAATGACTTCTGTGATTCTCTTAACAGGAGTTTAATTTTATGTTTATTATTTGGGGACTGATGGAGCAGAGGAAATGCCTGCACCACTCTGTGGGCTTCCCTGTTGCTTGCTCATGTACAAGCTGTAAGAAGTTGGAAAAACTGAAGTACAAAGCAAGCTTGCTTGTGGTATTTTTAATTTTTCTCATGTTCCCCAGGCAGCAGAGAGTGAACTTAATTAAAGTAAATGGAGAGAAAGAATTGAATAAATCACAATATGAATATTCCCGGCTTCGATGTGACTGTGCAGTGCACAGGAATACTGGCTGTGTAGGGAACAACACCTGTCCCGCACAGTGGAGTTGGGCTTCCTTACCCTTTGTCAGCTCTTAGAAACAGCAGTTCCTTTAATATTGGAGTCTTGTTTTGGAGGCTGACCCCTGCTGCCCTAGCCTGCTGGCTCCTCTTTGCCTCTCACTCTCTGGCTGCACGTGAGGCGACAGGAGGAAGGCCCAGAAAGTTGGAAGTAGCAGCTGAAGTTTTGATAGCTTCCCTGAATCAAACTGTCCAATATCCTAAGATTTTCCCAGACTAGAACCTGGACACTTCTCTTCTAATGCCCCAGCCAGCCCACCCACCATCTGAGCTGGCTCAGCCAGTGGCTTGACCGGAATTATGACATTATAAGTAATTCTTCACCAGTTAAGTTTATTCCATGGTTCACACCCCAGGCAGGCTCTAGGCAAAGCAGACAATATCTGCCCCTAGCAGCCTGCAGTTATTCACAACATTACTGGCTGTTTCACTGCCCCAGGCAGCTGTCTCGCTGGCAGAGCCAACCCCCTCACACACACAGGCTGACAGCGCATGAAGACATTATGCACTGAGGCTCTAGTGCAGAATTTAGCATGTAAAGATGACTTTGGTTAATGTTTGCAGAAGTGACCCACACCTCCCTGGCCATCCAAGCACTAAGCCAAATAACCCAGTGTTAACCAATCATTTTTCATCCCATTTTTTATCAATGAACTTGGCTGTAAACTTTAGTTTCCCACAACAGTAGAGAGCAATTGGATCATCCTTCAATAATCGTCTTTCAAAGGGAAGCACATGTACAACTCAGATAATTGAACTAGTCCCTCGGCACCAGGGCAGAGTGCAGTGAGAGGTGGGAAGGGGCCATACAGAAACTGACAGTTCAGGAGAATCATTCACTAGTGCAAAGCAATGACTAGTGTAACAACTCATCATTTGTGTCTCTCTAGACAGACAGCATCTTTCCCAGGTGAAGAAAGAAAGAAAGAAAGAAAGAAAGAAAGAAAGAAAGAAAGAAAGAAAGAAAGAAAGAAAGAAAGAAAGAAAGAAAGTGATAGGCCAGGCAAATGAGATAGGAGCAGTGAAGGGAGAGAGCTGGGGCCTGGGTAGGGAAATCATTGCAACAAGAATCTTCAGGAACAAATCTGAGCCCCAGCCCAATTGAGGTCCATGTTGGAGTCAAATCCAGCTAACTATATTCTGTGCGCCAGAAGTGACAGATGAATAACGACAACAAATTCACAGAGCGCCACGCCACCTGGGGGGCTCTGCTGCAAGAGACACGATGCGGGGAGGGAACGAGTGAACTCAGGAAATAAAAGCACTAAGCATTAAATGATGTGGCAGCTCCTGGCAGAGTCTTAGGCTCTGGGAGCACTGCACAGGGATGGCGCTCTTACCAGTCTGTGCACAGGTCTCTCACCTACTTTTCAGTCTAGGGAGACGCTAGGGAATGTCCATGAGTATCTGCACGATTGGCAAGGGCCCGATACCAAGCCCACTGGTGTCCACGCGTGTCTTTTCACAGAGTTTAATGGGCTTGGGCACAGGCAACAGGTTAGTGGGGCAGTCGAGCCGCTCCAGTACTATTCAGCCACAGCACTGTTGTAGCTGAGCTGGAAGGGGCCTGGGGCCTGTAGTCCCCAAGTAGGGCTTCATTTGTGCCAGGGCTCAGCCCCGGCACCTCCAGGCCTGGCAGTTCACGGCCCCAGCACCTCTGGCCAGGTCACATGAGTCACCGCACGCGAGCAACTGAGCTCCAGGGCCAGGCTGTGTGTGGAGGGTGGTTGTGTGCCCTGGAGTGCCTGGCAGTGGAGCAGGCAGGAGGCAGGGTGGGCGAGTCTGCTGGGGGAGCGTGTTAGACTAAAGGCTGCTCAGGCTACCGCTGATCATTGTGCAGGGGACTGGGGTGGCAGGACGAGCTGCGGTGAAGAGACTGGCAGGAAATCTTTTTGGAAGGACACAAGCAGGGTAATCCTGGAATGGCTGGGACAGGCAGCCAGAGCTCTCCAGAGTCCCCAGGACATCCCACATTTCAGTCGCCTCCGATCCACACAAGTCTGGTTCCCTCCCCCCCAACTACAAATGTGTGTGTATAGGGCTAGGATTTTTTTTTAAACTGGGCACCTCCATATTTTGGACCCCCTGCCTGTCTCCAGGCACACACGTTAAGCCAAGGAATGCTGTACAAGACAGTAGCATACAAACTAAATGTGAATTCATATAGTAATTCTGCTTTACGAAAATCAGTGGCATGCCAGGACCTGACACCCCTGCCCCAAAACCCTGCAGCTCAGAGAGGAACAGGCAGCTCCAGCTGGGCAGGGGCTGAGCCCCTGCCTGCAGCTTTGCACCCAGGAACCACGGGGCTAGCTCAAGAGGCTTGGCATGCTAGGGCCGCGGAGGTGCTTCTACCTCCTCTCGATGAATATCCCGCCCCAGCAGATTTCTTCATGGGAAATAGATGAGCTGCCAACAGCAGAAAGGAGCCTAGCGGCTCAAGCACACCACAGAGGAGTATGCAAATCCATCATTATCTCCTGCAATTCCTGGAGATAGCTCCTTCCACTCGTTGCCAAAGGGGGGGGGGGGGTTAAGGGTAATCGCAGATTGTTTGGCAGAAGCAAATAAGAGCTTTTTGAAATCACCTACAAGTATAAACGGATGGACTTTAAAGCTTTCCCAGTGTCTGTCAGCATTTCATTTTAATTTGCAGCGCGCTGGGCTTTTCAGCAGATTAATGTGGAGTGATAAGAATATCTCACTCAAGACACTCTGCTTCGCCGCGCTGTGCATCTGGCTGCTGGGAACAACCATCAAACATCCCTCCTGAGTGTCAGGATGCAAGATGGCCCGATGGGTGCCCTGGCTGCTCGTCCAGCTGTGAGATGGCAGTGCTACAGCTACAGGTTTGAGTATAAACGATCACTGAATAAAAGGCGCAGTGCAGAAGTGGCCACCCAGCACCCTTAGAGCCAACTCAGACACAGTCCTGCCTATGACACAGAGGGTTTTATCCAGAAGACAGGCAGTGCTGGGACCCCCCGCCCCCTGAACAGCACTCCGGCACTTTTCTGGGAGCTGGAACGCCATTCCGGTGTTTCTGTTGGTCCTGAGGCAGGCAGCTCCTTTCCCTCCCCGGCTGCAAAGTGGGCCTCGGAGCAGATGCCATTATCAGGCCTGAGTAAGAGTGCTCCAGAGCAGATAAGCACAGACGGAGCTGGGGACACTGCAGCCAGGACCGGTTGGGGAGCATGGGGGCTGGAGCCATCGGGAGCTCAGGGTGAAGCTGGAGTTGGGCGATGTAGGGAGCTGCACAGTGGGGTCCTTGGACAGCGGCTGTCACCTTGGACTCCCTTTCTTGGTTTCCTCGTGAGCACCCATTTAAGGTGTCAGGCTCTGAGCTGTCACCTCTCTCTGACAGAGACCCGCATCTCTCCCCCTCCAGACCAGTGTGCAGTGATTTCCCCAGCAGGTCTGACTGGTGCCCAGCACCTGTGATTAACCTTTCTCCAGGGGCTGCAGCAGCTTCCAGCTGTCACCAGTCAGCCTTCAGGCGATGAGTCTTAGGACCCAAGCATTACAGACACAAGTTACAAAACCCAATAGACATTCCTAGGCACTCGCTAAAAGCTCACCAGAGTCACCCACCCATCTTACAGGGCCTGCAAGGCCAGAGTCTTTCCAGCCCTTCTGCAAGGTTGGGCTCCCCTTGGACAGAACGGCCTGCCCCTTTGCTGCAGCAGACAGAAGGCCCTAAGTCAGTTCTAGCTCATCCTTTGGTGCCAAACGCCCTTTCTTTGGTTCCCAGGATCTGGCCACCCCAACCTGACTGTTTGTTCAAATGACCCCAGGGGAGTTGGTGAATCTCAGTGACTCTCATGAATTACCCCCCATTGGTTTTAATTCCTGGAGGAACTATGGTAGCCCTCCCATGCAGGACACAAACCACACGTAAACTGTTCATCGCATTAACACAATGGTCTCCAGAGTTACTGCAGCCCCATGCAGTACCTGTCACATGGAGCCCCACAAGAGGAGGGGACGGGCTGTGTGGGGCATCACCCACTGCTCCCCCAGCTCTCCCCAGTCCCCTCAGCCCCATCTTCCTCTCAGCTCCCTCACGGCCAAATCTTCCCCTCACTGCCCTCTGTGTTCTGGCGCTTCTTTCTTTAGGACTCAAACACTGGTTTTATCTGAACTGCCATGGCCAAATAAAATCAAAGCCCATCAGGACTTTCAAAGAACGTTCATGGAGCAGGGAGCTGAGGGGTAGATTGCCCCACTCCTCTCAGGGTGGGGAACCCAGCTGGCACCACTCTCAGCTGTCCCATTGCTCCGGTGAAACAGGAGAGGGAGGGTCACAGGGCTGCATGACCTGCCATGCACCATCTCTTACTCTGGCCACTCACACCCCTTTTCCGAGCTGCTCCTGGCACAGACCCGGCATGTTTTTTCTTACTTTTAAATAACAAAGACATTAAAAACTCTGCACATTGTACAGAGACAATGGTCATAATTTATACATAAACATGGGCAGACACAGAGTTCACCTGCGCCTGTGGTTTATACATCTTTATTTACAGTAACCATTCAGATGCGCTCACTGCAGCCTTATGTTCCCCAAAGAGCATCGTGTGAGCTCTCAGATAAAAGCTGGCAGTGTCACATCATCACAAAGTAACATGGGGCCCAAGACAGCTCTTCCAGGCCCCTGGCCCCAGGCTTGCAACAGCATGTGCCAGGCCCCTCCTACCTGAGGCCTGCCCCTCTGCCCCATCCAGAAGCTGCCAGCTGGGCTATGACTTTGTAATGGGCACGGACGGAGACGCGACCAGGATCCTTTTGCTTGTGACCAGCGCTAGGCTGTGAACTCTGGCTCCCTGGGTGAAGTGTTGCTGCCTGCTCCCCGCTGCCTGCGCACACAGCCAGAGGTCAGGGAGAGCATGGGCTCATCCTCACGGCACTTACACAGCCGAGCAAAGTGGCTAGCAACAGGGGTGCCTGGTCCAAAGCAACCACAGGATTCTGGCTTAAGAAAAAAGTCGCTACTTTATTGTTTAGAAATTTGTGCCAATCCCTTCCAGATCAATTAATTCCGTAATCACACTTTTAATGGAGGAGACAGTTAGAGCCCATGCGGGAGTGGTTAATATTAGTTGTATTTAACTGTCGAAAGCTTCTCGTGTCGTAAACCAGTCTCACAGTCAAACTCTAAAATTCAGTTTAATTGGTGGGTAACAGGCCTCCAGGCACTCGTAGCTTATTAATGCTGACAGCAGTAATACTGCCTGTTAGCCTACGACAGCTGGCTACTCAGAGCAATGCCGCGTTGCTTTCCCATGTCAGCCCAGGCAGGAGGTGCTGGCACCTGCTCAGGGAGGAGCTTTCAGAAGCATCAAGCAATAGAAATGTCTTTACATCCCAGAGGCACGGTTGGGGGTGGGAGGTTGGGTTGGTGCTATTTGGAGGAGAAGGGCGGATGCTTTGCACACAAAAGAGCCCCGCATGTTACCCTGACAAGGAATCAGTGGGTAGGGCGGGTACAAAGAGACACGTCCAAGAAGCTTGCTTGTGCCTTTATAGCATGAATCTTGGGGCATCTTTGATCGTGAACGGGACAGAGAGTGGGTCAGGGCCATGAGCAGTAGCTTTCCCCATGTTATCAGGCGCAGCAGATGAGCCCTACAAGTTCAGTTCCACGGTCCTCCCCCAGAAGACATACCCTGCCTGGGACAGAGACAAAGGAGGGGAGGAATCATGGCCCCACTGAAGCTACAGCAAAACTCCCATTGACCTCTGCGGTGCCAGGATTTCACCCCAGTGATTTATTTTAGAGCCAACACAATGTAAAGTGCCCTTCCAAAGGGCCTGTGCTCACCACACTCACCACTAGCATCAGCAAATCAAAAAGACGTGTTTGCAGAAATCGTGCATCACAGTAACTATTAGTTCAGGACTATTCACTCAGCTCTGAGTTATATGTAATGGAGACGTGAATAATAAGTGTGTAAAGGGAGGGAGTGCTCTCAATGTATGTAGGCTGTGTGTGACTGTATGTTTTTCTATCTAATTCCTGAGATTTATGCTTGAGAAACGAGAACATTAAATATTCCTTTGATGTAATTCAGCATGCAGCAAGAGATACAGATTTAAATATTTAGTAGAGTATAACTGGCTAAAAGCTTTGACAACATTTTTAAAGATCACTTTGTAATAAAACTGGACTGAAATATTCCCCCTGCTTAGAATGTATGGTGTCCTGTGACAAATAGGAGCAAATATATGTATTTATGAACAACAACAAATATTAATGAAGAAATAATATGGGAACCCCAGTTCAGACCATGCAACTGCCATTACTCAATGGTATCGTCTGAGAAACCCTGATGCTAGGCAAACACTAAGGCAAGGAATGAAGATGCGGTTTGACTCAGAGTCGATGAAGAAGCTTGTATGGCCTTGGGAAGTCGTGCCCTGTGTCCACAGGGATCAGTGGAAGGACGCTGTGTGCAGTCCATACAGACACACTTCCATGTGATATGAATGCTGGCGTGCTGTCTCCTAGCAGAGTTGTGGCTTGCAAATGCTTCAGCGCTATTGAGTCTTATCATGGGCAACCCATCAATTTGCATGTGTGCCAAAATGATTAAAATCCCAAAGGCAGAGTCCATTGTAACAGCCCTTCTCCCTCGGCCTCTGTGGCAGGCAAGATTTATCTCCAGGTGATGCTCTTCATTACTGCTCAGGCTCAGCACAAGCAGGAGCCGCATGTTGATGTCTCTTCATTTTTCACGCAGCCAGAGCCACTGTTACTGCCATTCTGCTCTGCACTGAACACCATGAATTAAAAGATGAACCAACCAGAAAAGAAAATGCTACAGAAAAGCTGTGCCTGCACAAGCATCATTGGCTGAGCACATACAATCATCTGGGAAAGTGAGGGGTTCTGGCTGAATGCTGACTGCATGGTTGTGGGGACAGAAGAGAGCCTGGACTGTAGAATACCTAAGGAATGCTAGGTGGAAAGCAAGCTGAGTACAGAGATGCCGTCCCTGCTCAGGCCTATGGAGAAGAGCCAAGGCTCACCAGAAGAGCATGGAGAGGTGAGGTCCAGGCGTGGGTAGTGGGAGGGTCCATGCAGGGGCCCTATAGCATTTATCTCTGGGAGTGAAGGCTGCCAGGAGACTATTGCTGGGACTACTGTGAGCATGTGGCTAGTCTGGTGAGGGAAGCCACACGAGATCTTGCTGGACGTGACACTCTGAGAGTTGGCTGCCATCCTTCCTCAGCCACTCAGCAGCTCCCCTAATTAGGGGTTTGGTGGAAGCCAGGCTCTCCCACCCCTTCCCCCGATTGCACAGAAGAATCACTCTGTATTTAAAAGCAAGCGCTGCAAAAGGAAACATTTTTGGCATTAAATAAAAGAGACATTTTTATCCTGCAACGAAAACTCTTGCAATCTTGGAACATGATTTGCATAAACAGACAGTTTGGCTATAAACAATTTCAGCAGTAACTGGTATTTACATATAGAATAACTCACTCAAAATACAATTAAAGGCCCTGATGGATTGGAGAATGTCAAAATATTTAAAAGGCTTCAGAACAAGCATTTGATGTACATTTCTCAATTGGACATGGACGTGGGGTTTGTTTGCACTCCCTCTGCCAGTGCCCAGAGCACATGGAGACACAGGTCTGGTACGCAGCACCCTCGGATCAGCAGCTCTGACTGAAGAGCATTAATTCACGGGTTGGTTCTTCAAGCACTGAGGATTTTCGCTAAGAATAAGTATAAAGTTAAAAGGAAGTGGTGGAACCTAGTGGTTAGAGCAGGGGATTGGTAGCCTGGACTGCTGGGCTGTATTCCCAGTTCTATCCATGACTCATTGTAGAACTCTCCGAGCAACACCTGGGTCTCCATTTTCCACAGCGCCAGTAACTCCAGAGCCATCTTGTGATGTCTCAGTTCTGCCTCTCAGAAATACCGAGCACCCACAATCCCAGCTGAAAACAATAGGAGCTACAAGCACTCAGACGCTCTGAAAATCAGGCCCTGGGTGTCTCAAGTTGGGTCCCTAAAACAGAGGTCCCCAAATGTGTGGGTCCTTTGCAGATTTAGGCCTTCACTCTTCTGTGCTTCTGTCAGGGTTTTGAAGTCAAGGAAATTAGTGTATGCAGACAACATTGCCCTAGCTGCTCAGCACACAAGCCTTCGTACCGTCAGTTGCACCCGAACCCAAGATTTTAGCACAATGGCTGATTATTTCTAACGCTGGAAACTTGGGCATAACCTGAAAAACACCATGGTGACCGCTTTCCATCTGAACAATAAAATGGCTAATACCAAACTTAATGTGCTGTTCTGTGGCGAGAACGTCAGCCATGAGGCTAACCCAAAGTATCTTGGTGTTACACTGGACTGGAGTTTCATCTTTCAACAACACCTTGAGAACACTCACCATAAAATCAGGTCTCGTGTCACGCTATCAGAAAAATGGCTAGAACATCGCGGGGCTCCAGTCCACGGACCTTACAAACCGCAACAATTTTCTTGGTATATTCTGCAGCTGCATACTGTGCACCAGTGTGGTCTCACACTAAACTCCTTGACACTCAACTCAGTAACGCTATGAGCATATTGTCAGAGATGCTCAAATCGACTCCAGTCAACTGGCTCCTGGTCCTATCACACATCCAGCCTCCACAGATTAGAAGAGCTGCTCAGACATCTCACTTTCTTAACCATGTCAATGCAAAGGCAAGGATACCGCTGCACGATGACTTGCAGAACCCGCCAAAGGTGAGATTAAAATCCTGCAACCCTCTATGGAGTGTACCAAGACCCTCACATCCAACTTCGATGCTGAGGCTCAATGGAGAGTTACATGGAGCATTTCAACTGCTCAAAACAAACAGCTTGTCTTTGACCCTGCCGAGAAACCATCAGGTTTCGATTTATGTCAGAAAGACTGGTGCAGATTGAATCGCATCAGGACATCTCATGGGAGATGTGGCCAAACCCTCTTTAAATGGAAAATGAGGCAAATACCTGCATGCGACTGTGTCACCAGGCACAAACAATGGAGCACATCATAGCTGAGTGTCCCCTTTGTTCTTTCATCAGGGGCCTAAATGACATTCACCAGCTCACTGCTGTGGCAATGTGCTGGCTATCAAACCTAGATATAAATTTGTAGTTGTTGCTACCTACCTAAGCCATACCAAAAAAAAAGGAGTACTTGTGGCACCTTAGAGACTAACAAATTTATTTGAGCACAAGCTTTCGTGAGCTACAGCTCACTTCATCGAATGCATCCGATGAAGTGAGCTGTAGCTCACGAAAGCTTATGCTCAAATAAATGTGTTAGTCTCTAAGGTGCCACAAGTCCTCCTTTTCTTTTTGTGAATACAGACTAACACGGCTGCTACTCTGAAACAAGCCATACAAAGAGGCTACAGGAGGTCAAACTAGATGATCACAATCATCCCTTCTGCCCTTAGAACCTATGAATCTGTGAATCATAAGAACGGCCATACTGGGTCAGCCCAGTGGTCCATCTAGCCCAGTATCCTCTGCTGACAGTGGCCGATGCCAGATGCTTCAGATGGAGTGAAAAGATACCCATTCCCTATCATCCAGGGTTCGGAGAGCACTGGAATTTGGGGAGCTTCTCCAAATGGAATGGAGCCATTGAGGTTCACCCATCACTAGCTGAGATACCAGGCACAAATGCTTGTCCTGCCTCTGTATATTTCCAGAACATTGCTAAGGCTGTTCACGGCTATATTTCTTCTCTTCAAGGTCATATTCCTTAAGGGATAGAGGCTAAAACATTCCACATATATTCTAAAAATACAGAGCTTTATTTATAAACTGCATAATAGATTTCAAAGGACAGGCACGCCACATTTTACTTTTTATTGCCACTTATCTTCAATCTCTGCCGTTGTATTTGTCCTGCTCTGTACAAAGGTGCATCAGCAGCCTTGAGTTTTTCTAAGCCTGACATAGTAGAATGCTAGGAACTCAGTCAAGTGCAATCCTTGTAATTTGTCATAATGCTCCTGGAAGAGATCAGCCTGATCTCTGAAATACCACTGAGCATATAAAGCAAAACTAAAAACCATAAACGATCACTGACCATGGAGCCTGCAGTAGGTACAATCTGAGCGCTACAGTCATGGAAATTGTGAAATCAGACTGGGACTGTGGTTTGCTGCCTGGCCGTAGGAAGGGAAGTGCTTTGCTGCCAGTGAGTTAGTGCCCCTGGGAGGAAAAGCTGCCACCTGCTTGCTAGGCCCACCTGCAGCTTGTGAACAAAGCCCTGCCATTCCCCTCCCCCCAAACCTTTCCCACGCACAGAAGAAATCCCAACCCCCACCTCCAAGTGAAGACGCTCAGGTCCCCCACCTTTGCTAACACAGATGCAGTGTACGGTGTGCAGGCCATGGACTGTTTTTGGGAAGTTCCCCACACAGCTTCAAGGCAGGGAGACAAAGGGAGGAAAAGAACGACACCTCCTGGCCTTAGGCCTGTAAAGCCCTCTGGGGAGGTGCCCAGACCCTGCAGGGATGAGGGCTGAGTAAGAGGCACCATGTGACATGTCTCTACCATGGCTGGGTCTCACATGCCCACTCACATGTCTTGGAGCACCAAGATTTACTCCTATAAAGAGCACTCATTGCCCCAGGGATCAGCCCGCCTCCCCTCCCCCCACAGGAGCCCAGGCTTTGGCCTCAGTTCAGGAACATGTCTTTAGCAAAGGGCCAGACAACCTACAGCTCCCCATGCATGTGGTTGATTCATGCAAAGGGAGATAAGCTTTTCTAGGTGCCTCCCTCGGGAAAACCAGGGGCCCCTACCCCCCAGATGATTAGTACTAAGGCTGTAGCAATGCTGCGGCTGGGGCTGGATGATCCTGCATGAGCCCCACCTCTCTGGATTGAACCTGCCTTCATGGGGCACTTTCTGCCTGGTGCCTGTGTGATCCCTGGCAGGTGGCTGGAGAGTGCAAGTGAACCCAGAGGAAAGAGCCAGAGCAGCTTGCAGAAAGCTGGCAATTCCTCTGGCAGTGTTGCTGAACAGGACGCTCCCTCTGGAACACCATTTGGGTCGCCTCTGTCAGAAACGTTGGCAAAGTCGCTCTGTGTTTCATATGGTGAAAGAGCATCCCACCAATGCTGGAAACGCTAGTGAATCTTTAGTTCTCTCTACTGACATGAAGACAGGTCTTGTGGCTGCCCCTCAGGAGACATAAGACAAGTGCATGGAGGCAGCTAAGCACTTGGACCTAAATAATACAACCCCTTTCTAACAGCATTTTAATATCCAAAACAAGTCAAGAACCCTAGCATTTCCCAGCCAGAGTAACTTTTTGCAAGTGCAGGAACACTGATTATAAAGGGAGCAAGGTAATTAAATGTCAGCTGTTTGTAATTACCCACTCAAACTATTTTGCCTCCCAGCTCCCCGAAATATTAAAAAATTGTTCTCAGGTCATTGTGCTGTGCCAAATGCCTTAAGATAATAGCTCTGGCTCGCTGAGCACTCAGCTTATCTCCCTCTCATGGTAGTATGCACCACTGGAGTTTGGTGTTTTTCAGTGAGAATGAGAAGGGTAGCAATTGTTTGATTCATTGGTTAATTATATGCCGCTGGTGTTTCCTTGCCGGGCTAGCTGTTAAACCAGTGCAAGGGAGGCAGTTTCTATGGCAGGGAAGAGGAGGGACCTGCTCAGACTTTGGGCAGGGCATTATAAACCAGCCAGGAGGGCCCAGGCTAAGATGGTGCTGTATGATGATTGATGGTGGCTGGCCATCTGTGTGCTTTGACATGCCTGGACTGGTGACACACTTAGCTACAGTTTGGAGGTGTCCTGGCGGCTGCTTGTGGGTGAAGCTTTCAGACTCGTCTCTTCAGGAATTGCCCAGTTCTTGCTGATTGGCGATGGATGCCCTCAGCCAAATTCACCCCCAGTGTAATGCCACTGAGGTGAATGGAGTTACACCGGAGATGGAGCCAACCCTCTGAAACCAAGGGAAGGCATTTCATTTCCCTGTCAAGTGTCCTCCCCCAAAGTCCGGGGAGAGGCGTACTTCCTTGTCTCTGTCACTCTCAGCTGGCGAAGGGGCCTGGAACTCGTCCTCTTCCCCACGGTCTCTGCCAGACCACAACAAGCCTCATCCCCCTTCGGTTTTACTTCCCTGCTGTGCTGAGCTCTGCTCGCTGGTGCTGAACTGCCCCTGGAGCCTCGTGCCCCTCATGTGGCTCTGACCGGGGGGAGCAGCTCTGCTCCTGAGCAGCCCTCGTGCTACAGAACTCATTGACTCCACCAAGGTCACCGGCACTTTACTAATTGGACGCGAGGAGGAGTCTCATCCCTCATTAGTTTTAGGCCTGGAATCCATTCGCTCCCTGGCAGCGTCTTCGACTATTAAACCCAGGGCCTTGTGTCCTTTCTCCCTTTGTTAGGGCTGTTGCCGCCACTCCAAGGCACGGGCTGTGATTTATTACCACACACCATATGGCTGCGCTCGTCTTCCATTTGTCTGCTTTAAATAATTATTTAAGCTTTATTAGGTATTTATCAAATAAACTGTCAGCATCTGAAGTTTCCTTATTGTAGCCAGAGATTTAGAGTGGCAATTTGTATGCATCCCAGCCCCTCTGCAGAAAAGCTCTCTGTGGGCTGAAATTATGATATGAACATGATGTTTTATGAGATAATAGAACTTGAGTTCAAAATTCTGGGGGGTTTAAGCTCCCGTGCACTTGGTTAGCAATCAGATGGAGGCTCTCCTGGCTGTATTTCTCTCTGGAAGGTGCTAGGCAGTGAGCTGGAGGTCAGGGCAGTGACAGATAAATTGAAGAAACTGCTACACTCTCAGCTCCAGTAAGTTTGACTTAGCTCAAGTTTAGCAGCCCATGGATCCTCTGCTCCCCATATTCACCCAGAGACTCCGCTCTGCAAAGGATGACCAGGACTGGGCTGGCTTTCTCCCTAGTTCACCCAATCCTCCCTTCTCTGTGGGAGGATTGGAAGCTCCGGATCCTAGGTGAGAATGTAACTGCAATGGTGTTCCATGCCGACTGGGTGCTGAGGGAGTAGCCCCGAGGCAGCCGCTGTATTAGAGGAGAGATGGAGCCCTGCCTATGCCCCACTCCTCCTCTGCAACAGGAGGGCTGCAGCTGCCAGAGGGACCAGAACAGGATGCTGAATCGCACACCTGTCCTGGGGACGATGACTCGGGCACCCAATTCCATGCACTGACAATGCCGTTAAACTTTCCCCATCCAGCACACTGGGCCAGCGGGAGTCCACTGTAAATGGGGTTCCTTGTCTGCACTCTTTGCTTCTGGTGCCTTCACATGTTAATACCAAAAGTTTGAAACGGAAAATGGAGAGGCCAGCGGCACTGTGGGAAGGGAGCAGGGACGAGCTGTCCTGGGCAGCGTGTTAGTTCAAACATGAGGAAGCTGTTGAGGGAAATCTGGCCAGGAAAGCAGAGTTCCTGGTCTCCATGTGGTGGTGTAATTATTCTGCTCTCCCCTGTCTCTGGCCTTGGCACCGGCTGTCTACTGTGACTTTAATTTTCCTGATATCTGCTGGGAGAGCAATACAGCGGTGCATAGACAATCCAGGAAGTTTTTGGAAAGCGTAGGGGACAATTTCCTGGTGCAAGTGCTAGGGGAGCCAACTAGGGGGAGCGCTTTTCTTGACCTGCTGCTCACAAACCGGGTAGAATTAGTGGGGGAAGCAAAAGTGGATGGGAATCTGGGAGGCAGTGACCATGAGTTGGTTGAGTTCAGGATCCTGACGCAGGGAAGAAAGGTAAGCAGCAGGATACGGACCCTGGACTTCAGGAAAGCAGACTTTGACTCCCTCAGGGAACAGATGGCCAGGATCCCCTGGGGGACTAACATGAAAGGGAAGGGAGTCCAGGAGAGCTGGCTGTATTTCAAGGAATCCCTGTTGAGGTTACAGGGACAAACCATCCCGATGAGTCGAAAGAATAGTAAATATGGCAGGCGACCAGCTTGGCTTAATGGTGAAATCCTAGCGGATCTTAAACATAAAAAAGAAGCTTACAAGAAGTGGAAGGTTGGACATATGACCAGGGAAGAGTATAAAAATATTGCTCGGGCATGTAGGAAAGATATCAGGAGGGCCAAATCGCACCTGGAGCTGCAGCTAGCAAGAGATGTCAAGAGTAACAAGAAGGGTTTCTTCAGGTATGTTGGCAACAAGAAGAAAGCCAAGGAAAGTGTGGGCCCCTTACTGAATGAGGGAGGCAAGCTAGTGACAGAGGATGTGGAAAAAGCTAATGTACTCAATGCTTTTTTTGCCTCTGTTTTCACTAACAAGGTCAGCTCCCAGACTGCTGTGCTGGGCAACACAAAATGGGGAAGAGATGGCCAGCCCTCTGTAGAGATAGAGGTGGTTAGGGACTATTTAGAAAAGCTGGACGTGCACAAGTCCATGGGGCCGGACGAATTGCATCCGAGAGTGCTGAAGGAATTGGCGGCTGTGATTGCAGAGCCCTTGGCCATTATCTTTGAAAACTCGTGGCGAACGGGGGAAGTCCCGGATGACTGGAAAAAGGCTAATGTAGTGCCCATCTTTAAAAAAGGGAAGAAGGAGGATCCTGGGAACTACAGGCCAGTCAGCCTCATCTCAGTCCCTGGAAAAATCATGGAGCAGGTCCTCAAAGAATCAATCCTGAAGCACTTAGAGGAGAGGAAAGTGATCAGGAACAGTCAGCATGGATTCACCAAGGGAAGGTCATGCCTGACTAATCTAATCGCCTTTTATGATGAGATTACTGGTTCTGTGGATGAAGGGAAAGCAGTGGATGTATTGTTTCTTGACTTTAGCAAAGCTTTTGACACGGTCTCCCACAGCATTCTTGTCAGCAAGTTAAGGAAGTATGGGCTGGATGAATGCACTATAAGGTGGGTAGAAAGCTGGCTAGATTGTCGGGCTCAACGGGTAGTGATCAATGGCTCCATGTCTAGTTGGCAGCCGGTGTCAAGTGGAGTGCCCCAGGGGTCGGTCCTGGGGCCCGTTTTGTTCAATATCTTCATAAATGATCTGGAGGATGGTGTGGATTGCACTCTCAGCAAATTTGCGGATGATACTAAACTGGGAGGAGTGGTAGATACGCTGGAGGGGAGGGATAGGATACAGAAGGACCTAGACAAATTGGAAGATTGGGCCAAAAGAAATCTAATGAGGTTCAATAAGGATAAGTGCAGGGTCCTGCACTTAGGATGGAAGAATCCAATGCACCGCTACAGACTAGGGACCGAATGGCTCGGCAGCAGTTCTGCGGAAAAGGACCTAGGGGTGACAGTGGACGAGAAGCTGGATATGAGTCAGCAGTGTGCCCTTGTTGCCAAGAAGGCCAATGGCATTTTGGGATGTATAAGTAGGGGCATAGCGAGCAGATCGAGGGACGTGATCGTTCCCCTCTATTCGACACTGGTGAGGCCTCATCTGGAGTACTGTGTCCAGTTTTGGGCCCCACACTACAAGAAGGATGTGGATAAATTGGAAAGAGTACAGCGAAGGGCAACAAAAATGATTGGGGGTCTAGAGCACATGACTTATGAGGAGAGGCTGAGGGAGCTGGGATTGTTTAGTCTGCAGAAGAGAAGAATGAGGGGGGATTTGATAGCTGCTTTCAACTACCTGAAAGGGGGTTTCAAAGAGGATGGCTCTAGACTGTTCTCAATGGTAGCAGATGACAGAACGAGGAGTAATGGTCTCAAGTTGCAATGGGGGAGGTTTAGATTGGATATTAGGAAAAACTTTTTCACTAAGAGGGTGGTGAAACACTGGAATGCGTTACCTAGGGAGGTGGTAGAATCTCCTTCCTTAGAGGTTTTTAAGGTCAGGCTTGACAAAGCCCTGGCTAGGATGATTTAACTGGGACTTGGTCCTGCTTTGAGCAGGCGGTTGGACTAGATGACCTTCTGGGGTCCCTTCCAACCCTGAGATTCTATGATTCTATGATTCTACACTTCTCTCTCCCATGCTGGAGCCTGCTCTTTCCCACCAAGGGAATGGCTCAAGTCCAGAAGCTACATCTTTGCATTTCAAAGGCATTTCTCTCTGGTAGCTTATCTTCCCTGCTATTTCTTCTCTTTCTTCTCTCCTCTCTGCTGAGCCTTGGGGAGCTGCCGGCTTCCTTCCCTCTATGGAACCCTCCCTTGCTGCATCCCCAGGCAGACCAGCCACCGGGGGAGTTTAATGGACATTGTTTACAAGAGAGTCAACACTGAAATCTGTTTGGTTGGAGCCCTTTGCTGATCTCTGCGAGAGCAGGAGCCTGGCCACACACGCGCGGTCCAGGTCAGCCTCACATCGCAGACCACGGCGCAGAGAACTTTAAAAGGCTTCCCCTCGGTTGATGACATCTAATGTGCCCCATACTGTTTCACCCCTACACTGGGGCCATCACTCCTCGCCCTGCCAACTCCTCCCAGCTTG
This sequence comes from Dermochelys coriacea, assembly GCF_009764565.3. NCBI lineage: Eukaryota > Metazoa > Chordata > Testudines > Dermochelyidae > Dermochelys > Dermochelys coriacea. The sequence continues at coordinate 779,806 of NC_050077.1, read as the reverse complement.
CCCAGATGGCAACTGGTGGCAGAGGAGCAGCTGCAACACAAAGGATGAGACCCACCCACAGACATCATGATTCCAGTTGCTTGCTCCAGTGTGCTTAGTGAGTCAGGGAATTCTCGGCTACTCTTTTGTGACTCGGGCCCTCGAGAATTCGAGTCCCTTCTCTGTGCTAACCAGCTGGGTGCTGCAATGCCATCAGATTCCACAGGGCCTTGCTTATCACCAGGAAAAGCGACTTGAAACTGACGGAATGTGCTGCTTGCAGTCTCTCTTTGTTGTCACGAAGGTGTTGTTTTCTGGGCTTATCCAGCATTCCATCCTCCTTGTAATCTATGAAAGACACCTGCCCTAGAAAGCACAAGCTGGGACTCCAGTTACAAACATTTCATCTGTAGGGAGATTCTTGGCATCTTCAGGCTCTGAGCCTGCAGATGCTACTTCTGCAAGTAGTTTTACACAGCTGAGGAGTCTCCTAAGATAGGAGCCTTTGGCTGTCATCTCCAACTGGGTCCATGCAACTGAAATGAAGACCTAACTCTAAATGCCTACTTGGAGCAGTGCCTCACTGACTTGGTCTTGCAGGAGAGCCCTAGTGGGGAACAGCACTCTCGCTGCACTTCCTGAGACATATTTCATTCCGGGAATTAATTTTGGGGGTAAATTATGTCATTTCATCAAAACAGTGATGCCATCGGTGCATATGAGTTGGGCCAGGTAGCTAGAAGATATTTGGGGTGCATTTTTTAATAGAAAACATGATGAGTGTTCCTACTGTGAAATGTAAAATGAGCCATTCCACTGACACTATCCACAACTTATTAAAAGATAACAGGAGTTACAAAGAGTCAATGGGAAATTATTTCAGGTACATGACATGGAAAGGAGAAAATCGTAGTACTAACGTACAGTAACTTCTTGTTAGGGCAGAATCGTGAGATGATTAATGCGGGGGTGGAAACTTGTCCAGATTTTGATTCCTGCAACAATGCACATGAACCATTTTTCCTTTATAGATTCTCGACACTTAACCTACTCAATGCTTTTTATTTGCATTGATCATGTTTTATAGTATGATTAAATTTGTATGGAAGAGAACCAATTAGTTTTGTTTTACACTTATTGAATGCATTTTATGGTCAGACAAATTAACTCTCAGCAGTTAGTTTGATTTATCCACCAGTGTAAAGCTTGACAGCCTGTACTCTTGACTAAGCAGGTTTAAAAGAACGATCTTTCTTGTTCTTTCCTGATTGGAAGGAAACCTGAAGGGAGATGGAAAGGAGGATGCTCCTGTGGGTGCCACCATTCACTCTCTCAGGCCAGAGCCCTTACTGCTAAGCCAGGGAGCAGAGATTCCAGACACAGAGTCACTGACTGAACTGGACCTTCCAACAGCGACACCAGGCTGCAGCCTTCTTTGCTCTCACTACCGTCCTACCTGTGTCTCACAGCCCCTCCTCAACCTGGAGCCTCGCAGCAAGAGGTCACCTAATGACATGGTGGCCCAGCATCTGCTTCCCCTTCTGAAGATGTGGGTATTGGGGTAGCACATCGCCAACGTTGCCAGCAGAGGTCTGACAAACGGGGGCCACCCTGAGTGGGCAAAACAGCGTTTCTTGCCTCCTGAGCTTCTCGTTCTCTGAAGGTCGGGGGTGGGGTCACCAGGTGGGACGGGGCTTTGAAGGTTTTTTTGTTAAAGAAAAAACCCTTCTGACCTTGAATGGTCCCAGGTGCAGACCGGCAGCAGCCCAAGCAGTTCCTTTCTGTCTGAGAAAGCTGCTGACTTCAGTTGCTTCATAGCAATGGAGCCGCGGGTGTGGGACGGATGGCGCCTCCACCAGCCTGCCCCCCATGCTACAGGGATCCCCGCCCTCAGGCTAAGGGGAAGGTCGGGGATGCTGCAGCAGAGCAGCTGAGACCCTTCCCTAGGGGGAAGAGGGAGAAATCAGTGCATCCACCTCCGGGGCATGGCCAGCCACAAGTCTGTGGACGGCTCTCTGTCGGAAGGGGATGGAAGCCGCACCACTGGGCTCGTTCACATTAGACTGGACAATGCCTAGGCAGTATTGTGTGCACCAGGGAGCAGTGCACTCTGTCCCCTGGACGTGGGTTAGCACTCACCTAGAGCAATGGGCTTTCCCGCTATTACGGCCATGCCCAGAGGCCTACACCAGTGCACAGCGGCACAGCCTATGGCCGCATTTTGGAATGTGCCTGCCCCAGAGTGGCCATTGGTTTTCTCTGCTGTTGGCGCAGGGCAAACCAGAAGTACTTTTAACATTGGCAAGAATCAATGTTGGGATTGGGAGCAGGCCAGCTATTGCCCCAGCACTGCAAGGGGCCCACTGTCTCAGTTTCCCCTCTTTTCAGGGCTTCCTCTATCAAACTATCAAAAAACAGCTCTTCCCTGGTCCCAAAACACCCCTCCTTGGGGCTGGATTTAACAACACAAAAATCATCCCCAAAATAAAGTTTGCAAATCCAGCAAGTCCATTCTCCCAGCCTCCCCCCGCAGGAGCTCCCAGCCATTGCATGCCTGGAGCAGTCTCCCCAGCAGGATAAGTTTGCCATTGACACAAGGACAAATAGGCAGGGGAGGCCACCATGGTGCTATGGGAGCTCTGCCTCCCAGGCTCATTCCTACTTAACAGCTACCAGATAAACAAATGCATTTGTTCTCTGTTCATAAATTGGCTCATCTGAGTAGCCTTGCAACTCTGCCTAGGGGATGCAATAAGCTAGTAGGTTAAAGGCTATTATTTAAGGGCGGAGAGCTGCTTACATAGCTCCTTCAGGACTAGACACTGCTGGGCAGGTGTTTAATGCCTTTGCTGGCATCAGTAATTACCCAATGCTCCCAACGATGAGCCCGTTACATTTCCCAGCACTATTAACATGCTGCTCAGACTCCGGACCAGCACCTCAGCCAGCTGAACTGGGGATCCAGCCCCAGCCACACCAGTGTTCTCCCAGATCTTAGGAGATCTGTGGGGACACCTGCCAAGACTTTGACCCCAGGCTTTGGGAGGCTCAGCCCAGCCAGACTTTTCCATGACATGCCTGCCTAAGGACAGGAGACGCCGAGCCCCCTGCTGAAGATAGAGGAGCTGGCTCTGGCGGGAGCCCCAAGGCTAAGGGGGTGCTCCTGGCGTGGGCAGGGAGACAGTGGCCTCACAGCCCGTCTCTCGTGTGTTGCCTAGTGAAACACCCTCCATGAGGCCACGTGCTAGAACGCCACCCTCTGGAAGAGCCAGGACTGGCTCATTTAGGGCCATGGGAGCAGCTGGCTGGGGCCGATGTGGGGGCGCTCAGATTTAGGTGAACCTCAAGGCTCCAGGAGGCAGAAAACAAAGGCCGTCATGGGGGAGAGCCTGCTAAGGCCAATGAGGATGCAGGGGGCTGAGATGGGAGGCATCAGATCCAAAAGCCCAGACATTGTAGCAGGAGCCAGAGAGGGAGCCCTGCAACCCCAGCTCACGCAGGAGGGCCCCAGCCTGCGGGTGTTAGGACGTGATAGGACAGGAGCCCCGAAGCCAGTACCTGCCATAAGTCAGTCACAGCACCAGGACTTCCCTTCGCAGGGACTTCAAAGGCCTGCGTGGCTCGTTCCTATGCGGGCAGCGGGCTGGGCATCTCTCGCTCTATCCCTCTGGCAGTCAGAGACTTGACGAATAAGGCTCATGAACGCAGGAAGAGGACATCGTGAGATGGGGAAATGCAAATCAAGCTCAGACCAGAGAACCAATTTTTCTGTTCCAAAATGTAATTAATCAATTATGTCCGGTAAGGGGGAATCGATATTTGTATAAATGAGATGTTCAGATCCAGAGTAGGAATTGTTGTGGTTGTTGCTTAATCTTTCTAATCTAATGTAAATGTTGGTCCTTGGTAGCTAGGCTCAGTTCTGCTTGTCCAGTGAGCCATCTCTCCTTGCAGATTCATGTCATGCTGTGAGCAAGATGCTGTTTTCCCTGCTGCTGCGGCATGCTGGGGACTGGGGTCTCGTTGCATTGTCCAGAGATTCCCACTTACGAGGGCTGCTTCTAGGCCTGTGTTTGGGAAGGTGAAAACCCCTTTCCCATTCCCCTGTCTCCTTCCAACACTTATATAGAAGGTTACTTGGCCATTTGCCTCTGGAGCCAAGTAAAAATCAGCTGTGGGACCCATAACGGGGCCTGTTGCCTCTGATTGCCCCCTCATGGCTAGCAGTTGCTCTGCAGCACCATGCCTCTGTTCTCCTCTTCAGGGTCCCTTAAGAATGACACAGTCCACAGATGATGCAAACAATTCCCTCAAGGGGTCCCAGTTATTTGGGTCTCTGGGGACACACGGACCCTCCACCCCCAACCCTTCCCTCCCGGTTGTCCAAAATAACCCGAAGTCTTTGAAAACAGAACACAACTCTCACAGGCTGGGATGCCCCCTCCTCCTGGGGGTCTGTCAGTTTCCCAGCACTGCCTGTTTGCCCTTCTCCATAGTGGGTGCCATCTCCCTGCGGACATGGGGCCTGCTGGAGCCTTCTGACTACTCCCTGCAGTGTCAGCAGACATCGCTACAGTTCCCTAAGTGTCCCTGTCCCTGCTCCTTGTACACTGGACTCACCTGATTCCTTTCCAGTGGGGCCTATTCTCTGATCAGCTCGGCTTCACCTCACGCTTTCCTGAGCCTGGGGCAAGCCACCCTGTCCTAGACCCGCCGCCCTTCACTCGGTCCTTTACCTCAATGGATGTTGGCACATACTCCCAGAATTAAATATTTCATCCCAGGTCACTCACCCTTTGGACAAAAGGGTTTGTTAAAGCAGCCCCAGCCCCAGCTAGCAGGGGTGTGTGCCAGGCTTCTGGGGATAATTACAGTCCGGGACTTTCTGAAGACAAAATGTCCCTTTTCCTGTGGCTTGGCATCTTTCCCCAGCCTATGGTGGAAACCCCCTCGTGTCTAGCCCAGTGGCTCTAGGCTCCCCGTGTGCAGGCACAGGGCACATTTTAGAAAGTAAAAGGAGATCTTACAGACTGGCTGGTGGAGCAGCCTCACACCCCACGTGGCGAGGGGGATGTGTTTTCACATGGATGTAAAACAACGGTCTCTGACAGTAAAAATTTGGATGAGTGTTTGGCAGCAGCATCCCAAGCCATCAGTCAGGACCAAGGCCCCATCTGCCCTGCAAAAGACTAGCAGCAACCTCTGCTTCCAGTGCTCTCCTTTCTCTTTAGTGGTATGGCAGCTGCCTCATCATGTCAAGTCTGCTGTTTGCTGAGTGAGTATCGCTGAGGGCGGCTGCTGTGTGAGAGGGGAGCTCAAACCCCCTGTGCCCCACTCCTCTGCATCAGGAGAACCTGCAGCTGCCTGCTGTAAAGAACAGGCTGGTGGGTGTCTGGTCATAAGAGTCTGTCTCCTGGGAATCGACAGCTCTGATGAATTTCAGAAGCACCGCACTGGGCAGCACATCCTGGGTGCGAGAAGCCAGCCGCACCCAGCTGCACAGCAGCATGATGCACAAACCAGTTTGTTCCAGGGCTCCTGCTCCCTAATTCTTACTTACTGGCCGGAGACCTGTGAATTGCATTGAAACCAAATTCCTGTGCAACATGGCGAGGAAGCTGCTCAGCTGTCTGAATGTTCTGAGACTCTATCATGTTTGTCTGTCCCTCCTGGATAGTGGGGAGGTCCGTGGCCAGCAGGCCTTGCTGACACTGCCATTAGTTATTTCTTTGTTTACTTTTCATGGTTTTAAAAAATGTGATTGATCAAAGCCCCCTTAACTGTGCCCTTTGCTCCCTTCGTGTTCTTCCTGGTGCCTCGTTCTCCCTCGTTGCCTCCCATTCACAGTTACACCCCTTGGCATTTCTTTTCTTAATGAATGCATGCATTGAGGCAGGGTCTGTCCTCACTATGTGTTTGTGCAATGCCTGGCATGCTGAGCCCCTGATCCTGATTGAAGGCTCCAGATGCTACTGTAAACCAGTAATAGAAATGGCAACTGATCATTTTCAGATTGCTACAGAATGAGGTTCTGCCTTCTTGCACATCATGAAAAACACACAGTCATCACCAACTGGGCAGACGGAGGATGTCTTGCAAGCCTAGTGTGCTATCCTGGGAGAGGGCTCCAGGACACAAAGCCACCCAGGCCAAGCTTGGGGCTATGGACAAGAGCCACAATGTCCCTTGCTCCAGGAAGGGCTAAGGAGGCCAGGGCCAGCTCAAGCATTGGGAGACTGTGGCTGGAGATGCACTGAATGACTGTTTGTTCCATAGATCCAGCATGCATGCCCAGTGAGCCCACTCCTTCAGTGCAAGTGGACAGTCACAGAAGTTTTGTGCAAGTGAAGATAGCAGCAGAGTGTTCTCAGGGGAAGGAGTGGCATCCAAGGCACAGATGCAAGTAGACAACTCACTGGCCACATTTGAAATCAGCACAGAAATATGTGAATGGGCAGACCCAGTGCATGCTCCTTGCTGTATGTTCTGCACTCAGTGCAGTCCATCACCCCCGCAGCAAGCAAAGGGAAGCCGTGGGGGTGGGGGTGGGGGTAAGAGAAAGGGCTTGATGGAATGGAATCCCAGGCACTGAAATGGGAGGTACCAGGACTTATCAAACATTTCCATGACCTGTTGAACGACACATATCCAGAGGCAGATAGTAAATCCTCAGAGACAGCTGCCAGCCACCTGCTTTCCCTGTGGCTCCCGCTTGGGCAGTCATGATCAGCCGCCACCCTAGGAAATGAATATGCTTAGGGTATGGTCAATTCACGGATCTCGCCGGAAGAAGGAAAAGCCACTAGACTGCTGCCAGCACAGAGAGGTATTGGGCATTCTGGGGAAAGGAGAGCCGTACACTGAGCTGCTGGAGAGCTGGCATCCAAGTGATACTTCTGCAGCGTCCCAGCCTGAATAACACCAACATTTAATTGTGGACAAATTGGAACACAAAAGAAAGTGAAAAACGTAACAGAGACATTTTCCCTGTGACAATTCTGACAGCTATTCCCCGAGCACTACACAATGTGGCCCCTCCCTCTGCGTCGTACTGTAGCTGGCAATTAGAGCATGCCAGTCACTGTCACTGCCTTATTGGTGATGATGGGGAGACGAAGAAGCTGCGAGACACACAGATTCTCCCGAAGCCTTTCTCTCCCATTTGTCATTTCAGACTTGTAATTAGAATCAAAGGTTATGTTCAAAATGTGTTTCAAGGATTTCACTTCAGTTTTGTCCTGTACATAAAAAAACTTTGGTTGCTCATGAAAGGGCTTCATTTCAGTCATCTTCAGTACACAATAAAGTGCTGTAATAAGGACTTGCCAGGAAATAATCAGTGCTGGATCAAACCCTTGGCACCCTGCCAGCAAACTTCTGAATGCTCTGCGCTGGACGTAACTATTCATAAATGCTAGTGATGTCACCGGTACGGAAATCAAATCCTCCTATTAGCCACAGTCTGTACTTACAGAAATGGCAAATATACGTCATTCCAGCAACATGGAGGGCTAACTCCTAGACTGTATCAAACCTTAAAGGAATTCAGAACAAATGACCAAGAGTACGGGGGGAGAGCGATAAATAATCCCCTGTGTTTGACCCAGCTTTTTGGCATGTTACAGCAACCTACACCCGGAAGATTCCCTTTGTACACATGGTCTGAAGTATGGGGACAGCATCTCCTGGCTGATCAGCCTAAGTGTTTATTGCTTGAATGGAAAGTGAACTGCAAGTGGAAGCTTGCTGAACAGAGCCCAGCTTCTGTTTCTACAAAGCACTATACATAGCTAAAGAAAGGGCATGTGAACAGCGCCTCTGGAGTGGCTGGCTGTGGGGCAGAGGGAGGTGGGTGTTCTTTTGTCTGGGAGGAGAGATGGCCAAGGCTCCAGGTGCCTCCGACTGGTCCATCTGAGAAGGAGGCCTCACAGGAGAGCCCAGCCCAGAGGTGTAATTGCTGCTACAGCAGAGGTGAGTAGCAGGATAATAGCACCCACTCCAGTTCCTGCCAGGAGGATCAGATGACCTCCCAGAACAGAATAAGTATTTGCATCAGGCAGTCCAGTTTCATAGACACCTTATTGTGGCTTAAAAATATTCAAAGCCAATTATCTTTGTAACAGAGAATAAAATTCTTGGCAGCCAAAAGAGAAGTCTGAAAAGTCTGGAGTTCGAATCCACCTTCTAGGACTCACCTAGGCAGGGGATAGAAATCATTTGGCTGCATGAAAAAATGGCCTTCATTCCCTCTTAGCATCTGACCCTCTTTGCAGTGTGGCCACTTCCAAGCAGGACCTATACGTTGGGAGTGTTGGAGACTCCCACTGGGCCTTGTATTTCAGTGCTCGTTGTTCTTTTTCTCTCCTGTTTGCACTTTATGTTTCTTTCTTGAACAATGACCTGACACAGACAAGCCTGCAGCAGACAGGCAGAATGCTGATGGTTTCATCTGACTCTCGCCCAGGCATTTTACCCCGCCATTGCTACAGGAAACACCTTGGCTCTGTTAGCTCCATCTTTCGTCTCTTTGTGAGCTGGATGGGTACTTTCCCCAAAGAAAGGGCTGAAATGCTTCAGTGACTTTGAAAAAAAGGTTGTGTAGATTCTGTGAGATTTTGGAGTTGAGTTAAAGAACAGTCTTCTAACAAGCAGGATGTCGTTTTTTTTCAAAGATAAGAAAAAGGCTACGCGAGCTGTCAGAGTTTAAGCTGCAACCTTTATGTTTACAAAGCAAAAAAGGGCAATTAAGTGTGGAAAAATAAATCTTCCAGGATTCTGTCAAAGGTTCTGCAAGGTTTGTACTCAGACTGCTGAGTGACAGGCTGTATTAGTGCCTGAGGCGCTGACTCAATTTAGAGCAGCCCCTGAAATTTCTTTGATGCTGCATTGTATCCCAATAAAGATGTCTCTTAAAACTGTACCCCTCCTCGCTGGTAACTTTTCACTGTAAAATTCTACCCTGGATGTTGTCTGCAGTGCTGCTTTGGCACACCATGGTCTGCCTTCTCTGTTAAGATGCACTAATTTGGGGCATGTTATTAAGGGCACAAGAGCAAATTATTCCATTGCATAGGAACAATAGGAAGTATGGCAAGAGACTGTGCTTGCTTATCCAGGAGATCTTCATCGAGCTGAAACTCAATAAAGAGTCCTACAAAAAGTGGAAACTAGGTCAAATGACAAAGGATGAATATAAACAAATAATACAAGTAAGTAGGGACAAAATTAGAAAGGCCCAGGCACAAAACAAGATTAAACTAGTTAGAGACATAAAGGGTAACAAGACAACACTCTATGAATGCATTAGAAGCAAGAGGAAGACCAAGGAAAGGGTAGGCTCATTACTCAATGGCCGGGGTGGGGGAAACAGTAACAGAAAATGTGGAAATGGCAGAGGTGTTTAATGACTTCTTTGTTTCGGTTTTCACCGAAAAGTAGTGATCGGATGTCTGACATAGTGAATGCCAGTAAAAATGAAGCAGGATCAGAGGCTAAAATAGGGAAAGAACAAGTTAAAAATTACTTAGACAACTTAGATGGCTTCAGGTCACCAGGGCTTGATGAAATACATCCTAGAACACTCAAGGAGCTGACTGAGGAGATATCTGAGCCATTAGCAGTTATCTTCAAAAAGTGACAGAAGATGGGAGAGATTCCAGAGGACTGGAAAGAGGCAAATCTAGTGCCCATCTATAAAAAGGACAATAAGGACAACCTGGGGAATTACAGAACAGTCAGCTTAACTTCACTACCTGGAAAAATAATGGAGCAAATAATTAAGCAATCAGTTTGCAGACACCTAGAAGAAAATAAGGTGATAAGTAACAGTGAGAATGGATTTGTCAAGAACAAATCATGTCAAATCAACCTGTTAGCTTTCTTTGATGGGGTATCAAGCCTTGTCGATAGGGGGGAAGTGGCAGATGTGGTATATCTTGACTTTAGTAAGGCTTTTGATACTGTCTTGCATGACCTTCTCATAAGCAAACCAGGGAAATACAACCTAGATGGAGCTACTATAAGGTGGGTGCAAAACTGGTTGGAAAATCGTCCCCAGAGAGTAGTTGTCAGTGGTTCACAGTCAAGCTGGAAGGGCATAACGAGTGGAGTCCTGCAGTTCTGTTCAGTATCTTCATCAATGATTTAGATAATGGCAATCATCTATTAGCACCTTTCACGCACGGTCAGCTGCTTGGGGAGCGCTGCACTCCAGGGGCCTCAGACATTGTTCCACTTGGCACAGAATGAACCATGAAGAGGAAGGAGGGACAGGGCAGGGAGCAGAGGCTGGGAGCCCAATGTCCAAGCACTGAGTCCTGATTCAGTAACAGACAAAGGGCTCAGCCCTGCAGAGCCTATGTCAGAGCAGCACCATTATCACCAGCTTGCCAGGCTGCCACTTCTCCTCTTCCTCCTTATGGAAAGGTCATGTTTCTAGTGATTTGCAGCCACCTTCCAGCAGTGCCACAGCACAGCCCGCCGCCAGCCACACCACTGCTCCGATGGGGTCTAGGCTCACTGTCCCTGCGTCTCCCTGGGATGACCTGTTTAGAATCTGACACCCCAGCGCTCACCGCAGCCTTGACGCCTGGCCCAGTCTGAGATGCTTGGGATCAACTCAGCATCATTAAGGACAGTCACGTGCCACATACATGCCATACTGCTGCTGCCCCAGCTGACGCCTCAGGGCAGGGAGGCACAAGGGACAGGAACTAGCACTGCCCACTGCCACCTCAACAGAGTGACGCTGGTGTCCAAGTGGAGCCAGGCCGCTCTGAATCTGGCCACGTGAACGTGCTGTGGGAGTTGAGTGGTAGGACAGGGTTACACCAGCTGCTCTCCCTGAGTTCGCTTTCCATAAGCCAGCTGCAGCAGGGATCGCCTTTGCGTGTGGCGGTGTGGAAGAGCTGGGACGTTCTCCCAGGGGCTTCTTGCGCACACCGGGAGCAGAGTGCAGAGTAGGGTGACTAGATGTCCCAGTTTTATAGGGACAGTCCCGATATTTGGGGTTTTTTCTTATATAGGCTCCTATTACCCCCCACCCCGTCCCGATTTTTCACACTTGCTGTCTGGTCGCCCTTGTGCAGAGAGCTACATGGAGCTCGGGAACAGGGCTGAGGCATACCACCATGGCCCCCTTCCCATCCCAGCTCTGGCTCCCCCTTGCTCTCCCCATCCAGTCCACACTGCTGGCATCCATCCTGGGCGGGGGGGGTTCTCTTCCCTGGCTTTCCTACTGACACAAAACATTTTTGTAGCCATCCCCAGGAGAACAGCCAAAGGCACAATCATCCTGACAGCCATGCAGGCCTGAGGGCTCTTTGCAGAGCCTGTCCCTTGGCCCCATGCTCAGGATGGTTTAGCACAGGCTCTGTCCTCCGGTACCTTGGCCAGCAGGGGCAGGTGGCCCACACCAGGGGTCCAGACAGCATAGGCCATGCAGGCTCCCGCTGTCTCCATGGCATAGCTCTGCATTGCCACCATGAATGGTGGTGCCCACAAGGCCAATTCAGCCCTTGGGGGAGCACCCAACACCAGGGTGCAGAAGGGACCCAATGCCGCAGGACTAGCCGTCCCCCACTACCCAGGCTCAAATCAGGCCAGCTGGGGACTGCGATCCTAGGGACCCTGCCAGGAAATGTGGATCTAGGCCAGGCTCCAGTTCCATCCCCTCTGCTGAAACACACACGTTGCATGTGCCAAACAGGCCCTGGGGCGCACTGGTCTGCACACAGCCCAGGCCACAGCATGGCTAGTGTAAAGAGGTGGAAAGCACGCATTGCCCTCCCCGATCCTGCAGCACCTCTCTGCTGGGACAGCCCTCTGTGCCACAACAGGGCAGGCAGGAGGCTACACGTAGCCACCAGATGGGAAATGCAGCCAGGAATGGGTAATGCACAGGGGCATTCCAGCCAGACATCCCTAGTCCCATGGCGATAGAGTACATGGGGAGCATTGCAATCTGCAGTGGCACACAGTGCTGAGAGAGACATGGTGACTCCGAGTAGATGTTTCACTTTCTCTCTGCAGGAGCCTCCCAAAAACCTGGCAGCTGCTGCTGAGGGAACACAACCAAATCCCCATGTTGAGGACGCCCAGCTGCCCTGGGCCAGCCTGGGATCCAGCCACCTCTAGAGGGGGATTCATGAGAAAACAAGCCTAGGGCCCAGGCTTTTCTTCCGGGCCTGGGGTTTCTTACTGTTCACCCGCGGCTGGGATTAAGCCTGGGCTGACATTGCGACTCTAGGCCAACCAGCGAGGCTGTTCCAGTGCTTACAGGTGAGGCTTTTTTCTCATCCCCAATGTGTTTTCTAGGAACTGCCCCAACATTAGCAAATCACTGAGCACAGAAATGGCATCAGTGCATGCACACACACACACACACACACGTGCACAAACACATGCACACACACACACAAATGCATGTGCACACACATGTGCACACACACACGGCGCCTGCACATTGGCACACAAACACCACTCGTTAGAGAGTAGATACGGTTAAGCTCAGCTACCCCAGCCCACAGGCCTCCGAGAAGCAGATGCTCTTTACCCAGAGGTGACGGAGACCTACACAATATGTGTAGCTCTGAGTAGCTATGCCACCTTGTCACAGGGCTTTGCCTGGGCCAGAGCAAAGGGCTGGGGTGGAATTAGGAGGGGTCTCCTTTATTAAATAAATCCAAGGGAATGTGCAGCCATTGCCTCTGTGCAGTTCACCACATTCATCGCCATGGGGCAGGCAGGAACGAGATGTTCTGGTCTCCTGGGCATGAACTGCCCATCCCAACACTTCAGTGAAATGACGCTTCTTTTGTTGTTGCTGTTTGCTTAGTTATACGGCACCCCCGTGCATCCAGCTCCCCCGGAGAATGGTTCTGCTGGGGAGTCAGGCTGAACTGAGAGAGCCTTTGCTGCTCACTCAGAGCCCTTTCTGCCCATTTGCAAGCTGCAGGGAGCAGCACCTGGGCTCAGAAGAAACATTTGGCTACAGAGAGGGCCCAGAAACACCCATGCCAGGAGCCCTCCCATCTGCAAGACGGTGACCTGCTTCGGACTGGGGAGTGTAAAGAAGTCAGTTGGAGGCACCAGGACCACATGAAGTTATCGCCCAGCAGGGGCCAGAGTCCAGCTGCCCCACCCACACTGAGAGGTATCTTCCCCGTTGGCAGCATGGCTACTCCCCATGTCTGGGGCTGCTTCATTTGCACCGGGGGACAGAATGGGCCTGCAGATATCTGTGTTACAGACAGACTGTCCTTGCTCACTGTATATTATTGGTTCCTCTGCCACGCGCCGGGAAGCCTGAGCCCTGTGATAAATGGACTGAAGGGCTCCCGGTTGCACTGTAGTGTCTGGAAGTTCAATCACTGAGAGCTTGGCATATTTTACAGCTTGTCTCCTTATACAAGGGCACAGAGGGCACATAAAAATATCTGGCACTGTGCCTGCCAGGGAATAAGCTCAGACATGGATACAGTGACTGATGGCAGAGCTCAGCGTCCAGACAATTGAATGGAAAGAACCACTGGCTCCCGGGGTAGAAGGGGTCTGGTGCTGAACATCAGGGGGCTCAAGAGAAGAGAAGAGAAGAGAAGAGAAGAGAAGAGAAGAGAAGAGAAGAGAAGAGAAGAGAAGAGAAGAGGGCGGGAGTCAATGTTTCTTGCCGTGCAGGCTGTCAGTGAGAGCTGGGTTCTTGCACACGAGGGACTGGTTAGCACTGGGCTTGGCAAAGCGTAAGACAGAAGAAGTCCCCAGCAGTGCCAAGTGGGGGAACCTTAGGGCTCCATAGCTTCTGCTATTTCGGGCCAGATTCTGCCAGCCTTATGCCCACCAAATGGTTTCTCTCGCCCACTGAAGTCCCTCTGAGTGAGGGTTACACAGCGGGACCCTGGTAGGGCCCAAAGAGTCTTTCCTTCATTAACATTATTTTACATTGCCGTTGTCTGCACTTACAGCAATTCTCCAGCCAGTGTTCATCTGTAAAACTCCTCGCCTGAGCCCTCGCAGCCCCAGTGCCCCCTCCTCCTGCTGCTTTTTAGATGCCTGCTGTCAACATGAGATTGCACCCGGTTAGCAAACACACAGCTGATCACTTGCACAGAGGTGCGTAACGTTTGCCATGCTTATGTCCAGGTGTCTGGCAGCAAATGATAAATGGCCCCTTTGGGGAAAATTCGTGAGCCATACTGCCTGGGTAAAAGAGCGCCTTCTGCTCACTGATCTAGAAAGTTATAAACACTGGAGAAGCATATGTTTGGGAGACAGAATTCAAATTGAATTAACTTGTTGAACAAGCGTGGAAAACTCTGGTCTCATTATTTACACAAATAAATGCAGACTGGGCAGAATACAATCAGCTGATAAATATACAGTGGGCACGTCCATATTCACACTCCTCTGCAGGCCAGAGGGTGCTCTCACAGTGCCAGCCCCTCAGCAGAGTTTGCTACATGGCAGACTCATAAGTGTGGCAGGTTTATCAAAACAGAACCCTTTGCAAAACTCTGCAGGAAATATATGACACTTACTGGAAAGAACTTTTTAGTGCAAACCTGGTTAATGATTAGTTGGAGTTTTCATCATTTATTACTTTACAAGAACATCAGAAACTCAAGGAGAGTTATTCCAGGCACGATACAGGGATTGTGGGACTGGGTTTGAGCTGCATGAACAAAGCAGGATAAAGAAAATTGAAAAGATGAAGGGCAGCTTTTAATTCTTTGCAGTATTTATTACACAGAGAAGTGTGTATGGATTGCCTATTGAAGTAAATTGTAGATAAATAAAGAGGTCATCAGATTTCCTAGGGTTTGCATACACAGGCTGTTTATATTGGTTTGCAGGACACTTACGTATTTCAAAGGTTTCATATATTGTACATTTGCAGTGAAGGTGTTGCATCTAAATGATGCAAGTGCAGAATCCATGTGTGTATTTATTAACAGCTGCCACAAACAGAACGAGAAAAGAAAATTGCTATGGGAGTTGCTGTTAGCATATGTCAGAGAGATGTTTCCAGTGAGATGTTTCTTTACACTCATATGTGATCAGATATGTATCAGATATGGAGATTCCTATGATTGCCTGCAGTCAGAGCACACAGACTACCAGCCCCCAAATCCAAGCGCAAAGGCAAGGTTTCAGAGAGCCCCAGATATTCAGCCTCCCAAACAATAACCATTTCTATAAAAGCCAGGCCAGTGTTTGTCATGGTATGAATCCAGTCAGACTACATTGCAGGGCTGGCTCACTGTCAGCCATTGATCTGAGGTGCTTCCATACGTGTCCCCAGCACACGGCATCCAAGCGCCCCACAAACCAGAACGAATAATCCCCCTCCGTCACTGTGCTGCAAGCCAGGTTTGAGCCGAGTCCAGGCAAGGGAAGCACTGGCACCATACAAAGCTGTTTGTCTCACCCAGTAGTTTCATTGCAGAGGCTGGAGCCATAGATGGATTTTCCATTGAGGTCACGGGGTTCTGGGAGTTTTCGCTGAGCCTTGGGCGGCTCTTTGCACTGAGCAGCAGGATAAAGACATACGTATCAGGCTGCACTGGCACGGCACCCGGCACGGTTGCTTTGTCTATTAATAACTGATTGGAAAGCAGGGAACAGGGGCAGGAGGGATCAGAAAGCTTCCCTTGCTGTCTGAATCTGCGTTCGCTGGATCAGGCAAATGCGGCCTGAGGACTGTCACCCTGGCCGGAGACTTCAGCATCACTCACCAGAGGCTAGCACGGTGACTGCTTCCTATGCAGCCACGCTGCCAACAGCCACTGCACCTAACGCCGGGCCCCCTCTGTGTTTAACGTGGGGCAAACCCTGTGCATCTACACCATTCGCTCTGCAGGGGTCTGAACGCGACATGGAAGCAGCTGCAGAACTTCCGACCTGCCGTGCAGACCCCTGGAGCAGGGACATATACAGGGCCAGACTTAGTAGCACTGACTGGAGTATGCACAGACATTGCGCCTCCCTGCACCAGCCTGGCACCCAAGGGGGCATTCACCCAGAGGGAGGGCAGAGTTGAGGCTACAAAGGAGCCCCACCATTGGGGAACAATGTGACACAGTGAATCCACCAACTGCACTGGCCACAGCCGCTTCCCAGCCAGCCTGCCTACTTTTTGAGCGTCTTCCTAGGGCCCAGCAAGGCCCCCAGAGGAGGGCAGGTGGCAGCCACTTTCTGCCTCCACAGTCTTTCCCCAGACTCTGCCACTCGGGCTCTGGGCCTGGGTCAGCAGAAAGCACTGCAGAGTCCGGCTGAGCCCGGCCCAGCTTGGTAAGCAGGGCAAGGTACGATCTAGGCTAGTGTTTGGATCCAGCTCTGAATGGGTTGCATCTGGACTTGGGAGAGCGATCAGGAGTCAACCAACTGGGCTCCCACCTGATGGCTGGTGTCTACAGCTCAGCTGGTGTATGAATCTGGGCACCTTCCCTAGCCATGCAGCGAGTCTGACCCAGGTCAAGGTCTGCTGCCTCAGGAGGGCAGCGTGGCAGCAGTTCAGTGAGTCTGTGTGAAGGAGACACTGCAGAGCTCTCCAGACCTGGCCGCAGACAGATCCTGTGTGTGGTAGTGATCCTCCCGGGAGTCAGTGACACCTTGTACTGGATGGGCCTGAGGGGGACTGGGATTAGAAGCTCGG
The DNA here is from genome assembly GCF_009764565.3 of Dermochelys coriacea. NCBI lineage: Eukaryota > Metazoa > Chordata > Testudines > Dermochelyidae > Dermochelys > Dermochelys coriacea. The sequence continues at coordinate 763,179 of NC_050077.1, read as the reverse complement.
TTTCATTCAGTCAGGAGTCAGCTCCCCACCAGTTGCACTGTGCATGGCAGATGCACTCAGCCTTTTGGAAATGCAGAACTGAGTCTGCTGCGTGGCTGTGTCTCTGGGAGCCCAGCCCAGTATGGTGGGAGCCGGTGGCCATGCAGGGGGCGAGGCTGAGGCGCACTCCTCCATCTCTCTATTTGAAAAGACCAGACTTGGTGACAGAATCACTCTCACACACTCTGGCCTGTCCAAACTATTGTCATTTCCCAGCTGTATCTCTGGGAGAAGCATGAGGCTCTATTGTACCAATTATCTTTGGTGCCCTTGGCAATGCCGATTTTCCTTTCATCTCTCCACTGTGTTTCATCTCCCTCCATGCAAGCAGTTCGTGGTGCTTTTTTAAGGCACTTTAACAATCCCTGGTTATTCTATTGCACCCGAGGGATATTGTTATTTACTTGTTTGCCGGTAGGTTAAGTAGAGCACCAATGTGCAAGCCATGGCAGTGCCTTGGTGTTCCCAACCACGGCCCATAGACCTACCTCCCACCATTTCTCTCTGCGCACTTCACCAGTCACATAATACAGCCTCATGTTTCAAAAATATATAATTTTTAAGAGAAGCTGCAAGGAACGTGGCCATGGTAATGAGATTTCAGTGGGGAGTTAATGGAGTGTGATCAATAGCACTTCATCAGCAGCGTATGTACAATCAATCCGCAGCCAGCACAGCACTAGTTTTCATTACACTGGAAGGCGCACATGGGTCTCGATCTCTAGGCACTGGCAGTTCTTTCTGACACAGCAGGGGACAGTTCGTAGCTTAAAAGAAGCAGCCGTTCTCGAAGGCTGGGAACTATATGCCATCTGCCCAGCCGCAGGGCACTGACTTGCCCTGGCTTCACGAGAGTTTTGCCAGAACATGGACTGCAGGAACCCGCCTAGTGCAAGGATTATCCCGCCTAGTAAAGTGACTCCACAGACCACAAAGTCTCCCAGCAAGACGCCAGCCACAGTCACTGTTCACCAGCCTCCCGGAGCGGGAGGCTTGGAGCTCAGCCAGCCGTTTCTCATGCATGTTTTAGCCTAGGCCATTAATGCCGTGCTAAAGGATGCTGATGCGTGACCCAGGGCTGCTCAGGGACACATCCAGGAATCCCAGTGGCAGGGCCGTGTCGTTTGTCACCAGCTGAATCCCACACTTGTGTCCCAGAAAGCCAGGAGCCAGGGCCAGCCCCAGAGGCTGCAGCCCAGTCGTGCCAGTCTGTGCCTGGCCTTTGGGCCAGCTAAGCGGGGTGTTATGCAGACTGTGAGGGAGAGGACACTGGGCTCTGTGTGCCTGGGGAGACCCAGAGGTTGTATCAGAATAAAACAGCTCCAGCAACTCAGGTGTTAATGTCAGATTCTATCTCCCCTCCCAAAAGAAGGAGGAATGAATGGGGCCTGGCCATCCTGAAGGCAGCTTCTGTCCCTGCTGCACAGGCAGACACGTGTAGATGGCTGTGAGACTGTCAGGGCAGCTGCTAGAAGAGTCAGTCTGGACACAGCTGGCCTCTCCCCCTTGACTCACCAGTACCTCCTGCCCAGGGAGGGGCTGGCGAAGCAGCCAGCTTCCCGGTGCCAGCTGCCAGCACCCAATTATTGTTCAACACTTTGCATGGACCAGGTCCCACAGGGCCCTGGGATCGTGCCTCCAAAGAGGGTGACCAGCCCTGCAGCCCGGGGGGAGGGAACGTGGGGGGAAACTGGTAGGGAGGGGTCAGAGGGGACTCTGCCAGCAGGTGCAGTGCTCATCCCATGAGGGGCCCTTGAGCATCTGGAACTAGCACCAGTGAGTGCGGCTATCCCAGTGAGGCTGGTGGCGAGCGATGCAGTCTGCCTCTCACACCATGCGCTGCACCACTCCATATGGCTAGGAAACGAATGTGCGTAACGATGGGTCAAGCTGCCTGGCTGGGTTGGGCAGAAAAGGCGAATTAGAGGGTGAGCGTAGTCTTCTGGACAAGGGCAGGTCTGAGAACCGGAGACTTGGGGGTTTGAATTTCAGCTCTGCCATTGATTGGCCATGTGATTTTGGGCATCACTTAAACTTTCTTTGCCTCCCTGTCTTTGTCAATAAAGTAGAGCTATTGAGACTGGCCCAAGTCACAGGGTTATGCTGTAATCATTCTTTACATCATTATCTCCATAGAGCACTAGAGAAACCCTGAGTATTATTCACACCACAGGATTGTTGAGCCAAAGGTGCATTTGAGAAACCTGAAAAACTGAGCCCTGTGAGTTGTTGGTGCCTGGTAATGAACCTTGCAAATAGTGAAAACTTAAATAATAACAACACAACACTTATATGATGCTTTCCGTCATTTCTCTTTAGAGGAGTCCAGACTCTATAGCGATGGGACTATTAATGGAGCGCCCCCTTGTGGAACTGTGCAGTGCAGCAGCCACTCAGCCTCAGTTTCCCAACTGATCTTCTGCTCTGCCCAGCCTCCAATTGCCTTCTGGGTTGCAGAGATGTAACACTTCAGCTAGGTTACAGTTCCACCCCTCTGGGGCATGCCATGTCCAGAACATGTATGAAACAATATAAACAAACTCTCCCGTTCCTCCAGGAGATCTGCTAGGCGCTAGGCACCAGTCTGGTCCTGGCCACCCATCTCTCCCACAGTGAGATTTCCACATCTGCCCTCTCTGCTTGCTCCCCTCCAACTGAGCAGGGCTCTTTTCTTTAAGCCCCTCTCTGGAAGCCTGATTGCTGCTCCTGTTTTCTTAATTTGGGCTAATTGGGCCTTCAGTAGCCAATAATCCCCTTCCTGCCTTGTGTGGAGGTTTGGGTGCCCCATTAAAGGGACCATGCACACAAACAGGCAGAGAGACAACACAGCCCTAAACTAGACACCCAGGCAAAATGGATGATGCAGAGCTGGAAGTCGCACAGATTCTATGATGCAGTGACCAGGACAAGAAGCTACATAGACCCGAATGATGGCATCACAAGCTGGTCGGATGCATTCTGTAAGTACTAGCTGGTGGGTTAGTCATGACAGCCTGCCAGGAAAGACCATCCTGAGGGGCAATTTAAATGAGAATTAGGACCATGATTTGCTGCATCTTCTCTGATTTCAGTGATGCCCATCACTGCCTCTGGATTGACAACTCTCAGGAAACGCACCAGCCCAATCCCAATTAAAGTGCCTGAGTTTAATAAATAAAAGTCACATAAGTATTAAGTTATAATCTTCTGGGAAATGAGGCCAGACCCTTCCCACCAACAGTGCACAGAGGAGCAATGTTGTGTATGTCCAAAGCTCTGCACCATGTCTAGATCCTCTCTGGGATCCCAGCCAGGCCCCATACATGAAGCCAAGTTGTTACTAATGCAGCAAATTGAACCATTTTCCATTAAAAAAAAAAACCCTAACCAAGCTGGGCTGCCAATCAAAGTCTCTTTAAACCTGCTCCAGCATACACCCACTGATGCAGAGCTGCAGCGCTCCACTGTTGATGCCAGTCTAACATTCTCAACAGAGCTTGCTGAAACACTGCAACGGCTCTGCTGACCTCCATTATTTATGACAGCATGTGAAATTGATTGTGGTTGAAAGATCCTTCCTGGAATAAAATGAGCTTCTCAATTATTGCTATGCGAATAAATCTCTGTTTGCCCATGATCCCCCCTGGGGAGCACTTACATAACCCCTGGTTCATGGCAATAGATACTTCTAGCTGGCAAAATACAGGTGACTGTATTGTAATAATTGTCAAGTTACATGAATCCAGAGGTCAAGTGATTTTCTCTCTCTCTCTAACAATACCAAAGGAAAAACATTAGAACAACATCTCTATTGTAAGGCTAATGCATAGCTCTGGGTAGACACATGACAAAACCTCTTGTATTGCAAGCTGTGGTCCTTTTCAATATCTTCTTTCAAATGTAGAACAGAAGATATGCACTCAGTGTTAATGGGGTTAGGGAAAGATTAATAGACCTTTCAGGGATCCAGCTTCCCTCTGCTTTTTCTTTCCCAGAAAATCTTCAGCTAAGTGTAATGTAATGACTGAACTTAACCCATTACAACAACACTGAGAAACCCTCCTGGTATTTTGCTGTATTTATTTCTTCCATCAAGAATGCAATTTTTGTCTGCTGGCGACAGGACACCACACAGCTGTGAGTGGGAAGATTTACCAACCCGTTGTCTGTCTGTCTGTCTGGGCAGCTGTCTGAGTGCCTCGTGAGCAGGGGGCAAGTGCAAGGATGTTGCATCTGTGCCAGCTCCAAGCCTGGCAAACACGCAGCCCAATCACCACACACAGGAGCTTGGTTCTAACGCGAATCCCCATCTGGGGCTGGCTCCAGGCCCTGGGACCTCTGTACTGTGACGGGTGTAAACAGGTAGCTTGTGGACAGCGGCAAAGTATGAAAGGGAAAAAGAATTGTGGGGAGTCCATCCAGTGGTCCAAATCTGCAGGGGGAAGAGAAGCACAGCATGTGGGAGGGGAGGGAATCCAGCACTCTCCGTCCTATCTCAGTCTCACAAACCAGAGGACAGCACATGGGCTCAGGCTCTCCTCCTAGCTGGGAGCATCCATTCGCCAGCTCTGCGGACCCTACCCCAGGGGGAGTCAATTAGTTTTTGTCAAGGTCCAAATTTATTTGTCTAGGTACAGCCAAGGTCCAGATTCCAGAGATAATAATAAAAAACTACCAATGATACCAAATATGTAGGAAGATTTCGCAGTCCATTCAAAAGCATCTGGTTGTCCGGATTTGGCCCTTGGGCCACTTATTGGCCTCCTGCCCTACCCTACACCTGTACAGATGTTCCCAAGGCAGCTGGGGCATCCCCACCGCGCACTGTCCAGAGTGCTGACTTCACCAGAGCCTGGCGTGCTGGCAGCGTTTAACTCCCCATCTGTGCAGCCAGGGCAGCGACTCCATGAGCCCAGCGCTCCCGTCCAGCAAACAGGCCATTTACCCTGGCTTTGAATACCAGGGCTCTTCCACACGGGCCACACAGACTGCCCCAGCTCCAGGTCACTAACTGGCTCGGGTCACCCAGACTCCGCTCCTGCTGCTGGTCTCCTCCCTCTGCGCATGAAGCAAACCCCGCTGTGCACGCCCAGCCGACCCGTCACATGCTCCCGGGAGCTACCGGGCATGGGGCAGCAGCAGCCCCTCCTGTGACCACTCATGCACTCCCAATGCCACGTCTTTGATTGAGCCTGCCCGTAACAGAAATAAACCAACGCCTGCTTTCCTGGGGGCAGAGGCCATTCTGTGCCCACTAGATACCTTTGGGAGGGGCTCACATACCACAATGTTGGGCACCTACACAGACAGAAACTCCTCCAGCTGGAAAAACCAGAGCCTTCATTGCCGGGCTCTTGGCATAGCCCCCATGCCCTCTGCAGCCACCACGCGGTGAAGGCAGCCGCTCCAGGAGCTGCCAGCACCTGCACTGAGCCAGGGAGGTGTCAGAGGGACACTGCTCGCATGGGCCCGTGGGTAGTCAGGCCTGCCTACATTGCGCCAGAGAGCCAATTTGCATAAATGTGTGCTGCTTTGCATACATTTGCATACTCTGACCATTTGAAACCAAGTTTTTTTTTAATTTCTACCCCCCCCCCAGAACCAAGTGGCCTCAGTCCCCCTCGCCCCAGGTGGCCCCTCTCCCCATTGCTGTTCCTCCCTTCAGGGCTCAGCCTCCTTCAAGTCCCCCAGCCCCGCGTCCCTCTCTCTGTAACACCCAGAGCTGTCAGCTCAGTTGTGCTTCCCTACAGTTGCCCCCTCAGGGCTCTGCTCCCCTCCAGTTCTCTCCTGGCCCAGCTGGCCTCCGCACACACATGCCCCACAGAGCACTGAGGGAGACAAGACCCACCCCAGCAGCCCAAGGAGACAGGGCCTGGAGTGGAGTGTGAGAGGCAAAGCTATTAAAGCAGAGCATTAGCTGGCTGCCAAGAAAAGCAGGCAGGAGAAGCCAAGGGCAGAGGCTGGCTGGCCACAAGTCACAGGCCTGGCAGCTCGGCTGTCTGTCTCACCTCCCTTTGCCAGCAGCACACGGCCCCGGGCCCTCTGTCAGAACCACTGAGGGGCTGTGTCGCCATCGTCCCCGGACAGGCTGGGCCTCCTGTGGCATCTGTCCCAGCCGCATAGCTCTGCTGCCATGAGACGAGGGTCTATCGGGGTAACCTGAGGCGCTGGCTCCTGGGCTGGAGCAGGAGGGGCCAGGTGCTCTCTGGCTTCCTGCCTACATCATGGCAGACAGCCCCAGCCAGCAGAGCCAGACGCGAGAGCGTGGGCCAGGATCATGACCTGTCGTTGCCGCTGACGCTCCACAGTGCCTGGGCGCCACGTCACAGATCATCACCAGCTGGTGCCATTACTTGAGAGCCTAGTGTTATTACACAAGCCTGCCCAAAGAGCTCACAGTCTGCCAGGGCACAGGAGGACGGCCATAGATGGCACCGCATGGCTAGTCTGGAATGTGGTTCCATGGGGGAAGTGACCTTGTTATTGCTGCTGTCCTGTCCTGTCCCCGGCTCAGAGGCAGGCAAGTGGTGCAGGGAGGAATCTGAATGTGTTACGGGTCAAATAGGGCTGAGGAGGGTGTTCGCGGCACCAAGGGGATGGCTGGGCTCATCCGTAGCGGAAGCGGGTGGGACATGGAAGGAGACAAGGCCTCCCAAAGCAACAATCCCTTCCCACGCTGGCAGTAGGCAGCGCCCCTGAGCACTGCCCATAGAAGGGGGTGTTCTCGATCCATCCCTGCCATGCTGATCATGCAGCGCACCCAGCCTCTGCTGGCTCAGAAGGCAGGGGACCAAAGATCTCCAAGTGACCCCGTCCCAGGCAGGCCCAGCCAGAGATTTTCACAGCCTATATTACAGCAGCTAGTTATGACACTCTGCTCTGCATTCCACCCCGCACACTGCCCTCTCCAAAGTCTAATGGCCATAGGAGACAACAAGGGCTATGCAAACATCCAGCTTAGCCTCCCTTAAAAGAACTCCAGGGAATATTATATTAATTAATTATATTATACCGAGCAGGCACAAACCCGACACACTCCTTTTTCCTAAGGGTTGATTTTTTTATATGCATTTTATATGCAAAAGCGTCACTTCAAATGCATAGTTAGAGCACTTGGGTCATTTACATTGTGGTGATGTTTAAGACCTCCTTAACCTTCTCAACTACAGAAGAACTTAACAGGACTATAGAAATATATTTGCTAATCCATATTTCGAAAGGCCATGCTATGTTGATCCAGTTGTGGTCTTGTCCTTAGCACACTAAGATGCTACTATATGGCGAGCCCTTTTAAATATTAAACACTGTGAGCTTCCTACAGCACTACCCAAGCAGTCTTTTGGAGCATGCAATGCTGTTTCTGATATATTATTTCATTTCTTTTAAAATCCCTTGTTCACCGTCTCTCAGGAGGGACTCATAGTTCAAAGCTTCTAGCTGTACCTTTCTTGGCGACCTTTAATGTAAAAGAACATTATTAATTCTTGATTTATTTAAAAGAGTCATTTTATGCCATTATTGCAGGTAAGGACACTGCTCTGTATTAGGCTCATAGTTCATCTATTAATCAAACTCCAATGGCAGAACACCAAATACTTTTCCAAATGCCTGTTAAAGTCTCTCTCTCTCTCTCTCTCTCTCTCTCACACACACACACACACATACACACACGTTCTTTACTACAGAGACCAAAAGTGGCCACCAGTCGCCGACCATACCGGCAGGGCTGCTGATAGGGCGGGGCAAAAGGGGCAGCTGTCCCAGGGCCTGGAGATTTAAAAGGGCCCAGGGCTCTGGCAACGATTTAAAGGCCCTGGGGCTTCTGGCAGCAGCCAGAGCCCCAGGCCCTTTAAATCACCGCTGGAGCCCCGGGCAGTGCAACCTGGCACTGCTGAAGGCTGGCTGGGGGAGTCTGGCCCCAGCCCTGCCCATGGCCCCACCCCTTCCAGGGGCTCAGAGTCCCCCAGACAGGACCCCAGCCACCCTTAAGTTACTTTCACCCCTGATCCTACCCTCCCCGGGCTTCCATTCCAGGAGCAAGTGGAACAGAGACAGAAGGGCCTTGCATTCTCCCCAGTTACTGCGTTCCATAACTTCCCAAATCAGATCTCCCCAATCAGTAATGAACCACTTTTATCGGCACACCGGCCCTGAGTCTGATCTCACACCAGTTTAGCAGAGGAGATGCCAGACTGCATCTGACCAAACCTCCATCCACTCTAGGATCCTGTCCCTGGCAGAGGCTAATGCCAGACGCTCCAGAGGCAGAAGCAAGACACCCCACAGAGCAGTGGTTCTCAACCAGGGGTCCAGGGCACCCTGGGGGGCTGCGAGCAGGTTTCAGGGGGTCCGTCAAACTGGGCCTGTGTTAGACTCACTGGGGCCCAGGGCCGAAAGCTGAAGTCCCACCACATGGGGCTGAAGCCAGGGCCCTGAGCTCTTCCATCTGGGACTGAAGCAGAAGCCTGAGCAACTTAGCTTCCTGGAGACCCCTGTGGCATGGGGTCCCAGGCAATTGCCCTGCTTGCTACCCCCTAATGCCGGCCCTGGCTTTTATATGCAGAAAACTAATTGTGGCACAGGTGGACTGTGGAGTTTTTATAGCACGTTGGGGAGGCCTCAGAAAGAAAAAGGTTGAGAACCCCTGCCACAAAGGACAATAATGGAATAAAGTTCCTCCCAATGGAGGTTTCTCCCTGACCCTGCTAAAGTTGGTACAGGCTCTGTAGCCGGAGGGTTGCAGCACTTTAATATCCTCTTTAATTTCACAGTGATTGGCCTCATTAGCCATATGAGTCTCTGATCCTTTTTTAATCTTACTAAGATCTTGACATTCATCATCCTCAGAGCTCTTTTCTGAACCAGTTCCACTCTGAATCCATCCTTCCTGCACAGGGGTGACCAAATACAGCCAGCAGGAAGGCAACAAACCCCTGGGCGTCCACTAGCCTGATCTGAATGAACTGCTCAACCAGTAAGTGCCTGATCTAGTCACTCAGCATCTGGACAGTGTTTTATAGCCTCCACGCACCCCGATGATTGGCTGCTGGTTATTAATACTCTTTTCTGTCTGGAACTCCACCTAGGGCATGCACCCTGCACCTCACTGGCACAGACTCATCTCCATTTCACTAGCTTCTCTTTGCCCCTGCAAGGGATCCCCACCTGCTGGGGAACCAAGTCAGTTTGACGCCAGTCCAGGAGTCCTCCGACCCTTGCACCCAGCTGTGCCATCACCCGTTGCCCTCCTGAGTCACTTCCCCTTCTGCTTGCTCACTCAGTGCAATCCAGACCCCCTGCACAAGGTCCAGATGCTGCACAGGACCCAGATTAGCCCTAAACTGAGTCCTGCCCTCTGACCATCAGGGCCCCTGGAGTCATCTCAAGCTGATCACCAAAATCCCTAGTCGCTTTGTAACCAGGAGGAGACTCCAGTCTTGGCCTTTTCCATCCCACTCTCTGGCTCCTCCTCACCTCCCAGGATAACAGACATTAATTAAATAGCATTATGAGCAGCGCAGTGTGGAAATCCCCTAATAATCCACAGTGACTCGCTCTGCTGCTTGTTATTTTTTCTTCATCTTCACTGTTCTCATCCTAGATTTATGAGGGGTAAAAAAGCAAAGTGGGGTATCCAAGGGAAATAACTGGTCCAGGCCAGTGCCTGGAACTAGAGAGGTGTCAGCAGTGAGAACAATGAAATGTCCCTGAGAGCGGCTCTGGGGACAGATGTTTCCCGGAGAGGCCAGAGGATGAGGAACTCAGCTGTGAAGCTGTCCAGAGCTGGAGGCTTGTGCCATTACTAACTCGCTGCAGCTTCGAGTCCAGCCCTGCGTCAGCCTAGAGTCCACCCAAAAGGCTTCTGAAATGCCAGCTTTGGATGTGAGGAGGTGAGTGCTGGTCTGGCAGTGCTGGGACAGGGCACCACTCTGTGCCCTGGGGCTGACCCCGGGGCTGCCAGCTGTGCTGGGCTGCTTCTGATTTTTAAGTTTCTGGGCATAAGGGGCCTGGCTGGGGTGACCCACCCAATCTTCCTGGCTGCGGCAAAGCATCCGTATGGCCTGTCAGTGCAGCAGGGACGCTCACTCTGTTGTAGGGAGAACCCCAAAATCCCCATCTTTCTGGAGCTGTTCCCTTAATATGCCCTTTCCAGCTTCATTTCCGTGCCCCTCACCAGTTTATTGGTAGCCAAATAGTAATCACTAAAAACCACAAGTTTCCTTCCTGCTTCCCTGGGGCTCAGCCCTCAAAGCTCTAGCAGCTGGACATAGCCCTGGGCTCGTGCTACTCCGCAAGGCCCTCATGAGTACAGGCTGCAGCCTGGCTCTTATGCAGCCGGTTCCTTCATTTAACGCACTGTGTTTCTTGGTGAAATGGGTTTGAAAATTGCTAGTAAAATCGAATGGGAGGGCACCGAGCCATGGAAAGACTGGGAGCTATACAGCAAAGGCTGTCTGTCTCCCCAAGATCCTGGTCCCAGCTGGAGACATCCTCTGCTCCGGAGACAGCACTTAGCCACCGCAGAGCCACTGCGGCTGGCCCCGCAGCACACAGCCGAGGTAGTCACTGACTGGCTACTCAGCTGGCTAGCAAGGCCTGCAGTTTAAGGAGCTTCTAACAGGCGAGGTGAGCTCAGACTGGGCTCAATGATACACTCTAGAGCAAAGCCCAGTGCAGCCCCAGGATCCTGCATTCTCCATACCTTGCTCCCACCAGGGCAGGCCGGGGAGCTAGGCTGGTGACAGAGGCATGTTGGAGCATTATGAGCAAGCATTTCCCAGGCCGTGAGCTCCCTGTCCACTACACCTCAAGGGCTTTCAAGGCCCTTTAGCTCTAGCCCATGCTGGTCAGGGCTCATCGGTCATTGGGCTCAGGGGCTAGATTTCTCTGCAGATGAACAGACTAGCCATCCCTTAGGGATAGCAGCAATGACCGAGGTTTAGCCGTGGCTCCCTATCGCTATAGCAACAATGAGAGCTGAGCCCACGTATTTTGTTTTTCAGAGAAAAATGCAGATTTGGCAACACCAAAATGTTTTGCAAACTGGAGTCCATTTAGCTGAATTGGTCATTTTGGAGAAATACAGAAGCCCCAGAAACATTACAAAATGAAAACATTTTATTTTAACGTTTTCAAATGTTTTAAATGGTTGAAATTAAAACAAAACATTTGGGCCCCCTCCCCTTGATGATTTTTTTCTGACTTTTCAAAAATGTTGACAAACCAAGACACATGTAATTCCCCCCGCTCTGGAACAACCAGGCAGGGCCGGACTTGCAGGACTCGGCTCTGTTAGGGCTACTGGCTGCCTCAGAGCTATTGGGAGTCACACCAGCTGGTGTTCTAGCCCACAGTGTTACAACGGGGCCAAACTGCCCCTGTCCCATGTCCAGAACACAGCCCCAACCCCCGCTTCTTTTCAGTGCCAGCACAGCAGTGGGACCCCAACATGCCCAACCCGGACAGTAGTCTCTGGGAGCCATACCTCTGTGTTAAATATGCATTTATGCAAATTAGACAGAGCCCTGCAGCTCCTAGTTAGCTGCTAGCATGGCTCTCCAGTGGTCAGTTTGGGCATCAGCCCTGGGGCAGGGTGCCCGCCACTCTCTGCGCTAGAGGAAGTCCTCCGGCAAAGCCAGTCCAGACATGCAGTGGGAGAGGGAAGACAAGGCACCTCTCCATGCACCCTGGGTCATCCCACCTGCACACAGGCCTGCGGCCCAGGAAAGGGAAATGCAAACCTGAGTGTCTGTGCCTCAGAAACCAGTGGGCATAGGCCCGCACACAGCACGCCTGGCCTTTGTTCAGGGCTGCGCTTTGGGTGGGGCAGGAAGGTGAGAGAGGGACAAAAGCCTAGGAAAAGCCTCCAAACCCAGTATTTCCAGCTGCGAGCATGCCAAGCCTGGACTCAGTGCCCCACAAGTATGAGTCTGGCTTAAAACTCGTCAGGGCTTTTTAAATAACAACTCAGGGGGACGGGGGGCTGTGTCTTTGCTTTCTGGCTTTTGAGCCTTTAGAGGGTCATGCATTTTACAATTTTAAGCTTTTCTCTGCAGCTATGAGGGTTAAAAACAGATCTTTTTTAACAGAAGCTGAGATTCTCCTGCAATCTACTGACTCCAGCAGCTGGGGCTTTCAGTAAAATACTAATTATTGCGATAGCTGGCAACGCTGACAGTTTGCCTATCTAAAGTCCTAATGAAGCTGGAACCAGGAGCACCAACTCCTGTCTCACCCTTCCACAGAGACAGGCAGCTGCAGTGCTAGGGGGCTGGTAGAACCCAACACCCCAAAATTCAAGCATACCAGAGCCTGGATTCCAGCAGCCATGATTCTGGTCAGGAAACGGGCTGTTTGTGAATGAAAATCCCCGTCCTCAGCACTGCAGCCACAGTGATACATGGCATCGCTCAGTGTAAACTCACCCATCAGGTCAGGAACTACCCCATGGTTCCTACCTGCATTGTTACCACGTCTGGCACAATGAACTCCATACAAAGCTGCAGGAACATGGTGCCTGCTACACTGAAGCAGATCATGGGCCACCTAGCCAGTGTCCTATCTCATTTCTCAGGCTCTCCCAAGTCTTGGATTCATTTCAAGTGGGACTGGCTGGATCTCCCAGAACCCTGCAAGGTCTGGTCATGAGCTCACTCTGCTGTTACTGGAAGCTGTCACTGGGTGTCTGCTTGGCTTGCTGAGCCTATCAAAATGAAGGCTGAGGGGAGATAGGATTGTGCTCTACAAATACAGCAGAGGGATAAACACCAGGGAGGGAGGGGAGTTTTAGGGCCAGTATTGGCACAAGAACAAACATGGATATGAACTGGCCATCAATAAGTTTTGGCTTGAAATGAGGTGATGGGTTCTAACCATCAGAGGAGTGATGGTCTGGAACAGCTTCCATGGGGAGCTATGGGGGCAAAAAAATCAACTGGTTTTAAGACCAAGCTTGATAAGCCTACTGATGGGGCAGTGTGATGAGTTTACCTACAATGGCATGTGGCCCATCTGCAATTGCTATTAGCAACTAGCTCCAACAGCCAGAGACGGGACACTAGATGGGGAGGGCTCTGAGTTACTTCAGAGAATCCTTTCCCAGGTGTCTCACTGGTGGGTTTTGCCCATGTGCTCAGGGTCCAACTGATCGCCATATTTGAGGTCAGGAAGGAATTTCCCCCAAGGTCAGCTTGGCAGAGACCAGGACGGGGGGGGGGGGGGGGGGTCTTCGCCTTTCTCTGCAGCATAGGGCACAGGTCACTTGCTGGTTTGAACTAGTATAAATGGTGAAGTCTCTGAAATTTGGAGTCTTTAAATCAGGATATGAGGAGTTCAGTAACTCAGCCAGGGTTACAGGCCTGTCACAGGAGTGGGTGGGTGAGGTTCTCATAGACTTTAAGGCCATCAAGGACCATCAGAATCATCTCATCTAACGTCCTGCGTATTGCAAGCCACCGAACTGCCATGTGGAGGAAGTCAGATTAGATGATCATGCTGGTCCCTTCTGGCCTAACAAGTCATGAATCCTGATGATGCTTTGAACCCCATCTGTAGGGCAGTTTCCAGTTTCACCAGGGTGACCCAGACACATTGTTTGTTACAGCCAGAAAAGTGCACGCCCAGTTTGATGGTGCCATGTGACTCCACCCAGTGCTGCTGAAGAGTTAGTGCAGGAGCAGGCTAGATTCCTGTCAAACCAAACCGGAGTTCACATATGCTGATCCCTGTGACTCTCAGCTTGGTTCCCTGCATTATGATCAATAGGAACCCTCAGACTAATAAGGAAGCTAATACACATTGCCCATGTATCTGACAATTATTTACACATACATTAACAGACCTTGCAGACTGCTTAATATAAATGCCATTTCCATTTCCATTATAACCTATTGAAGTTGGAGTCTTTTGAGTGACTGTAACAGAAGGAAGGTTTCTGAACAAGTGATTTGAATATGGCTACTTAAAGTGACAAGAACCAGGCAATTGGCAGAGCTCTCTCAGTTCGACCACAGATGTATTTGGTATAGTGAGCACTGGCCATGGCACTTTGGTCATCGGGATTCTAATGGGTTTTGCATTTGCTTTTTAAACAATTCAGAACTGGATTTCTCAGTTTGCATCTCTTTGGATTTTGGGGGTTTCTGTGCAAGAAAATAAAATAACAAAATGTCCATGAACGTTTTCCCCAAAGCCTGCCCCTGCAAATCACTAATTCATTCCTTGGCCTGACAATGAGAGCAGAGCGCTCATTAGCATCTCGCTTCAATCCCAGACATGACCATGGGAAACTAAGTAACGATGAGCAGCGCTTCCCACTGATACGTTGCCAGAGCAGCCGTTCCCAGCAGCGTGGCTGGGCTCTCCAGGGTGGCATTGACTGCGTGACCTGGCCCAGTGCAGACCAGCCCGGAGGTTATCCTGGGTCAGCCATTGTTTGTCTTGCACCAATGAGGGTGGAAGAAGGTGTCTCTGGTTCCTGGAGCAGGATTCCCTTGTTGCTCAAATCATTGATATTTGTGTTTTCACTGATGACATGAAGGGGTCACTGGTTTTGGAGAACCATGAATGAGTTCTGAGGGTAAGACTGAGCCCTTCATATTTCACAAGTGACGTTGCTGGAAGTGGCTCTGCGTGAGCCAACACACTGCCAGGTGTGTTCCTATGAATCACAGGAGCCCTGTGATCTGTAGCCACTGTGAAGAGGAAGGCATGAATGGAGGGCTAATAAGAAATTAATAGCACTGGTGGAAGCTTTGTCACTGGCCTGATCCGAGCAGGGTTTGCCTCTGGGGGAAAGTGGAGAAGTCCCATTGCTGCCATATTTAAAAGCCCCAGAACTCTCTGAGGGACTGCTTATAGTGGTGTCTAATGCAACAATTCTGCATTGGCACTAGGGGCTGGCACCCAATGGGGCTTTCCCAGCGCTAATTTCTATGGGTTTTTGAGCCCAGAAATGTGCCAGCCTGTTCCCAAGTTATCCTTCAGTCCCCATCAACCAATCCAAGCAGGCTGGGGTTAGGCATGATGGGCTTCATCCTGTTCTCAGTGGATTAACACTGGCCTAGCCAGCTTGGGGTCAGCTCTGAATTTGCACTAGCCGTGTAAGTAGAGGTCCACTCCAGTGGCAGGGTAAAGGGAGAAAGTGGGCAACAAGACGGTGCAGGAGGCAGGGGAGAGAAGGGACTGACACAGGCGCCTTTACAAAGGAGGCAGCTCATTAGCAGGAGGACGACTGCAATGATTTCTGAGCACAGATTACAGAGGAGCCCAGAGACCCAGCGTAACAACATCCAATTCTGGAATCAGAGCAGAATGGTTGTTCCTTTCGGCATAATGATGAAGGAGGCTACAGAGCAGAGTGATCCATCTCAGATATGCAGCTTACACAGATTTCTCCAAGGACTGAACTGCCAGCTCACTACCTTTCTTGATCTTACTGAAAACCCAGCAGGCTTTATACCAGGGTCCTCAGTACCAATTACTTCCACGTGCTAACCGAAGTGCTGGTAGGAAGGACAAATGCCATGGAAGTCACTGCCCCTGGTGCAGGAGCTGTCATTCACCCAGCAAAAGCTTGTGGCTCCTGTTAGTGTGTCAGGAAAGGTCCATCCCCGTGCCCAACCTTAGCTATGGAGTGTGCCAAAGGGAAGCTGTGGAGGGAGCTAGAGAAGAGAGACAAGCAGACACCAGGCTGTCACCCCCTCTCAGCCTGCCTGCCTCTGACACAAAGCCAAGCGTCTGAGCCCTTGAGCACACCCTGTGCATGGCAGGTGCAAAAAACCGGAGGGCAGGGAAGCTCCTCAAGAAGGGTCCAAACCAAGTGGGGATTCAAAATGGCGCAAGCAGCCAAGTGAGCAACAACTCAGCAGGAGTTTCCAACCGCTGGCCAGCGTGCACTCTGCCTCCATGTCCGAGGGGACAGGGATACTGGATTCCTCTGGGCAGAGGGAAGGAGAGAAACTTGGAGTGCTGCTTGGAATGGTCTAGTGTGAGAGCGGGGAAGGAGGGTCCAGGACTCCTGGCTTCTCCCCCAGCTCTGTCTCTGGCTCTCTGGGCATCTGTTTTTCTCTCTGGGAAAGGTGACAAACAATATTCACCACAGGGCGCAGGGCCTGGCAGTGCCTTGCATGTTCACGGTGCTGTGTAAGTGCCCTGTGCTGTTGTGACGTCACGCATGCAATGAGAATCAGGAGCTGACAACCTCAAGGTTCAGCTCACAGATCGCGCCTTCCATGCCAAGTGCTGGATTTCCCCGGAAGCATGCCTTGGTCCAAAACCAAGGGCAACAAACCATACTCCAGATGGGTCTAATCTGTACATCCTTCATT
Source organism: Dermochelys coriacea (assembly GCF_009764565.3). Classification (NCBI taxonomy): domain Eukaryota; kingdom Metazoa; phylum Chordata; order Testudines; family Dermochelyidae; genus Dermochelys; species Dermochelys coriacea. The sequence goes on along the minus strand of NC_050077.1, from coordinate 746,833 downwards.
GATCCATAGTGCTCAGAGTGCAGAGGGGACTCAGACAGACAGGCAGGGAAGTGCTGGGCTGGCAGGTGGTAGCTCCAAGCAATGTGTGTATGCTCTAAACTGCAATACCTAGCTACGGACAGCTGTGCTGGCAATGCACCAGTCACAAGGGTTGCTAGCACCACGATGCTCAGGCATATCAGTGTGTGTCTCTACGAGACAGGTGCCCCACTAACAGGAGGGATGCTTCCATTTTAAATCTGGCTGCTCCTGTCTGGTCTCAGCCTGCGGTGTGACATAGTGTAGGGCTTGCTCAGCCCTTCCCTGTTCCATGCAGAGTACTGTACATCAATCAGGGCTTGCCCTGGTATCCTCAGCCAACATTTCCCCTATCTGCCCTCCACCCCACAGGGGGTTGCATTTCACTAGTACTGCAATTCCTGTACGTGTGTAGCTTGCAACGTGTGTTGAGATCCCTCTGGATGGAAGGGGGTGCTCTAAAGGCTTACTGTGCCACAGGCAAGATACATAGTAATAGGTGATGTAAACAGCATTATTAGCATTACTGGGCAGGAGGAGGGGGGGATATCCAGGAGGAGACGTTAAACCCCAATTCTGAGCAGGACCAAAATGATGTTTCTTGGCAATAAGCAGCAGTGCCACCCAGTCGCAGGTGAGGGGACAGGGACCAGAATGCAGCCTGCCGGGGCCCAATACTCTACTGCAGAGTTATTCACTGAAATGCAAGTGTCCAATACAGAATAACAGACGCCTGTCTGTGGAGTTCCTTGCTATAGAGTCACATACAAGCCTCTGCCATGTTGTCCCACCCAGGCCTGTGTGCCCTTGGCAGCCCCTTGGATGCTCAGACAGATATGTGTGAGCCACTCCTGGACCACTGATTAGCAAAGAGTTAACGCTCTCCCTAAGAGCCATGCTCTGCCCTTTGCTCTCTGTACTGATCCAAACACACCCTCTCTTGTGCCAAGCTGCAGAAAAGCAAGTCCCCTCAGCTCCATTCGAAATAAGTGCTGTGACTGCTACTCTGGGGGAGTCAGGGGTGAATCATAACTTCATCAGCTTACATGGAAAGAACCAATTATCTGGCTGTTGTATTCAGTCCATTGCAGTCGGAGGCTCATCACCTAACCAGTCCTTGTAGTCAAGGGGAATAAAATATATGCTGACATCAGTATACAAAAGTTCCCATTGGAAGCCACTTTCATTGCAGTGTCATGAATCTTTTCAGAAACAGCTTGAGAAGATTCATTCTGTGTATCAATCGTTCTGGGGAGCTGGGCTGACGATGGTCGTACATAATAATGCTGACGTGAATTCGCATGCACAGGCAGTTGCTGTCTACAAGTCCTGGGCCTAATCAGTACATTAAACAGCACCTCATGACTAATAACTCTGGAAAGATCTCTACAGGGGCAGCAAAATGCTCCTCTGGCTTCGCACAGCTCCTGGGGCGTGTGCTGTCACTGCACACTCTCCCCTCAGCCTCAGCAAGGGAGAATGGAAAGCCATAACTCTTCTTCTGTTTACTTGGGTGACATTTTTTATGAGCCAAATTCTTTACTTTCTACTTGACAGTCTTTCTGTGACTTTATGTCTGTTTTGTAATCACGGGGCCTCATGGGATTAGGCCTGAAGCCCATAAAACCTGGCAGTTTAGTCCATTCCTGGCGTGAGTGGAGCCAGGCACCCCATTGCAGCAGCTTGGAAACTACTTGGCCATTCAGCCCCCATGGGTACTGTCTACTCCAGCAGACGGAGGCTCAGACAAAGCTTCTGTGGCTGGGAGAGCTGGCACTTTATGGGAGGCTAACCATTAGCACAGGCCAGTCCCAGTTCCAGCCCCAGAACAAGAGAATTCTGAGAGGTGTAGCTCCCAGAGGGACCCATGGAATTGTATCCTGGGCAGCAGTGCTTGCTGGGAAAGGGGTATGAGCTATAAAAAGAGCACTTTCCCTCCTCAGCAGAGTAGAGGCCTGAAGGGAAAAGGACAAGCTGAGACTCTCTGGGCAGAGAAAGGCCAAAGGGCTGGGCAAAGTACCCTAAGATAGGGGTGCTGGTGTGGGGGGAACCAAGGGCTGCTTGTGGGTCTCCGCCAGAGGGCTGTGGAAACTGCCCTGTGGTAACGCCCTGCACTGCGGGATGAAGGGGTTGGGGACTTTCAATGGGCCTGTCTTGTGCTGGACTTTTGTCACCCTGGAAGAGGAGGAGGTCTTTAGTGTAGCCAGAGGTGAAGATGGAAACTGAGGCAGCACCAGCCCCTGACCCTGGAGAGGTTCAGCAGCTTCGGAGAAGCACCTAGCACATCGTGGGCTCTTCTGAAGTATTACTAATAAGGTACCACTACAGCCTGCTGCCTCTCACCACTTTTCCCCCAGCTCCCAGGAGCACACTCACTTACATGCACATGTCAGACACAGAATATATGGCCTGACAATAACTCCAGCCATTTCAGGCTTGGGACCCCAGATTGGACAGAGTCCTGGGCAGCTAGGGGCACTGGGCTAGCATCCTCTCTGGGAGGTGTGTGAAGGCAGCAATGCATGCTTCTTCCTTCCTGTCATGTCCCAGAAATCTGAGCAACCCTCCCTCTTTCACTGAAGGGTTCAGAACAGAGCAGGGAGCCATGCAAACCTGTCTGCGGAGATTCATTCACACCAGCGTCTCAGCATAAAGTGAGATGGGCTGGCTGTATTTATTTCTCCTTATTGCCTGTGCTACTGCAGTGAGACAGAGCTCCAGATACCACGGTCCTTCAGTCCCTTACCTTGAAGAGCAAACCAACCCCGCTGCGCTTTGCTGGGTGCCAGCCACTGACTGTTTCGTACGATAAGCCACATGTTCTCCTTACCGCTGCATCTGGGGAGCAACCATCACTCAGTGGCCAGCCCAGCCCCAGAAATGTTCCCCCATTCTGTATCCCTGCTGGTGGGGAGAGCCCGCAAGCTGGAGCCTGACAGGGTGAGCCTCACACCTCCCTCCCACCACTGCAGCAGAGCCAGCTGCTCCCAGGCCACATGCAGCAAGTTAGTTTCAATCTGACACATCTCCACTTGTCTGCTGTTTCCTAGCAGCTCCGAGGGCCTCTGGGGGTGAGAAGTGTCAGGCATTTCTTTACACCAGCTCCTTATTGGTCACGTACAGACAGAGAGTGGCCCCAGAGGTCACCATTCCCTAGCCAGGGAGAAGATGCTGCAGTCACTGGACTCAGGAGCTAAGGCTGGTTTTGCCTAGACACTAGCAGGAGTTTGCTGTCCACTCTTGGTGCCGGGTAACCAGAGGGGGAAGCACAAAGTGCCGCTGAACTCCTGAGTTGCTCGGTACCATGCCACAGCCGGCCAAGTCAGAGCGCTGAGGAGCCAGTCTCTGATTCGAAATCCAGACAGCCTGTCCATCTCCCTCACGCAGCGTATTTGAAAGGCTCAGCCAGTTGTGGAGGATGAGAGTGATTCATCAGTTCCAGCCCAAAGAGCTCTTGGTTGGATGCCATCTGCCTCCTGTCTCGCTGGCGTCTTCCATCTCTGAGCCCAATGCAAGGCCCTGGGAAGAGCAGCTGAGTGTGTGAAACCCAGTGTCAGCTGCACTCATTGGGCCTGACCCAGCCTGGTGGAGCGCCGTAACATCAGAATCCCTCCAAGCTACTACAGCCACATTCATAGCACTCTGCAGGCTGGTGGGATTTCAAAGGTCATGCCATGTGCGTTTGTGTTTTCTGCCTAGAAAGCTCTGCAGGCCCTTCAGGGCTGGGAGCCAGTGCTGCGTCTCCCAGAGGGAAGCCGGGCATCTCCTCTTTCCAATGGGACTAGATGCTCAGTGCTCAGCCATAGGACACCAGATCTTATGCCTGTCACTGGCCCAAGGCTGAAAGCTCCCCATCCAGCACCTTAGCCCAAGTTCAGGTGGCAGATGGGGAAAGCAGGGGAGGAGAGGGGAGAGGCCCTAAGCTCCCCTGTATTCATACCCTTGTAATAAGCTCTGTACCAAGTATGCCTTGTGAGGTGTCATGTGAAAACCAGTCGCTCACTGATCAGTAATATTCCTGTGTGATGTCTGCACACCACGGGCACTAAAATTTACACACACAAGCTGGGATTATAACTGAAGTATGTGTGAGCCAGTATGTCGGGGGGGGGAGGGGGGCGGCGCAGTTGTTAAGCAGGCCTGTCCTAAACACTGGACTGTGTGCTTACCTCAATTTACATATGAGCAGTAAACAGAACCATCAAGCTAACAAGGGGTGGAGGCAAACCTCACACTAACAAGTGGGGCCGGAGAGAGCCTGACGGCTACACAGCCCGAGAGGGAAGCTTGGTCTGGGCTCTGCTGTTCAGCCGAATCCATTGCAAAGGTTCACTGGTGTAAAAAGGCAGGGGGCTGACCCTCCTGTGATACGCAACAGAATTGACTGATTGGCTAGAACATTGCTGTGATGTAAGAGTGAGGTCTTGACTGAAAGCTAAGGGCTCAACAGTGGTTCCTACCCATGTAACATGTCTGTACTTATGCTGCAGGAGGCGTGAATCCACAAGGATATTATGTTTGAAAGTGTATGATCGGACAAAAGAAGGAGGCCTGTCGGAGGTGGGGGGCAGTTATCGACCTCTCTCCTGTGTCAATGGCAGAATCAAAACACTGGAAGCCCACAGGAGGGCAGGAACAGCATGAGGTCAGCTTCCAGGTGGACACAGCAAGCTGAGCACGCAGGGGAGCATCCTGCCTCCCAAAGCAAAGTCATCAAACTGTGGGCGATAGAAACAAGGGCTGAAGCAATCCTTGGCATCCATGAGTAGACCAGCACAAGAGGCCGGAGCTTGTTCAAGCTGAGGAAGGTGGATCCTTCAGCCAAGTCAGGTCTCAAGTCTCTGGAAGTGAACAGAGGTGAGAAACCTGCTTGGGCAAAGCTCTTTCATCTGGGCAGACAAGGGAAGCTGGCCCCCTGTACTTTTGTGGAAGGACCTGACTGAGGGAAAGGCAGCCATGGCTGGGGAGGAGAAGGACCAGGGAGAGAAACCATCTTGAACAGAGCCTATAGCTTGCTAGCTTACGTTTTAGAATTTTAGAGCGTATTTTGTTTTACAGCTAACACTTCCTATCTTCATTCCTTATATGTGAACTCACGGGGGCCTGGGTAGCTTTTGTTAATAAATGTATTTCATTTTTACCGTAACCTAGCTCCATGCAGGGTTTGCAAGGCAGGGGGTGTTCACCCCAGCTAAGTTAACAAGCTGTGATGTGCTTTTGTGTCTTTAGAGCAAGAAATGAACCATATTATCGCTGAACAGGCCAGGCTGAATGCTTTTGAAAATATGGCTCCAATTGTGGTGACAAACGAACCCTTGAAAACCTGGCGCTACCTTGCCTGCTGTCCTGGGAGCTGGGCCATGCTGCGGGTTCAGAATGAGCAGCAGAGGCCTAGCTGTGCAAACAGCCAGCGTGTAAGGTGACATGGTTGCTTCTATTGCAGTAACTATTCACTCTCTGTTCCAGACTCTTTATGATTCTCCATGAATATACAGCTTACCTAGACGTATCCAGAGCCACCCTGGACCAGGCTGCTTCTTGCAGCTGCATGGTTTTTAGGTGACCGGTAATCACCCAGATGGAAAAGGGCAGCCGAAGAATTGCAGATCTATACAGTACATCACTAAATTCCTTTATCCCAGGCTTGCCACAAGGCCCCACAGCCAGGAGGCCTGTCAAGACCAGGCTGATATGTGCCCCCACCATTGGCTGAACATTACTTTCCAGAACTGCTCTGTGGGTTGCAGTGACCAGTGCTCTCCTGTATCCTGGGAGCTGCCTCCCCCAGGTCTAATATGGCGAGTGGACACTGTGGGTAGACATGGGCCATCAGTCAGGCCGCTCAGTGAACCCCAGGAGGGAGAGGGCTCATTTTCTTTTCCTGGAGTTTCATTCTTCCCCATTAATATTCCCTTAAATACTCATTTAAATGCACATTTTTACATGTAAGGGCCCAATCTTAGGCCCTTAAATTGCTGCCTACCTTTAGGCAAGGAGGTGTGACAGTTCTGGCCATGGTCTGTGAGACCCAGTTCTGCAGCCAAGCTGTGCCCAGGGCTGGGCTGGAGAGGAAAGGAACAGATGCCTGGCTGGCGGCAGCTGAAAATGGCCCGTGGGATTCCACGAGCCAGTGCGCAGGGGCAGCCCCCATGCTGAGAGTCCGCTGGTCACAATGGTGGCTAAGCACTTGCCGTGATGCGGGCAGAGCACATGCCTGACCGTCCCTCTCCCTGCATCTCTTCAAGGCATCTAGGTTCAGCCTTTGCCAGTTCACCCTCAGGCCAGACCCCATCTCAGACAGGCAGGGGGAAAAGCCCAGACTCTGCAACAGGCAGGTCTGGTGACAGTAAGGCAAGGAAATTGTTATTACAGCAGTTCTGTGTCAAACGTGTTCTATTGGTACCTAGCAGCCAGAGGAAATGGACCCAGCGTTATTAACCAAATTAACTGCCCCAGAACTAAGAAGATTTAGTGGCTCTTCTGAAAACACAGATCTACGTGCAGTTACAAATGCAGACTCTGAGCTAACAAAGCTTGAGGGGGATGGCCACTGGAGGCCTGATGCAGCCGGTTTGAAAGCCACCCACAAATAAGCAAATGGCAGAATTTCAAATTAGGGCAAAAATCCTAATAACAGTAACAAGAAAACAGATGCTAATGTCAGCTTTTCAGAATAGCAGCAGCCTCAGCCTCTGAATGGCCAAGATCCCGCAGACAAGCCAGGGTCTCCAGCCAGTGTATTTATATGACAACATTACATAGCTCTGACCAGTGCCCTTTGAGGTATGCCCGGAACAACATGAGGATGAACTCCTTGTATCAGCCTGGAGCGAGCTAAGAACACCAGGCTGTCTCAGTGCTGTGGAGAAGGCTCAATGCCAGGATCTGGAGGCTGCGGGACTTACTGAGTGCTGCCTTTACAGAAAGGGAATGTGGCAAAGGGCAGAAACAGCCACAGATGTTGCTACCTCTGCAGAGGCGAGGCAGCTGCCTGGTACGTTGAGCAAGGGCACGAGGGCTTCCGAAGTGACGGCACAGGGGCTTGAGGAGCTCATCACATAAGAGTTAGAAACATGCCTGGATACAAACCCCAGGCGGCTCCCTTCCAGCCTGAAATGATGCTATGTGCAGTCCAGCCCAACTCAGAGCACCAGCCACAGCATAAGAGCCTGAAGAAGCATTTCCTGTCCGGCCTGGATCAGCCTCTGTAAGCGTGTGGATGTTTGCACAACACGAATGACAGCTCGCCCCAGACCTGCCGTGGATATTATCATTACTTATGTAACCATAGTGCCTAGGAACCCAGCCATAGACCAGGCCCCCATTGTGCTAGGCATGTATACTCACAGAGCAAGAGTAGGTCTCTGCCCAAAGCAGCTTACACTCTAAATAGAAGGGAAGAGACAATAGCTGGATACAGGCAGACTGGTGAGAGAGACCAAGGTAACAGTGGGATAGTACCGGTCAGCATGACAGGCTGCAGTCTCAGCACCCCCATGGTCTAGCTGATGTCAAGTTTTTTGTTGGTTTCCTGCAGAGGAGAGTTTGAAGGCAGGATTGGAAGGAGATTAATCCGTTTGTTTTGTGGCTGTTTACACAGGGGCCTCCCAAGCGTGTGGGGCAGCCTGGGAGAAAGCACAAAGATGCTCGTTTGAAAATGTAACCAGTGGATTATGGAGCCTGGCACCACAGGCCAGCAAGGGCCTGGCATGCACAGAAAGGGAAAAGACAGAGTGTCGTTGACAGCAGCACATGAAGGGCAGCAAGGATCCCCCTCACTGGCACTGCCACAGGACAAGCCATGCCGGGGGCATTCCTTTACAGAGGGAATGGGATTACAGGGCTGACATTTCTTTCCTCTGTTCCCGAAATGGAATACAAGAATTTATCAAAGGTTGGGAGACCTCAAGGGAATGTTTTGACAGACACAGTTCAGGCTTCAGAGAAGAGAGCTCCCAGGGGAAATCCAAGTTGTGCTGAGTAAAAAGGAAGATTTAGGTTAGTTACAACCACCTGAAAACTCGGATTAACAGTTGCAGTGTTTGCAATTTATATGCAGACCAATGACTCTGAAACAGCTGGCTTCACAGTACTTTTACTTTACATATTTGAGATAGATTTTACAGTAACCACAGAGCTAGTTAAACACGTTCTCTGCCAGGCCTAGAAATTACACTAGTAGACAGAAACACCAGAACTGCCACTGCAGCTCAGCCCAGCATCCAGCTGCTTCATAGGAAGGTGCAAGAAATGCCCCCAGGGGGACAAAAATTGAATAATCTATCTGGGGGGAAAGCTCCTTCCTAGTTCTGTCAGCTAGAAGTTGGCTGAGGGCCTGGAGCAGGAGTAGCTCCCTTCTGCATTTGTCTTTGTCTTATGTAACCTGACTGTGACTGTCCTCACTATCCATATAAATGTCCACTCAGTCCCTGGTCTCAGTGACAACTCACAGCAGGGAGTTCCAGGGGTTAGCTGTGCATTGTGTAAACAGCTACAATTTTTTTGCGTTAGTTTGAACTCAGTCGGCTTTTCAGTGGAAAGAAACATCCCTTTGTACCTGCAGAGTACCAGGGTAAATAGCAGTGCCTGATTTGCTGCCTCTATCCCATTCATTATTTTGTATACCAATTATCAGTCTCCTCTTGAAAGAAGCCAGCACTGGTCTTTTCTCTCTCTCTCTCCATGTGAATGTCTTTCTGCACCTGGCCTCATTTCATCGCTTTCTCTGTGATGCCCGGTGTGCCCCCTGCTGCCTTATCAATAGGTACAACTTGGCTACCCCAGAGCTCCAGTGCAGCCCTGATTAGGATGGAAACTGCACATTGGTGCTAGCAGCTCTGCCGCTTCACGCTGAAATTCCTCCAGAACTCCTGCCTGGGTGATCTGGTCCCGGCAGCGCTGCTCTGGTAATGTAGCACTTTGTTCCAGCACCTCTTCTCCTGACTCCTCAGTGCTTGACACCACCTCATCTTCCCTCCCGGAAAACAGCTGCTCCGTGCTCCTTGTCAACTCCGTTGGGGTAGGTGTGTCTCGGACAGGTGCCTACAGCTTGAAAAACATCAGCAGCACAACTAACACCCTGGGGAATCTCAGCTGGTGGCTGCAGCCTCCCTGGGGGTATTTGAATCCCTGGGGAGGACCCTGACAGCTCCAGTGGGGAAGCTTTTGGTTTTAATGATGATCATTTCTGCAGCACCGAGAGGGCACTGACTGCTGTGCAGACATGAAGGAAGACATGGGTCCTGCCCCATAGAACTGGCATTCTCTGGAGCTGGGGTAGTGACGAGAGGACAGGACGGGGCTGAGCAGTGGAGCTGGCTCCACCCAGCACATGCAGGCCCTGGTCCTAGGTCACTCACGGAGCTGTGACACTGCTGTTATTGCATGGAGCCATTCCTGATTTACCCAAGTGCACGACGAGCACCAGCCCTTGGCTCTGCCTCTCTGTTTGGAGGCGAGGACTGGCATTCACGGATCTCCCAGGAGAAGGGAGCAGAGGCTTGGCAGACCAAGTCAGGGGAGGGTTTTGGCCACCGGACTGCATAGAGACAGCTCCAAGATGGGGGCATGGGAGGGACATGGGGTGGCTAGTCACACAGCCTGGCTGGATGACAGGGAGGTGGGGGGCAGTAAATCTGCAGAGCCTTGGAGGTGAGGCCAAGATGGTTAAAGTGGTGCGGGCAGCAAGGGGCAGCAGGTAGCTGGAGCAGGGGGCTGCGGGGCTGGACTTAATTTTTGCAGCAGCATTCTGGACAAGTCAGAGGAGCAGGCTGAGAGGAGGAGATGGCAGCAGCTACGGGGGACAAGTGCTTTGGTGCTGGAGATGGACGGCTGGGCAGATTTAGGTGACACAGTAAAGATAAAATAAGCCTGATTTACTGACAGCCACAGAGTGAGAGGAAAAGGAGGGAGGTGGGAGGTGACGCTCAGTTTTGATAAATACAAAGTAATGCACTTTGGAGGGGAAGAGTAACAAGAAGGGTTTCTTCAGGTATGTTGGCAACAAGAAGAAAGCCAAGGAAAGTGTGGGCCCCTTACTGAATGAGGGAGGCAAGCTAGTGACAGAGGATGTGGAAAAAGCTAATGTACTCAATGCTTTTTTTGCCTCTGTTTTCACTAACAAGGTCAGCTCCCAGACTGCTGTGCTGGGCATCACAAAATGGGGAAGAGATGGCCAGCCCTCTGTAGAGATAGAGGTGGTTAGGGACTATTTAGAAAAGCTGGACGTGCACAAGTCCATGGGGCCGGATGAATTGCATCCGAGAGTGCTGAGGGAATTGGCGGCTGTGATTGCAGAGCCCTTGGCCATTATCTTTGAAAACTCGTGGCGAACGGGGGAAGTCCCGGATGACTGGAAAAAGGCTAATGTAGTGCCCATCTTTAAAAAAGGGAAGAAGGAGGATCCTGGGAACTACAGGCCGGTCAGCCTCACCTCAGTCCCTGGAAAAATCATGGAGCAGGTCCTCAAAGAATCAATCCTGAAGCACTTAGAGGAGAGGAAAGTGATCAGGAACAGTCAGCATGGATTCACCAAGGGAAGGTCATGCCTGACTAATCTAATCGCCTTTTATGATGAGATTACTGGTTCTGTGGATGAAGGGAAAGCAGTGGATGTATTGTTTCTTGACTTTAGCAAAGCTTTTGACACGGTCTCCCACAGCATTCTTGTCAGCAAGTTAAGGAAGTATGGGCTGGATGAATGCACTATAAGGTGGGTAGAAAGCTGGCTAGATTGTCGGGCTCAACGGGTAGTGATCAATGGCTCCATGTCTAGTTGGCAGCCGGTGTCAAGTGGAGTGCCCCAGGGGTCGGTCCTGGGGCCCGTTTTGTTCAATATCTTCATAAATGATCTGGAGGATGGTGTGGATTGCACTCTCAGCAAATTTGTGGATGATACTAAACTGGGAGGAGTGGTAGATACGCTGGAGGGGAGGGATAGGATACAGAAGGACCTAGACAAATTGGAAGATTGGGCCAAAAGAAATCTAATGAGGTTCAATGAGGATAAGTGCAGGGTCCTGCACTTAGGATGGAAGAATCCAATGCACCGCTACAGACTAGGGACCGAATGGCTCGGCAGCAGTTCTGCGGAAAAGGACCTAGGGGTGACAGTGGACGAGAAGCTGGATATGAGTCAGCAGTGTGCCCTTGTTGCCAAGAAGGCCAATGGCATTTTGGGATGTATAAGTAGGGGCATAGCGAGCAGATCGAGGGACGTGATCGTTCCCCTCTATTCGACACTGGTGAGGCCTCATCTGGAGTACTGTGTCCAGTTTTGGGCCCCACACTACAAGAAGGATGTGGATAAATTGGAAAGAGTACAGCGAAGGGCAACAAAAATGATTAGGGGTCTAGAGCACATGACTTATGAGGAGAGGCTGAGGGAGCTGGGATTGTTTAGTCTGCAGAAGAGAAGAATGAGGGGGGATTTGATAGCTGCTTTCAACTACCTGAAAGGGGGTTTCAAAGAGGATGGCTCTAGACTGTTCTCAATGGTAGCAGATGACAGAACGAGGAGTAATGGTCTCAAGTTGCAATGGGGGAGGTTTAGATTGGATATTAGGAAAAACTTTTTCACTAAGAGGGTGGTGAAACACTGGAATGCGTTACCTAGGGAGGTGGTAGAATCTCCTTCCTTAGAGGTTTTTAAGGTCAGGCTTGACAAAGCCCTGGCTAGGATGATTTAACTGGGACTTGGTCCTGCTTTGAGCAGGGGGTTGGACTAGATGACCTTCTGGGGTCCCTTCCAACCCTGATATTCTATGATTCTATGATTCTATGATTCTATGATTTAAATTGCTTATATACCTCACCGGATTCTGTGTTAACAGTGAGCATGTCTATGCTGCAGTTAAAACCCAGGCTGGCTCACGCCAGCTGACTCAGGCTCGCAGGACTGTTCAATTGCACTGTCGATGCAATTGTTGAGCTTAACCTGGATGTGTAGATGTCTGCACTCAGGCTGGCACCCAGGCTCTAGGGCCTGGCGAGGTGGGAGGGTCCCAGAGCTCAGGCTACAGCCCAAGTCGGAACGTCTACAACATTGTAATTAAAGAGCCCCATGAGCCCAAATCAGCTGGCTCGGGCCAGCCACGTGTGTCTAATTGCAGTGTAGACAGATCCTGTATTAACTCAGGAAAGAGACCTGATCCTCCATGGTGACCTTGGCTCAATGCACAGTTGCGGTCAGGAAAGCTAAGAAGGAGTTCGGATGCATAAGGAAGGGAAATGGAGAATAATACGAAGATAACACCTTTATATAAATCAGTGGTGCAGCCCCATCTGGCTACTGTGTGTAGGACTGGCCACCCAATCTCATACAGGATACTGCAGAACTAGAGAGTGCTCAGAAATTATCAGGATGCTTGAAAAACTCTCCTATGCAGAGAGATTGAAAAGACTGGGATTGTGACCTTAAAGAGGAGACGAATAAGAGGGGACAGGATGAAAGTTTATAAAATACTGAATGGTCAAGAGATGGCAGATCCAAACTTCTGTTCTCCGTGTCTCATAGCACAAGAAAATGGAGACATTTAATGTTAATCAAGGTGGCAAATTCAAAACTGGTAAAAGGAAATACTTTTTCATTCAACATGAGATTATACTGTGGAACTCAATGCCACACGAAGTAGTTGAGGCCAAGAACCTAACGCATGAAAAAGGGATTGAACATTTATATAGATAAGATGATCCAGAGTTGTAACAGTTAAAGCTAAAATAAAAGTTTTGAATGGACAGGAAATCTGGCTTCAGGGCTTAGCCTGATGTCTAACTATTAAGAATCAGACTGAGACTTACATGGTGGGCAAATTATCCCACATCTCCCTACTATGGGGTGCTTGCACCTTCCTCTGCATTATCTGGTGGTACGCACTGTCAGAGTCTGGATACTGGACTGATGGACCCATGTCTTTACATAAAGAGTCCGAGAGGATGCCATGGAAGTAAGGCTGTAAAACAGGAAGGATGGGGAGCATGATAGTGAGGGGTAAAAGGGGGAGAAAGCTCCTCCTTTGCCACATTGAGCTTAACCTGGAGATTGGAGCTCCCCTCTGAGCTGTCAGAGAAGCAAGCTGGAACAATGGGGATTCCCCGTGGGGTTGGGGAAGATCAGTGAGCATGGAAGCCACACGACCCAATGCAGTCAGCCCAGGATACGGTGGAGAGGGCCAAATGCAGAGCCCTGAATGTCACTAAGGAAGATGCTAGGACCTGGGAGTGAGGGAGGAGACATCGAGAAAGCAGCCAGGGAGAAATGAGGTGAGGACGTGTTCTCCCTGGTCTCCTCATCCAAACCATAGCACCTACCATCTCACCCTGCCAGGGCTGAGACACTAATGAACTGCAGTGTTTAACATATGCAGATTAACAGCTCTGTAGGTGATACATGTTTCAATAACTCTTTATTACACAGCTGGTAAACCTCAATAAATCTTCCTTTGGTAATTAACTGGTGTTTGTTTAATATAAAACAATGACCTTATTAAATTGGAATGAAATGTATACTTCATTGAAAGTGTTATCAAATAAACCATGGCACCACCACATGGGGGGCTGGGTGAGGACGTTCCATCCCCTAGGGTGTCTGTGGATAGATCTATGCCTTTAATGCTGCTGTGGGATCACAACAGTGATGCCCAGTACATCTCAGCACTCCGGATACTGGGTGCTGTGGCCTGGGCCATGGCATTGTAGCATGGACTCTGCAGCCGGGCTTCAATCGTGGTCCAGGGCATATTAGTGCCACCAGTCAGCAGAGAGCTCAGCTCCAATGTGCTGTCACTCCAGTTGATGAGAAGCTGGCTTTCCTGGAGCTTTTGTCTAGGACCTCAGAAAGCCTCAGGGGGTGGGTGGGGTTGACAAACCGGTGCACAATCCAGGCTAATGGGGGGGGGGCTGTGTTCCCCCTGCACATTACCTGGGCTGCCCTTTGCAATGCTTTGCTGCTGTAGCCTACAGCCTGGACTGCTTACAAGCAACCTCTGGCATATAAATCACTCCCAGCTACGTCTGTGTGTGAGCTGCAGCCAGCCAGCCACGCCTGGGCTCTCACCAGCCTTCGTTATGCTGCAGAGTGACCCCAGCACATTCAGTCTCAGATTTCCCCTCAGAAATGTGTGTCCTGCCCCACTCAGTCCTCTCCTGGACAGTACACACATATTCAGTACCAGCTTATTATTTTAAATAGAGTACCCAGGCACTCCAAATTCCTCACACAGGAATAGATAAAACAGTCAAACAGATTTATTAACGACAAAGCGAGAGATTTTAAGGGAGTCCAAGTAGTGAGGCATAAAAGTCAGAAATGGATACAAGAAAAATAAAGATCAAACACTGGTGCCTAACTTAACAAACGATGTTAGATTCAAAGCAAAGTTCTCTCACCATGTGCTTTCAGCAGTCTGACCGACCAGACTCTCAGGTCAGGACCCCTCCCACAACATCCAACGGCTCCTTCCTATGTCTCTTCAGGTACAGTAAATGTAATGAGCAGGGAGGGGGGGACAGAGAGACAGAAGGAGGGAGGGATCTCTAGGGCCGTTTGTCCCTTCTTTTTATAGTCCTGTCCCCACTTTGAGAAGCATTTCCAGCTAGGAGCAAGGTGACAGGCAGTCTGTGTGGACGGGAACTCCATGCTATTTCTTTGCTAAGATGTAGATTTTTGCTTTACCCCCTTTCCTGTCAAAGAGTGGGCAATGCGCAGGTAATGGCCCATCAGCCTTGTTTAAACCTGGCTGAGGCATCAGCTTGACTTTTCTTTTGGTCACTCCCCAGTCATCTCTGGAAACACACTTTTAGTTGTGATCTCAGCTTGTGTATAACTTCACACACAACGCTGCTACGTGCATTTTGCCATGATATTACTGATCAGCAGATGATGAGGTTTTAAATGCTACCTCACATGGCATGGCCTGTACAAACATCATTACAACAGCGTGCAGGGTGTGAGCATGGGGCACACTCTGACAGGGGGCACAATGCTCAGACTCTGCACAGGCAGGGCCACAAGGCTCCCACCACGGAGCCCGCTGGGTGCTTTTCCAATGCGGGCTCCTGCTCTACCTACAGCAAGGATCTGCACTGCAACCTCCCTGTCGCTTGCACAGCACCCTTGGGATAAGGGCAGCGTCTCTGCCTTGGCTGTGGCTCCAGCTCCCTGACAGAAGCGCTTCTCTCTGCAGGAACACAGCGAGTTTATGCATCTCCCTCCTTTTCTCAGAAGTGGGCCTAGGTCTCTGTCAGTCCCTGCAGGCTCCTGGGCAGACAGCCTGTGGCTGCAGCACTCTGCAGGGCTCCGTGACTACAGCAGCATGCACGGGCTGCAGCGACTCCCTAACTCTGCTGAGAGCAGCACACCTCAGGCAATTACCGCCCAGGATCCCAAAGGATTTTACCAATGGCCAGGGCAGCAGGAGCATCCCTTTCCCGCCACTACACTGCAGTGAAGGGGCGAGAATGAGACACCCCCTTTCCATCTGTGACACAAGGCTAGATCGGAACCCAGGTCTCCAGAGCCCTGAGCCTGGACAGAAGACTGATGTTCCAGTGAGGAGCCAGAGAGAACCTCCCCTGGGATATTGGGCCAAGTGTTATTTAATCCCCTTCCGCTCATTTGGTTCCTGTTCTGCAGGGCCCCACTGTTCCTCCTTTGCTGGCTTGTGCAGGAGACCTCTGGGACACTGAGGGCTGAGACTGGGGAATGGTGGGGAGCTCCACTGCTGGGCCATTCCCAGCTAGGAATGGCCAAGACCCTGGGGGACAGACTGCCCTGAACCCAGCAGGTCCTGGGTGAGGCCAGTGGGACTATTACTCCTCCAGCACGGCCGCCTCCTGTTTCCCCTGGGCTTCCCCTCTGGCCAGAGCCCCAGACTTGGGAGGAGAAAAGAAAATGTCTCTTGGAGACACCATCCATCCCCCAGCCATGCCTCCCGGAGCAGCACTGTGCCCCGCTGGTCACCACAGCAATAGGTGGGGGAGCTGCGCGTCTTGCAGTCCTTGGAGAAGCTGGATCCAAGTGGCCCACTGGGCATGTTCCACATGAGAACTGAGCAGCCATGCAGATGCAGCAGCCCCGCTGGTGGCCCTCTGCAGCACCAGCCTCTCCCCCATTGCTTCATGTCTTCGAAACCAGCCCCACATGTCCTGCGACCAGCGTTGTCTGAGATGATACCACTCCAGGCCAGCCATTCCCAGGTGCCAAAGGCTTGTAATGGAGGTTCCAGGAAGGACTTGGGGGAAGTAATACAGGAGTCTGTAAGTGTCAAAGCATCTTTGGGTGAGGTGTGAAAACCCAGCTCAGCACCATCCCATAGGTATGAAGCAGGACTCAGCAAGGCTGGAGGAGCAGGGCTCCAAGACAATAGGGGGACGCAGAGGTAGCCGTTAACGACGGCTCTTGATTGCTGCTGCAATCTAACAGCAAGAAAGGAGAGAAGCACCTTGACCAGAGCAAGAGAGACCCTGGCTCCAAGCAGGAGCAATTCAGTTTCCTCCAGTGCTGAGCTCTGCAGGAAGCAAGGGAGAGAGCAGCATAGCCAGAGCCCCATGGTGAAACTCTGTCCCTCACTTGCCTTACACTGGGCGGGATGACCATCAGGAGCCGGGCTCTAGGCAGCCAAACAGCTAAACCTGCTGCTGCAAAGAGATGCTTCGGGGGTGACATCATTGCAGTCTATGCGTATCTACAGGGGGAACAAATATTTAATAGTGGGCTCTTCACTCTAGCAGAGAAAGGTTAACCACATCCAAGGGCTGGACACCAAAGCTAGACAAGCTGGAGATAAGAGGTTGATTTTAGCAGTGAACGTAACGAACCCCTGGAACATATGGACAAGGGCTGTGGTGGAGTCTCCATCACTGACATTTCTAAATCAAGATGGGATTTTTTCTAAAAGCTCTGCTTTGGGGATTGTTGTGGGGCAGGTCTCTGACCTGTGGGTGCAGGAGGTCATACCAGATGATAACAATGGTCCCCTCTGGTGCTGGCATCTGTGAAACCAATCCTCTATCATGCCGAGGATGGCGAGGTTGCATTAGGAAGGCCATGTCACCCAACCCATAGCAAGGGAGGTGTCTGGCCAGCTGCCTCAGTGCTACCCTTAATATGCAGTGTTAATGAAGGATACTATGCGGCAGGCATCCATGGTGAGGAGGCGAGGTGGTCATGGCTTGCCTTACGGAATTATCTGAGATAGGGCAATGGCAATTGACCCTTCTCCACCATATTAGTGTGTCCCCAGTCCTCAATGCCTGCCTTTGCTTTCACAGTGGTTACAATCAGAGACCAGGAAGCCCAGCGGCATCCCTCTAACCTGCTCTCCAAGAGGACCGGCTTCTAGAGAACCCCCATTCTTCCTGCTGGGACAGGGAGGAAAACAGTGTTTTTTGCAGAGTTCATGAAGATTTGTCTCTACAGGAAGCAGGGTCACACCAAGAAGGAAGATTTCACCAGAGGAAAATCTCTGGAACTCAACACTCTGCTCCGGGACAGGATTTCTCCAACTTTACCATGAAAACCATGTTCACTGCCAGTGAAAATGAAACCAAACGGAATTGTTTCAAATGAAGAAATCTACAATGTGAAAATGGACAATGTCACACATTCCTGCCTAATTCTGCACTTCATGGTGGCCCCAAAGATCTAGAAGTGGTGGAGAGCAAACTTTCAAATGAGGCAAAAGCTCAGTCCCGACATATCTAATAGGTACCAGTTCCTACGGCTGAAGAGCAGGAAATGTGAACTCCTGACCGGGAAGCCTTTTCTGCCTCATTCCCAGCGATTTAGCTGGAAAGTGAATGTCTGAAACCCTGAAACTTTTAAATTTTTCTCTAAGAAAAAAGCTCTTTCCCTCCCAGCTTGCCTCATGCTTTTTCAGGCTACACAAGAATTTCAGGCAAGATACCTGGAAAAAGCTGCAGCTTTCACATTGACCTTCCTGACACCTACTGTTAGAGACTCCACTGTGAATCAATGCAAAGAAACCTGACTCTTGAGACCTAAACCTTTCAGCAGGAAATGAGTCAGAATGAGAAAAAGACATAAATACAGACAAAGATAAGAGGAACTATAAATGGCAAAGAAGCAGAGGATGAGAGGGAAGCGGGGAATAGAGAGAGTTTCAACAACTATTATCAGACCAGCTCTGTTTACTTAGTGGTCATTCTAAGTTGTTTTAACCTCTCTATCCGTGATAGCAGAATAACAGTATAATCGACATCCTCTCAAGGCCAACCAGCCATTCTCCTGAGAAGCAGTGCACATAGCATGTCATTCCTAAAATGTGTAAGAAAAAATAACCAAGTACTGCAGCATGGTCATCATCTCTGCACTGCTTTAGCTGCTGTCTTGAAAGGCAAGGAAGCTTTGAATAAGCCAATTTCTTAGCTGAGAAATGGACATCATGGGGCTGGTAGATACGCTGGAGGGTAGGGATAGGATACAGAGGGCCCTAGACAAATTAGAGGATTGGGCCAAAAGAAATCTGATGAGGTTCAACAAGGACAAGTGCAGAGTCCTGCACTTAGGACGGAAGAATCCCATGCACCGCTACAGACTAGGGACCGAATGGCTCGGCAGCAGTTCTGCAGAAAAGGACCTAGGAGTTACAGTGGATGAGAACTTGGATATGAGTCAATGGTGTGCCCTTGTTGCCAAGAAGGCCAATGGCATTTTGGGATGTATAAGTAGGGGCATTGCCAGCAGATGGAGGGACGTGATCGTTCCCCTCTATTCGACATTGGTGAGGCCTCATCTGGGGTATTGTGTCCAGTTTTGGGCCCCACACTACAGGAAGGATGTGGAAAAATTGGAAAACTTCCAGCAGAGGGCAACAAAAATGATGAGGGGGCTGGAACACAACTTATGAGGAGAGGCTGAGGGAACTGGGATTGTTTAGTCTGCGGAACAGAAGAATGAGGGGGGATTTGATAACTGCTTTCAACTCCCTGAAAGGGGGTTTCAAAGAGGATGGATCTAGACTGTTCTCAGTGTTAGCAGATGACAGAACGAGGAGTAATGGTCTCAAGTTGCCGTGGGGGAAGTTTAGGTTGGATGTTAGGAAAAACTTTTTCACTAGGAGGATGGTGAAGTACTGGAATGGGTTACCTAGGGAGGTGATGGAATCTCCTTCCATAGAAGTTTTTAAGATCAGGCTTGACAACACCCTGGCTGGGATGATTTAGTTGGGGATTGGTCCTGCTTTGAGCAGGGGGTTGGACTGGATGACCTCCTGAGGTCCCTTCTAACCCTGATATTCTATGATTCTATGGTATTTGTGGCTGCTGCTATCATTCGAAACCTTTCAAAGGATTCATGACTGAAACAGAGCCACAATACTTTGTGCCTTGACACTGCTGCTTCGGAAGGTCTGTGAAGCCTTTGTGTGTAACTCATGCCTGAGCTGAGAGGATAAGGGACATCAGAGGCTCATTACAACACCCTAGACCAGTAGCCAAATAATTAACTATGTCAGTAACACTCCCACACAGACAACAAGAACCCACTAACAATATCCCGGACCTGTATCAGAAACCCGGGTCACACACTCTTGCAAGCAACGGGAGGAAAACTCTACTGCTTGTTCCTTCATCTTTAGAGAGAAGGCACCGATTCTGCCAGGACTTGAATCTAACCTTCAGCAGTTTCCTTATGAGTCACCATATGCTGGGAAATATCGCATGGCACTTCATGCTCCCATCATTTATTTGTATGTGCACAGTCTGCCTGTTCACACACCTTCCCAGGATTAGGATGGTCCCAATCCAGCAAAGCAGGTAAGTATGAGCTTCATTTTAAGCTATGAATAGTTCTATTGATTTCAGTAAAGGACAAGCTCTATGTGTTCGAAAGCTGGTCTCTCTGACCAGCAGCAGTTGGTCCAATAACAGATATCACCTCCCACATCTTGTCTCTCTTAAGCAGAACTACTCACATGCTTAAAGTTAAGCACATACTTAAGTAATCTGCTGGATGGGGGCCATTACATGAGGAGGAAAAACCAGAGCTCAAGATGAGCGGATGTCCCTCTACCTTCTACCAAGGTGATGACAAGTGATGAACGCAGCATGGCGGGAGGAGAGAATGGGAGAGGCCCATATAGGTCCCAAAAATTGAACAGTGACTGGGTCCACGTATTGTAGAGTTAATGTCTACGATTTGGTTTTTTGTATTTCTATATGGAAATTGATGGTATGTGAACACTTTGGCCGTGCTTTATAATAAAACAGAAATGGAATATTTTAGAGTAAAGCGATTAAAAGAGTTAAATAATTTTTGTGGAAAAATATAGAATATTCCAGTTGATGGTAACTTTAATGTACTCGCAAGAGGGGTAAAAACTGAAGAAAATGCTGATCTGCTGATGCACAGAAGGCGCCCGTTGCTGACGGACAAAACTTGGAATGCCTGCAAATGAGACACCCCCGAATATCCTCCAGGGAAGGAGACAAGTGCCATCTCCTCCTTCCATCCAAGGACAGGAAGGAAGAGCGTTTTCTCAAATAAACATATTAAAACATGTGCAATGAAAGATATTTTGCTTCTTTAATTGATGCATAAATGGGTTTGCCTTGAAAGATAATGGTTACGTTTGCAATTGTAGTTTCAATTAGTTTTAGTAAAACTCCCTTTTATAGCTGGTTAGAAGAAAAAGGATGCTTCATTCTGCAGTTGTGTATGTTTCAAATATAAGGCCCATGTAAAATCTACAGAATGTTAACCCTAAAAGGCTTCAAAGCAAGGTTTTCTATTAAATAATACTTGGATAAAATGAGATGATTTTTTAAAGATTTTGAAACATTTTAATGAGTTGATTGGTTGTAAAGGTTTGGTATTTGTAAGCTTGCCAAGGTCAAGTCACACATGATGTTGCCTTTACAGGGTTAGTTTTAAGTATGGTGTAACAGAGTGTTTACACTGATGATTAATGAAAGGTAAGATTGCCTAGGGTGCATTACAAGGCACGAGGGCCTTGCATTTAAATGCATAGAGGTCTAGACACCAATCTGCACAAGCAGGTTTCTGTGCCCGCCTGGAGATAGTTTCAGGATTAGGACTTTAGTCTCCTTTATTCCCCACTCATGAATGTGCTGCTTCAAGATACAGCGATAAGCTTTACTGGAAGTGAACATACTGAATAAATGAAAAGACTCTGGGTGTAAGACGCTGGCTGATTGCCTCTTACAGGTAATCATTGATTATTCCTTTTTTCTGTGTATTAAAGTCTCTTAAGGGTGAGCCAGCGAACCAAGTATGTTCCCATAACTTACTACAGAAGGCAGGGGCAGCTCTACCAATTTTGCCGCCCCAAGCAGTCGCCGAATTGCCTCCCCCCCCCCCCGAAGAGTGGCGGAGCTGCTGCTGAATTGCCACCGCAGGACACAGACTGCCGCCCCATTCTGAATGCCGCCCCAAGCTGGTGCCACTGGAGCCGGCCCTGACAGAAGGTGCCTGGAAACACCCCAATTCTCTGCTATATTTGTCATGTAAGACACACAGTTAACCCCCCCAAAACCAGGGCATGGAGGGTTAGAAGCTAAAACTGCTAATAATACTAATAATGGCCCAGCAACAGCAAAGACTGAAGATTTCACACATCTCTTATTGACTAGATCCTCTAAAGTGATGTGCCCAGCTCCTCCCAACCCTCTGCCCGAGAGCAGTGCTGACTGTGGGCCCAGCTCATTCACTGCAATGATTTCCAGGAAGAATTTACAGCCCCTCTGTTTGTAATATAAACCAAACCCGTCTGCTCCAGACATTCCTGTCACTGCTGCCATCCCCCAGCTCATCTCTGAACTGAAAGGAAAGAGAAAACGATTTAGGAAGAGAGACATCTGCAAGATTTCTATTGAAGAATCTCAATTCTCGGCACATCCCATGTGGAGCTTAGTTCCTGGGAGGGTTGGAGGGGGGAATTGGTCCCCAAGAGAGGGCAGGGCACTGAGCTGAGTGAAAATGAAGTCCTGCACATGGTATGTGGGGACAACCAGGAGAACAGAGCACTAGCCAGTAGCTAGTAGCAATACGCTGGCCCAGTGCACTATGTCCAGTACCCTGTCCACTGGGCCAGGCATCCTCCCTGTTTTGCCTTCCATGTAATCTGGTTTTTATCAGTGAAAGCAAAGAAACATCTCAGAGTTGCACCAGGGATGGATTTGTCTCCGAGACGCTGAACTGCTCCCAACTTTAACTTCTCCATTGCTCTGGCTAAGGACAGTTCTCTGCATGGCGAGAAGGATTGTATTTACACTCTGCTAAACTGGGGCCTGGCTAAACTGACACCATCCCACACAATGCTTCAGGATTCAGAGGCTTTTCTGGTCTGCTGATTTTTTTATGCCTTCTGTTTGTACATTTAATGGGTTCAGGTCAAAGTTCCTACCATGATTAACACAAAAAGTAAAGGGCGGTACCTGCTGAATGGGATTTGACCTGTTCTCAGGGGGCCTGATACAGTGATGCTTATTCTAGATGTTAAACACACTGGTCAGATTTCTGCTTACTCCCCGCATTGCAATCCAAGACAGCTTCACAACGCTAGGAGTTGTGGTCTATATGGCAGGTTTCAGAGTAGCAGCCCTGTTAGTCTGTATTCGCAAAAAGAAAAGGAGTACTTGTGGCACCTTAGAGACTAACAAATTTATTAGAGCATAAGCTTTCGTGAGCTACAGCTCACTTCATCGGATGCATTTGGTGCATTTTCCACCAAATGCATCCGATGAAGTGAGCTGTAGCTCACGAAAGCTTATGCTCTAATAAATTTGTTAGTCTCTAAGGTGCCACAAGTACTCCTTTTCTTTTTGTGGTCTATATGGGGCTCTGCTGTAGAAATCCAGAGGCAGGGCCAAACGCAGACCACAGCAGCAGGACTTCTCTTACACCTTCATCAGGCTCTTAGCCAGGCTGGGCCACCCCCTGGATAACACCAAGAGGTGACATCCCCTCAGAGATACTGTGTGGCAGACCTATTGCAGGCAGACTGCCCGCTCCCAGAGCTCACCCTTTTTCCAGTAAGAGCTCTGGTTGGCCTTGACGGCACATCGGGGCACACCTTCAGAACTGGAGCTCTGAGACTTTGCAAGTGTCCTTGCAAGACTTGCAAGAAACAGGAAGGTCATTGCTACCCATTGCTTGGTCTCTTCCATGCACAGAGTCAGAAATCTGGGAATGTTCTTTGTGCTGAACCTTCTCTGAAAACAACACAGATCATCTGGGTTCTCAACATTGTTCCAAGCCCCAGTATCAGCAGAAAAGGACAGACCCCCCAGTCTGGCCAGGGACACATTCAAATAAGTCAGATTCCCTTCCAGTGAGAAAGTGGTTCTTCCTCATCCTCAGTACCTGCTCTGACAGGGGTGTGTCATGCTCACCTGCCTGCTGGGGCTGCTGGAACCAGGTTGGTACAAGGGCAGGGAAACGTTACTGGAAGAATCATGTTGTTCCTGGCACATGGTTCAGCTCGCTCCTGGCATGGCAGGTTTAGAAGCTAAATCGTTATTTTAAAAATGAGTAAACAGCAGAGAGCAGAACCTTCCCTCTTCCCAGTTCAAACAGAGACCAAATAAACAGGAACACACACATTACAGGCAGCTGGAATGGCAGAGACTGTAACTGGCAATTAACTTCCCATTCACCCCCCACCCCCCAGATGCAGCCAGCAACTTCTTTACGGTTGCTGTGGGAGTCACCCATTTAATTAATGCAGTAATTGAGCACTCCTTTTCTGCTGACTGTCAGATGAACATGACATGTCAGAGAGAATTTCCCATTCACCCTTATTTACCTTGATCTATGCTTCTCTAAGCAACACCACAGGCAGGCAGCACTGATGTAAACAGGTCATCCTGGGACTGGACAGCTTGCGTCCGAGCCATAACTTTACCTACCGGACGTAGCTGCAGAGATTGCTGGCAGGGTTATGGGATTAACGTGTCTAACAAGCAACAAAGCCACGAGGAGAATTCCCTGGCAAATGGTGCTTGCAGGGAAAGCAAAGGGGAAAACATCCTCCATACCAGCCCAAACCACCTCTCCACTCCATGAATAACTCACCATGAGCAGAACCTGAGACCACCAGCCGCTGATCAGGTCTCATGATGACAAGGGCCTGCAGCCAAGACCAGGATTCTCCAAAGGGACCAGAAAGATCACAGCTCCAAGGAAACCTGTGGCTGGAGCCCCCATCAAGATCACACTCCGAGGCCAGGGGAGCCCAGAAGGGATAGCCCAGATCACACCATGTGCAAAGCCCAGGCAGAGATCCTGCCTTGCTTGTTTCCTGAAGCAACTGAATCACAGATGGTGCCTCATTAGGCTCTAGGTTCATCTGCCATTGTTAGTACCACGCTGGGTAATAAAATCATCATTTAAGGGAAAGAGGAATTGGAACTAAACAAACCTGCCGACTCCCTCATTCTAATTCAGCCCAGCATGGCCAGGAGAAGAGAGCTGCTGCCCTGCATGCCTCCTGCCAGGAGGGCAGCCAAGGGAAAGCCCCCAGTGGCTGTTGGGCTGTTCACTGGGCCAGCGTTGTGAGAAGCTGCTGTGTATTTGTCACCACCCAGCATGCTGTTTACCGCTCTCCTCAACACTCCTGAAACAATATTTGCCAGCGACTGTAATTCAATAGTTCATGCCCCAAAAGCTGCAACACCGATGTCAAGAGTGACCTGATAAATGCACTGTGTCCCCCTGGGGTTGGGGATGGGGGGAGCCGGCCCACTGTTGCTCCAGTTCTTAATTACCCCTCGCTCTTTGAGTAAATCTGATTTCTAGGACTCATATCCCAGCTGTGCTGCAATATTTAGTATCAATGTCTCCATGGAGCGTCACAAAAAGTCATATTGTTTTAAAGAACAAGCAGCCATTTGCCCCTTTGTGTAGCAGTAGGGAGCTCAGAGGAACATATGCTAGGACTGGATCAATAAAGCTCTCACTAGATTAGACACACCAGGGTGCAGACTCAATGTGTACATGTAGCAGAAGTGTAAGTGAAAGGATGCACCGAGAATGTGCTATACACCTGGGTAATTAAACACATGACACACGGCGCCCACTCATGCCCCCCTTGTCAGGCCAGGCTCTGGCCAGGCCAGCTGGTACATAGAAACCATCTCTGTGGCACTGAGCCCTCGTCTACACTTATCCCTTCTGTCGCTGTCAGAAGCATCAGCATTGCGACACTACAGCAGCCTGGCTCCCGTACTGCTGCTTAGCGCCCGCAGTGTAGACCTGCCCAGAGACAGCCTCAGACAGAGAAACTCCAGGATGCCGCCTCGAGGGCAGGAGCTTCAGAGAGAAACCCAGCACTCCAAAGCAGGACATGCCCAGAGCTACCCCCAGGTCCTAAATTCCAGTGTTTCCAAGAAGAGAGCACGTGCTATCAGAAGAGTGGTGTAGGAACAGAGACTGTGCTTTAAGCGTAGGCACGAGGGTGCACAGTGAAGGCTGAGTATTGCACCCCCTGCCTGGCACGCCTGGCTTCTGACAGCCAAGGGAAGTACCTTTACCCGCTGGGAGGGGAGGAGGCCAAGACACTGTGGGGATGTTTACACTGCAGTGTAAGCCCAGGACTCAAGCCTAACCCCCCTTCCATCGACACACAAATCGTGCTCAGACCCCCGGTCCCAGAACCCATGGGGGGTGGAGGGTCTGAGCCTAAGTCAAATGCTAGGACTGGACCCAGGATTCAAGCCCTATTGTTCTGCAGTGTAGACACAGCCCCACTGGACTCATGCTCTGGGAGTCTGCCAAAAGGATCCCACAGGCTGACTTCTTTTGTCCTCTGAACAGTCACGTTTGGTCACACTGCACAGCAAACAGAGGGTCAGAGCAGCCATGTTTTGGGAGGGTGCCGGGAAGTCTGGGATATGGGTGGTTGGACTCAGGCCCACATAAAGCAGTGCAGATGCTGGAGTCCCAGGCTGGGATCCAGGGTTCAACGATTCAAACCAGGGGTTACTATTGACTGTAGACTCTCAAGCCCTATGCTGACAAACCCACTGTCGGCTCACTCAAGTTCTCACACTGCAGTGCAGCCAGACCCTCTGTGGCTTATACAGTGGGTGGGGTAGTCCCAGGGATCTCTGTGGGCAGCCAGATGTTTCACAGTTCAGCCGTAGCCACGCTTCTGATTCAAAGCCCTGCTGTCAAGCCCACGCTGTCAGACAAAAGTGGTCTCCAGAAACTGGGCCTGAAGAACTCTGCCCTTGGTGACAGACCCTGTGCTTTGTCCTCTGCAGGAGTAAAGCAACCAGTCGTTCTTCCTAGTTCTGGCAGGCACTGCAAGTGTTAATTCCCCTCTTTCCTGAAGGTGCATCCAGCTAGTCAGTAGAAGAAGGAGGGTTACAAACAACCCCAGGTGTCCTGCAGCAGGAGGTGGCCACACAGGAACCTTGCACAATAACGACTGGGTTCTTCACTCTGTATCAGCAAAGTGCAAATGGCTCCTGTCATTCCCCGCAGGAGACAAGCAAACAGTGAGCTCCAGGGCCAGCGTAGCGTAGCATAGCACTTCGAGGGAGACAGGGAAAGGAGCCGTAGAGTGGAGGGCCCGCACTGAGCAGCCCAGCTCGAGGATCTGAAAGGGCAGTGTGACCTGGGGTGCCCGTTACTGCTGTTCCTGACCCAGCTGCATGGACTTTGCCTACAGCCTGTTACTAATGGACTTCTCTGCACAGGGCCATTCCTCTTGGGCCACTGAGTCCCAAGGGGGCATTAGCCAAGCCACACTTCCAAGCTCAGTTCTGCATCCTGCCCTGCCCTCTAGCCCTGTGCAACTCCATCAGGGCATGGGATGTGCACCCTTTTCCCTCCCGGGTGCCCACGCAACACCGTCCAGACACTGCCCAGGAGAATTAATGAGGCAATTGCTTCTCTGGTCATAAGGGCACCTCTGCCGCTCCTCTGCCCTCACCTCATCCAGCCGGTCCAGTGCAGGGAGTCTCAGCCTGTCTGCACTGACCAAGCCACCCACTTTCCCTTTGGTAACCCCCAAACTGCTCCCCCTCGCCCCCCCCCCCGGACCCAACACTCCAGAATTCTTTGTGCAGTTGCAGACGGGAAAACTCAAAGTCTGTGATACATCATAGCGAACAGCCAGGTCAGTGTTACAGGCAACCGCCCATTACACTTGTGTTCATTACACAGAAACTAATTTTACAATTCCAAAGTGGAATTCATGCCTTTAGAGTGAGAATGGGGTAAACTGCCCCATACCCATTGCTACATATCCAATACACTTTGATGTTGCTGTTTCTATAAGGGATGTTTTCTTTGCAGTGACAAGAACTAGGCCTTTATATATTTTTTTAATGAAAGTTTGGATCCTGTAGGAAATTTTAGAACCTCCTAGAAATTCCCTAGGTCAGTGGTTTTCAACCTGGGGTCCGCAGGTGCCTACGATTTCCAAAGGGGTCCGCACCTCCATTCAAAATGGTTTAGGAGTCCACAAATGAAAAAAGGTTGAAAATCACAGCCCTAGTTCCACCAACTTTGAGACCCCTCTGGTCTAGCAGCCCCTATGATACAGTGCCAGGCTTCTACTGCTGTAACGCTCACACCATTTCTGAGTGTTTCAGAGTGGAACTGGGCTGGGCCCCATATAGGGACAGGCCAAGAATTGTACAAACATCCACCCTCTCTGCCCCCCTCACAGGGAAGCAAGTATTAGTATCCCCAGTTTGCTTCCAAGCATCTCACACTGGTAATTAAGGCCTATGTCTCTACTGCTGGAGCTGCATATTGCTGGTATTTAATGACATTTTCCAAATATTTTTAATAGAAATCTCAGATCTTGTTCCTAATCTGACATTTATCTTCTGTTTAGCATGGAAAACAAATATAGAGTCTGAGAATCATTGCTCACATTATAAATGACTTTATTGTAGGTTTATTACCTTGCCTATTAAGCTGTCACAATCTGTGCCTCTTCCCATTTTGGTGATGACCAGCCAGTGAAATCTGTCATCTTTGCTGTAGGATTTACACAGGACCCTAGTGATAACTTTAGTCATGCAGAGGATAATTATCAACTAGATTATTAATGTTGCTCGGTTGCCCTAGGGGATAATATGTCAGAGAGGTCAAAATATTGACAAGCAATAAAGCCTGTGTTATAATGAGACCAGCACCAGAATAGCTGGCTGGCTGTGTGTAGGGAGCTGAGATACGGCATTACATTCCCAGTGCAAAAAGGGCCAGGGGTCCAAAATCATAGAGTCAAAGGCCAGAAGGGACCACCGGATCACCCAGTCCAACAGCCTGTATATCACAGACCACCAGCACCTGCACACTAAACACAGCAACTGGGATTAGCACAAGGTAGACAGCCCACCGGAGACTGGACTATCATGTGCCACAGACAGATAACAGAAGCAGCTTAGATCACCAGTGCACAAGGCCTCTGCCATGGCAGGGAAGTGATTAAGTGAGATACACCCTGGTAATCCTAGCAAGGGACCTGCCCCCACAGGACGCTGAGGAAATGGCCACATCTTGAATTATCTGCTGGGGTGAGACTGCGCCAACTCTGTGTCCATTCTGATTCAAAGAGTGTGGCCCATCCCATTCCTATTGGGTCCATAAGCTCTACTGACTCTCACCCTACTGAGGTCTGGCTGGCTGTGAATAATTTAATAGAATGTTGTAACTAAAGTAGAAGGGGCTTCCTATGTTTCCTTTGTATCTCCTTTGTCTTCCTGAAGGCTGTCTTCAGTGTAAGGTATGACAGACAGGGAATTGCAGAGCTTTCTTCTGGGACTGGGGCAGAATATGTGTGATGATGTTTGTGTGATAGCCTCTTGATGTTCACCTGAAGGATTTTGCTGAGCTAAATTGGCCTTTGGTTTGGGCACTACCAGCAAGAGGCACTGAATAACTTCTTTGGTGGCATATCTGAAGTGAGACTATAAAGCTAACCTTGGTCATTCCTCTGGATCTACTATTGTCACATCAAGAAGAGTAGATCAGGGACTCAGCAGTTCATAAATAATTTCCCATGGAAAGCACGTATGCCAGCCAGATGAAATCTCTCTGAGAAAATGTGGAAAAGTGGTAGATTTAACCTACTTCAGAATGTCATTTTCTGAAAAAAAATTGATCCACATCTCTTTCTAAGTGATGCTTAAAGGATGTGTATGCACTATAGCTGCATGTTAAATGTGCAGCCCTCTATCTTGAGAATGGGGGCTGTGGACAGTGGGAAGAATTGGCTGTAGGATGCGCTGCCAGTGCATCTGTGTATAATCATATGGAAATATATGGGTTCCCCATAGCTGGGCAAAACCAACAATACAGCCAGAAGACATGTCATAAATTAAATTGGGTTAGAGATTGCCCTTTAAATTATATCACTGTTAACTCTGCTCTTCAAAGGGGGAGCTGGGGTCCTTGAGAAGTCTTATTTACCCTTGGAAGATGTTCTATAAAACAGGCTCTTCTATGCTGCCTCTGGAGTCGTCCAAGGATATGCATTCCTACTGAACCCTGGGCTTTTCCACCAGGCTGACAGAGGGCAATTTTCAAAACACCAGCCCAGCGTGGGCACAGTGACACAGGTGTCATGATGGCCTGTCTCCAAGGCCAACTGAGGAGCTACAGGAGCAAGTCCTGACATCTAGAAGAGTCCCAGACATAGGAGATGGCACCCAAGTGGCACTGGAAAGTATTTAGAAAATACACCCTTCTCTGCATGTCTCAAGATGCAAAATGTGAGAACATGCAATTCTCTCTCTCCTTGAAAACCCAGCGCTGCAGACGTGCTCTGTCCCCCCGGGCAGCAGCCCAAGTCTATTCTAATGTAACAGCTGCAGATAGCTGAGGACCCGGCTTAGCAATGTCCATAGCTATAAAGATAGGTGGGCGGCAGAGGATCAGGCCATGGGAAAGGGCCTGGGGTCAATCAATGGTTTATAGTTCAGAGCAAGGCAAATTGATAAGAGGGATTTAAAAAGAGGCAAATTGATGCTACTTCTTTGACCAGCTAAGACAGAAACTGGATAGGTCAAGCATAAGGGCATCAGCTAACCTCTCCAGCCAAAACTGAGGGAATTGCCCTGCCTGGGGGAGGGGTCTAAGGAAGTGGAGAGCAAAGAGGCCTTTTGCAATGCTGGACTTAGCAATGGGGAAAGTGCAAGAAACCCCAAGGGAGATGAGGGGACACGACCATGAACTCTAACTCCTGAGACTTGCTAAGCAGGGTGGATGAGGCATTGGAGGAGACTCCTCTGGGCTGTCAGGGCATGATTTCTGGAGACAAGATTTTCCTGTCTCTGTAGCTAAGCTAAGGAGTGCTCGCCTCCCTGGGTTTTGCAGAGCATTTGTTGCATCCGATGAAGTGAGCTGTAGTTCAGGAAAGCTTATGCTTAAATAAATTTGTTAGTCTTTAAGGTGCCACAAGTACTCCTTTTCTTTTTTGCGAATACAGACTAACACGGCTGCTACTCTGAAACCTGTCCCAGGAGCATTACTCAAATAGTTGCTCTTTTTTTATTACCACTGCCTCTGGTTTTAATAAATCTTGTGTTCAAACTTCACACAAACAGCCCCAGAGGCTATGTCTTCAATGCAATTAGACACCCACAGCTGGCCAGTGCCAGATCCTCGGGCTGCAGGATGTTTAATTACAGTGTCCCTGCGCAGCTGCAGCTCCTTTCCTCCTCAGCCAACACACACTCAGATCCAGTGGCTGGAGGTGTGAGAACGTGAGCACAACCCATGCGCCTTCTGAGACACTGGCTTCATCTCCACACTAAAAAGAAAAGGAGGACTTGTGGCACCTTAGAGACTAACAAATTTATTTGAGCATAAGCTTTCGTGAGCTACAGCTCACTTCATTGGATGCATTCGGTGGCTGTATTTTCCACCGAATGCATCCGATGAAGTGAGCTGTAGCTCATGAAAGCTTATGCTCAAATAAATTTGTTAGTCTCTAAGGTGCCACAAGTACTCCTTTTCTTTTTGCGAATACAGACTAACACAGCTGCTACTCTGAAACATCTCCACACTAGGAACGCACAGCCGTCCTGACCAAACACACCAGCCTTTGGACTCACTGGGGAAAGCGTCAAACTGGCGGCAGACCGCTCCGCCCGTGCATTGGGAGGGGTTGGATGATACTGGGGACAGGAACTGGCTGGAGGCATCTCAGGAACTAGGTGAGTTTTACAAGGTGGCACCAGCACACAGGATACAGGGGACACAAATGTAAATGAATTAAAACCAGCCACGTCCAGAGGCTGACAGCGGTGATGTGCAATATCCACTCGACTGCAGCCTGGGAGAAGCAGGAATGTTAAATGTTCCCCTTTACAAACAGCTTGTCCTGGTCTTTTCTCTGATCCGGGAACACTGCAAACCACCTCTCTGGGAGGAAGAGGAGGGGGAGGTACCCCCTTCTGTCCTACTCCCCCAATATCCCCCCACTCACACGCTCCTGCTCCATCAGCACCCGCATCGTGACAGACCCTGCCCCATTCACATGCTCCCTGCTCCCTCCACACCTCCAAAGTCAGAGCCACCTCACTCCTTCCCCCCCCCACACACTCCCTGCTAGCCTACAGCCTGCCAGGTCAGAGTCTCCCCCACACACACACATACACACTCCCTGCTCCCTCCGCACCCCCAAGGTCAGAGACACCTCCCCCCCCACACACAGACACTCCCTGCTAGCCTACAGCCTGCCAGGTCAGAGTCTCCCCCCCATACACACAAACATACAGACAGACACACCCTGCTAGCCCTACAGCCTGCCAGGTCTGTCTCCCCCCAACACACACACACACACAGACACTCCCTGCTCCATCAGCGCCTGCGTGGTGACAGACCCTGCCCCACCCACACGCTCCTGTCTGGATTGCCACACCCGTAGCAAATAAAATAATCTAAATGCCACATCAGAGGGCACCAAATGCCACACCAGGGCCCTGCTAGTAAAATGAGGCCAATCTACACA
The DNA here is from genome assembly GCF_009764565.3 of Dermochelys coriacea. NCBI lineage: Eukaryota > Metazoa > Chordata > Testudines > Dermochelyidae > Dermochelys > Dermochelys coriacea. Next base: position 714,863 of record NC_050077.1, on the reverse strand, counting down.
ACAGCCTGGACAGGGCTGGTAGGTACAGACAGCACACACAGAGAAACAGGAAGCATCCATCAGACACAGGCTAGAGGTCAAACTTCATGCTGCCAATAGTTTAAATAGAACTTGAGTTACTCGGTACCTCATTGTCTTAAAGGCTGGTGGGAGATGTTGGAAGGGAGGTTACTTCATGAGCAAGGACAGGGAAGGAGTTCCAGGTGACCCCCCTCTTTCTGTTCATACAGTCAGCAAACGTTCCTGCCATGCAGAATGAGGCATGAGCAACTCAGGGTCACAGCAGCCCACTGCTAGGGATACATTCATCAGCGACCAGTTTCCAGAGCCTCTTGTTCTAAAGCTCAGTCATTCCAGGGCACTGGCTGCTTTATCTCTCCACAAGAGGGAGGAATCTTATTCTGTTTAAAAAAAAAATCCCTATGGATTTGAGCGTCTAACCAAAGCAAACTGGGGCTGGGGCTGGCAGCCGAGGCGAGTCCTGAAGCATTTCAAAGGAAGTGATGTTGCAACTCCATCCAATGCAAGCAGATGCCTCCAACACAGCCAAGAACACAGGAGAGAATGGTCTCAGCAGAGCCTAAGTGCCTCTCCAGCCGCTGGGCACTGAACCGAGCTGCCGCAGTTGCTGTGCTGAGTGGCCTCCTCATCCCTTTGGAAAACCAGCAGCCCCTCCTCCCCAAGAGGTGTTGGCTTGGCACAGCTGCTGAGAGCATCTCCAGAGGCTCTGAGATGAGCTTACAGGCCAAGATGCTGCCACTGCTTAAATTTACAGATGGAGCAGGGAGATTTTCCAACTCCTTTCCTGTCTAGTGTAAAGTCCGAAAGCCTCAGAAAAGAGAAGGGGCAAGGGAGGGGATCACGGAGCTGCAAAGGCAGGAGAAAGGCTAGAGCTGGTGCTGAGGTGACGGGCGCATTAAGAAGAACGGGTGGACAATGGAGAGCTAGAAGCAGGAAAGTGGGGTGCTTTCTTCTCGAGATGCAAGAGAGGCTGCACACAAGGGGCCATTCTATGTTTGATTGCAATGCAATTGCCACTTTCTTTCTGGCACTTTGTCTAATGGCATGTGAGCACATTACAAAGAAACATAGACCCCTTTCTTTTCTGTGTGTCCTAATACTGACCTAGGATCACTGTACACACCAAAAACACACTCCAGGGAACATGCCATGGGGGAATATGCTCTGAGCCTATTAACACAGCTGAAAGGGGGTGCTCTCCCAGCACGACGCCCACATTGGGAGCGTGACTATTTCAGAAAGATGAGACAGTGACTCAGGAGGTGTATTTGCTAAGTGTTGTATAGGAGGCCTAAGCACAAATCTCATCAGTTGTTAGCAGCATTTGTGCGCTTACCTCCCACTCGTCACCCAAGATGTGTCTAAATGAAACAAGGAACGAGGCAGTGCAGGTATCAGAGGGAGGGATTTATACAGAAGCCCATTTTCTAAAGCAAAATCCGGGCCACTGAGGCAAGTCTGTATGAATTGTCTGGAGTTCAGGGTACCTCCCTCCCTGAGCAATAATTGCATCCACAACACAGACACAAAACACCCCATCAGAAGAGAGGGAACAGCTAGTGTCTGTTTTGTAACAAACATGGGAATTCCAGTGTGTTATCCAGCGACAGTCTGAAAAGGACCTGGGCACTTGGGGGTTATTGTTTACAGAAGAATAGAAACTAGAAAGAGCCAAACATACAAAGCTCCTTCTCTGCCCAGCTCCTGCTAAAGAAAATTGCAGCCAGGATGTACTTGATACTGTGCAGATAACGTAAGTCTTTATTATCACCAGACTGCAGCTGCTGGGAATGTACAAATCACTCAGTATCTTCAGGGTGCACGAGACAGGGATGTTAGGAAGTTCTTCCTACCAGTTGCTGTCCATTTATGTTATAGTCAGCAGAGCCCTAGGAATCAATATTGCTGCACATACAAATTACAAGTATTTGGGATGTTAGGTAGAATGTGAACTTGTCCTTTCTTAGAACTAAATGGCTTTTAATGGCACCTGAAGTGGCCTAGAAATTAATCTGCCTATACCGGCTACATCGCTGTTGCTGCTGATCTCCCTGCACCTTATGAACAGGTAACGGAGCCCAGCACTGCAGGATTGCAAGAAAAAAAGAGTGTAAGAATGTGACTTATAGGTGATAAGACAAACAGGGAAATTACTCTTAGGAGATGTAGGAGGAGGAGAGTACTGTCTCTTTAAATCTGTAGCATGAAGGCAGGCAGGCAGAGGATGCAGTGCGGCAGAGTCAGAGGCCGAGCAACATGAAGAGGACTCAAAATAGCAGCCGTGTTAGTCTGTATTCGCAAAAAGAAAAGGAGGACTTGTGGCACCTTAGAGACTAACAAATTTATTTGAGCATAAGCTTTCGTGAGCTACAGCTGTAGCTGTAGCCAATGGTGAGCTGTAGCTCACAAAAGCTTATGTGCAAATAAATTTGCTAGTCTCTAAGGTGCCACAAGTCCTCCTTTTCTTTTTATGAAGCGGACTGTTTCTCCTGCTCTAAGAAAGTTGCTTGGTCAGTGTTAGCAGAAAGCGGTACATCCTGTGACTCTTTCCCAGGGTCCTATGGCAATGTGGCCTTCTCAGACAGAGCTAAATATGAGTACTTAGTGGCACTGCCTTCTCAATGGTGACTTCAGCTCAGCTATTTACAGAGACATGGGTATTTTACACTGTATGGTGCCCCTGTCGTGTACCTGATTCACCCACTTGTGCAATAAGTTTCAGAGCAGACACCAGTTAAGGCAACTAGAGCAGGGGCTCAGCCCAGCTGGCTTCAGATGCCTCCTCACTGTCTTTTCTTCCCTGCTTAATCTTTATCTTGTGAGTGTTTGCACGAGAACCCTCCCACACATCCTCTCCCTCCCAGTCCTTCAAATCAAGTTAAATGCATAAATCTTCCAAATCTTTGTGCAGGGCTCACAGTCCTAACCCTGCTGAGGCTTTCCCAGTTGGCTCCTTCTCCTTGTAGGCTTGCACTCCATGGGCTCTGTACCCAGGAACTGCAAGAGTCTCTGTCTCTGTCTCTCAGCCCTCCTACACACCCACCCACATCTCTCTATCCTGCCTGAACTCAGACTGCCTTTATATCTCCCAGCTGGCCTGGTTCCTAAAAACATAAGAACGGCTTTACCGGGTCAGACCAAAGGTCCATCTAGCCCAGTATCCTGTCTTCCGACAGTGGTCAGTGCCAGGTGCCCCAGAGGCAATGACCCGAACAGGTAATCATCTCCTGTCACCCCTTCCCAGCTTCTGGCAAACAGAGGCTAGGGACACGATCCCTGCCATCCTGGCTAATAGTCATTGATGGACCTATACCCCATGAACTTATCTAGTTCTTTTTTGAACCCTTGGTCTTGGCCTTCACAACATCCTCTGGCAAGGAGTTCCACAGGCTGACTGCGCGTTGTGTGAAGAAATATTTCCTTTTGTTTGTTTTAAACCTGCTGCCTGTTAATTTCATTTGGTGACCCCTAGTTCTTGTGTTATGAGAAGGAGGAAATAACACTTCCTTATTTACTTTCTCCACACCAGCCATGATTTTACAGACCTCTGTCCTATCCCTCTTAGTCGTCTCTTTTCCAGTCTGAAAAGTCCCAGTCTGATTCATCTCTCCCCATATGGAAAATGTATTTATCCTCATAATAAAAATGTTTAATTTTAACAATTTCTGTTTAACATTCTCTGTAATTACTGATGGAACAGGAAATATCACTGTATGATATGAGTACATCATTCCATTTCTTTCCAAATACGGAACAGACATTTATTGAATAATTCTGCCTTTTCTGCATCATGACTGACAATCCGGACCTAGCATTGGATCTACATGATTTCTAGGATTTCATTTGTTCCTCATATATTTAAATAATTCCTTCGTGTTATGCTTAACACTACTGGCTACAGATCTGTAATGGTATCCTTAGGTGTCTTTATCAATTGTCTGCATTTCCTAACTGCCAGTCAGCACTTAATTATCAACTTCCCCATGTTTCCATGTGTGTATATATATCTATACCTACATCTACCTATCTATCTAATTGTATTGCTGCTTTTACTTAACTCTTAATGAAGGTTTTTTTAATGGAAGTAGCCTTCTTTCATTATTGTGGAATTGTGGTTATTTGCCCCCTCAATTAGAGTATTCTTAAACAACTCCCAATTATCATTCACATTTTGAATGTTTAAATTTCTCCTTTAACTCAGTTTTGCTCATGACTGTTTGCAGTTTTGGGAAATGGGCCATTTTAAAGAAGCGAGTATGTGTACTAATAGTAAGGACTGTATGCTGGCTGAAATAGTGCTGATCCTGAAAATACTTGATATCAGACCCACCAAGCGATGCTGAGTGGAGCAGTAACTATACTGAAAGTTTAGTTACTTCATAAGGGCCACACTTTACCCTCACCTTAGTGCAAACTCCCAGTTTTCTGGGAAAATCCACTGGGGATCAAGTGGAGTGGATGGCTCTATCTCCCATGACCTGGCCAGGCCAATGGACCATAATTAAAAATGTTGTCGGACCACCTCTGCTGTGTGAGATTGATACCCTGGGTCTAAAAACATTGCATTGCAGCTCTCTGCCAAACACTCCAGGCAAGCAGCCATCATGCCCTAGGATCCTTCCAATGAGTAATAAGTAGTCTTTATTCAGTAGATTCTTAGCTGATACCAAGCTGTCCATAGCTGTCAGTAGTTTCGTGGTTCAACCTAGACATCACCATGCACTTTACTCACTCTGCTGGGGCAGTTTCCATCTTAAGTCTGTGATTTCGTGCATGAACTGTTGCCTTCATAATGCCAAAAACTGCTAATGTTTGATGGGTCAGATCAGGACCAGGGTGCTAGTCTGGGTGCTAGTCAGAAAGCTAATAAACTCAATGCTCTGTGCAGCTTGTTAGTTACTTTAGGAACATGAAGTTCAAAGAGAGGGTATTTCAAGCTTCTTACTAACAGCAACTTTGAGAATTCGCCAGGGATGCATTTAATACTTTGGAAAAGGTTAGCGTTGTTAGGGATTTACTGCCATATTTGAAATGGTTTAAACTATTATTTTTATTTCCTTGGGTACAATGGAATCTCAGGGAGTTGTGCAAGGGTAGATGGTCAGTTTGTGTCTGAATGAAAGAACCCATGAAAAGCTTGGGCAGTTTTAAATAACTCCTGATTCCGCATCCTTGGCAGAGGGCAGGGAACTGCCATCAGGCCTGTTACACTACAGCAGCTGGCCCCAGATTTCTACCTTTCTGCACTGTCAGACCCATAAGATCCAGGAAAATCCTGACCATGGCAAGTTTACATCCCAGCTCCCCCAGGCGGCTCCCCAACTCGCTGTCAAGCGAGCAGAGCCAGGAGCCATTAGTGTCCTTCCCTGATCGGACACAAACTGACCAGCTAATCATGTACAGTTGCCCCCATGGTGTTTCAGAAACACGGGAACTGCCATAGCAGATCATCCCCTCTCCAATGCTGACCAGCACCATGTGCAAGAAACCCTCTCCTTGTCTATTACGGAATAATCTGCCCATGGTGGAGGTCCTTCCAGTCTGGGGACCTGTCTCTGAGGCTGTTTTATAGCTTGAAGCAGGAGAGTTTTCTAATCTTATATAATTCTGAATGTGCTCACTACACAAATAAATGTCTAATCCTCTTTGTAACCATGCCAACCTGTTAACCCCAGGGATATCTTGTGGCAGTGAGTTCCACAGGTTAATTTGACACTCAGTAAAAAAGGGATTTCTCTTTATCAGTTTTAAATGTGTTGCCTTTCAATTTCATTGAATATTCCTTTCCTCTTGTGCTGAGAGGGAACATAATGCCCCATTTACCATCTCTGCACATTCATTATTGTATATACTTCTGTTATGTCCCTTCCCAGTCATCTCCTCTCTGCACTAAACAGTCCCAATCTTTTCAATCTCTCTTTACACAGAAGCGTTTCCAGGCTTCTAATCATTTTGTCAGCCATCTCTGAATGCTCAAGGAAATGACAGCTTATACTTTTATTATGCACTCCTATTTCATTGGGAATTGCACCTGTGTGTATCTGTCTGAACCTGTGTTTGTCATAGTTAGCAGCCAGCCAAAAAATCTTCATGAACAGCAGAGACTCTCTTAGGAGATGGAGTGTCTGGGGTCTTCAGAGGCGACTGAGCATGGAAGGGAAAGGGGAATTCCCCTTTATCAAATGTACTTCTCAGCCTTGCCAAAACCCCTTTGATTTTTAGACCCCCTTTGGTAATTCTTTCCCTGTGTCTCAGGCGATGCCCTGAGGTGGGAAGCAGCTCAGAGAAATAACTGCTCTTTTCACTCAGCCAGCGAGAAACTGTTTGCTTGGAAAACTTGACATCTGCTGCATCCTACTCCAGCTAAGCCCTCTTTCCTGTGGAGGAAGTTAAGGGTGTTTGTGTCTATTGCTGCTAATTTCAGTGGGTATGTGAGAGCCTCCAAGTGAGGTCATTTGTGTAAAGCCCCATAAGAGTGTCAGCTGGGGTTGCATCTGTCATGCCATGCAACAAGACAAATGGGACTGGAGGTGGCATGTCAACCTCAGCAATTGCATAAGCACAGTGGAGGAAACAACAGTTTTCAGAAACAATTATTTTACTATTGTAGGAGTAGTAACAGCTCTCATCTTCTGCACACAGTGCACCTGGGGGATAGCTCCGAAAGCTGCCATAGTCCCCTCAGTTCTTCATAGGATACTAACAGACAAACCAAAAACACCTAACAGCAATGCCCCATTTCCCTACGGTATTGGAGTTTGCACCCATGGGTGCAGCCCTGGCAGAAGGCATTACCCCCTTTGCAGTCGTCAGTGGACAGACTTTGTAACACACAAGGATCTGAGTGCATGGAGGGTCGTGTGCTGCTAAGGGGTATGATGGGGGCTTTGTCCTACAGACCTCAACACTGAGAAATGCCTCCGTGACTTATCCTCATTTCCTTCAGCTATGAACAAAACGCACAGCTTCCATGCCATTCCTATCCAATCCCAAACCCACAGCACATCTTTCCTGCCGGTTTGCCTGGTTGCCCTTATCTGGAGCAATTCTGTATCAAAGTGTCTCCAGCTTGTCACTTGCTCACTGTGATGAGGAAAAGAAAAATGACCCAGCTTTCGGTCAATTATGAACCTTGCACTGAGGCAGCACAAACCAAGCAGAGGTGGCTGGGGGGTGTCTCTTTTTAGTGAAATGAAACGGTTTGTGCAAAGTGCTGGTTGCACTGTCTTGCACTGCCCGCTGCAGGAGAAGCTATTGATTTCCACAAAAACTTTATTTAAGTGAGTGACCTATTAAATGAAACTTATTTGACACCAGCTGACTCTTGTAATTTAATTCCTGAGTGAAGCGAAGTCTCCAAAGGTTTGTCAGGCTCTTTATCTTGAATGATGAAAGGCATTTTCCTTCCAGCCATTTGTTTCTGTGCAGGAGCTGCTCGTGTGCTCTCAACTCAGCGCGAGCCCTCCAAAGAGTCCCACACAGTTACAATGTCGAAGTGGGGGTGATGCACATCAGCAGGCTTGCTGAGTTAAACAGCTCAGCAGACAATATCCTCTGGTCCAGGAGCGATGGCTTCTCTGTGCCATCAGCGGCAGCTTATGCTGCTCGCCTGGGGCTGCATCCTGTTGGCATACAATGGTATAGACTGCAGCTACTATCGTCATTAGCACAAAGGTGTGGCCTGCTTGGATGATAGGTCCCAGCATGAAAAGCCCCATCTGGACGCTAGCAGCCAGTACCTCTGTGAAGGAAAGGAGAGGGTGGCTACATGAGGCCACGCCCTGGTTTCGTCATCCCATCTGTTACAGCATTGAAGACCAACTGAGCAGAGCCACTGGTGACAGAATTCACACCCCCTTTCAGCAGGGCATGCACACAGCATTACCAATGCCAAACTCCAAATGATCATGAGATTGGCTTTAAAACCATAAATCTTTAAAAATGCTATTGGATTCTTGTGCCCTCTAGATTTTGAGCCTGTAGGAGTCACAGTTTCATACCTTTCTCTGCAATTTTCTAGAAAAACAAACAAGTTGTAAGGAAAGCTGAGATTCTCACATGACACCATGAGCTGGGGCTTTATGAAAAACACTAAATGCTGTGAGACTCACAGTAAAGTCCATGTTTCCTTACAGGGTGTCATATGTGGCAGGGGGCATATTTCACTTGCCCAGCAGAACTGTCAGTGTTTGGCCTGTATTTTATCCCACAGATTACGGCTGAAGTGAAATCAGACGGGTGGGGTTAGTGCAGCTCTGCCTGAATCTCACCTCCCCTCCTAGAATTTTCCAGGTGCTCACTTGCCCCAGAGGAGTGGAGAAGCAGGGGGAGGCACAAAAGAGACAGTGAGAAACATTGTGGGGAGGTTGGCTCTTTGGGCTGCTAAATTCAAACAAAGAGACTTGTATCTTAATACAAACCAGTGATGGGCCTGCACAGGCACTCAGCTCCCCAGCTGCAAGCCTGACTCTGCAGCCGTAGGCCCAGGTCAGCCCACAGCAGGAAAAGGCCTGAGTGCCAGGTTTGCTGAGGCTGTTTGGCTGGCCCCTAAGAACAACCGTTCCTGGCCCTGGAGCACAAAGCTCCCTGATTTTGAGGGAGACACTTCGTGACAGTTCTAGCCCTTTCTTTCCAAAGGACATGGCTGCACTTCCCTTCTGCATAGAGCTGGGGGCAGTGTCTGCCTGGCCCTGGACAGCTCACTCACATGCCTGTGGCTGGAGCACCGGCACCTGGGCTGACAACCTCCTCCCGTTACACTCCTCTTATTACATCCCAGAACCCCACCCAGGCCCTGAATGTGTGTTTAATGCCAAGGCAGCTGCCTCCCAACTGCGCAGCTGTGCAGAATTTAATTCTCCTGAGCCCCACTGCTTACACATAGTTACGCAGGGGGTGCTCCAAACCTGTCCTCAATAAAGTCTGCTTTCAAACTCTCTCTCTCCCTTTCTCCCACCATGCTTTAGCTCCTGTGCTGACCCCCTTGTTTCTGCTACCCATCTGGCCATCCACTCCCGGCCAGACTCTGCGCTGCTGGCCCCAGCAAGTCCCTAACACCTCACCTCAGTGCTGGACAGTCCTGGTGACTAAGGGCACCTGAGGAGGCCAATGCAACAGGACACTGGCTGGAGGAAAGGACAATCTGATAACATATAAAATCTAGAGACAAAGATTCTGAGCAAATAAGATCTTATAGATGCAAAGAGAACTCGCCACTAGCGCCGCGGGGTTTTGTTGCCCAGACTAGGGTATGCGCAGTGCCTGCCTCCCACGGGGCCAGCATTAGAAGGCATCCTGGGAAGGAGATATGAATTCAGAAAGCAACAAAACACAGTCCCGGTGCCACCAGCTCCAACACTTGGAACAAACACTCAGCCCCATGAGTCACATCCCTTGGCCAGCTTGCCAGGGCAGCCAGGCAGTCCACATGGGTTGCCTTCTGCTGAGCTCAGTGCACCACTTGCTCCCCAAGTTCCCTCCCACAAGACTAAAGACCTTCTCACAATGCCCCCAACACATTCCCCTCCATAGCACCTCCCCCAAGCTGTGCCTCCAGTCTCCACCCCAATGCTGGCTGCTTGGAGTGGCTTCTCCCCTCTCCTCACATGGGGTGTGTCCTTTCTGGTGACGCCTGGTGCCTCCACCAAAGGTGACTCCTCACAGTGCCCAAGCAACAAAGGTGCTGCCCCTTGTGAAAATGACCAACACTACCAGTGCCGGTATGGCTGTAAAACCTAGTACCCAAAACAAACTATTCAGCAGCTCAGTCACAGCAAGGAATGCCGCCCCCAAACCAACAGTATCACAAAGGGGGCTCTCGGGGAGCAAGAAAATAGGATCTGGGGAAGGAAAGGGGTCAGGCTGACTAAGAGGTACTAGCACATCAACAAGGCAACCGATTCCCCACCTCCCAACACTCCCAGCTCCCAGATGGTGCCTGGGGATGAGCCTAGGTGAGTGCTGCAGTGCTGGGAACAGCTTACACAAGAGGGGCCCCTTAACTGTGTCTTCTCCCCTGGCTGGGGCAGGGCCCTCTCCTGGCTCCCTGGCTGGGTTGTGGTAGCCAGTGCTGGGTTGGACCTCTGCCCCTCTAGATGCGATCCCAGCACCAAGGAGGGGCTGTGACAGGTGCAGGCTGGGGTGGGTGTAGGTGTGGTCGAGGGGGTGGGTTGTAGCAGGCATGGCCACAGTGGGCTGCTGATGCTCTCACACCTTCCTCATTTATTTATTTTAAGAATTGTTTTCAGCCCAGGAAGAGGCTTTTTCCAATCCCAGCCCCTCTGTGCACTGGCCCTGGAAATCCCTGTCAGCTGGCAGTGAATAAGCACTGCAATACAGAGCTGTCTGCCATGCTTCGGAGCCGCTCACTTCTGCTTACATAGGCTTTCTGCAGCTGTCCTTTTAAAAGAAGCCAATTTATTTTTATTCAAAATCTATAAGAGACAATTGAGCAGTAAAGCTGTCAGGCCCCGCCTCCACCTCCAAACGACCCAGTCAGGTCTGAAATGACCGCTCTGAATAACAATCCCATCTCCTGGCGTTGCCACACTGCCCTGACCATGCTCCTTCCAGCAGGTGCGGGGCCAGGTGTGGAGAAACCCCACCTCCATCACAAAGCCTGGGACACAAATGCGCTCTTTGGGTCAGTGTGGCGAAACCCAAATGGCTCTGCACCCCCTGGCAAACTCCCCAGCAGGCCCGGCTGAGCTCCACAGCCAGCAGTTACTCTGAGCTTTTACTACTCACTGCCCAAAGAGCAAACATATCCAGCAGGATAAAGGCTGCAAACGTGTCAGGAGCTTGCCTGAGCACTGTCCATGATACTGTTCCTTAGACAGTGGGACTTCCAGAACCCCTCTCCCAGGAACCGTGTCCTTCCACCTTCCCACTGAGACTGGCAACTTTGTTCCAGAGACTGTGTTTGGCAGATGAAGCCAGCCTGAGAGTGCGTGTGTGCTCCTGATGCTGCATGGACACAGGAAGATGTAGGTACTATCCCAAGATGCCTACCACATCGCTGTAGCATGGAGCAGATCTCAGCAGAGGGATTGTCTTATGAACAGCTCCTCTCCCAGTGACAAGTAACAGTCCCTCCTGGGAGGCAGGAACAGAGAGCAGGCGACTCTGTGCTCTGGTGCACACAGTTCCTATCCCCGTCCCATCACTGCAGCAGTCTGGCTTGAAAGGAACAGAATCTTTTCGCTTCCCATGGGCCAGTTGTTGTCCCGGCTCTGTGTTGTGCTGGGATGAAGGGCAGCCCAGGCAGAGTCTACCTCCAGCAGGCAGCCACCCAAATTGTTTCTCCACAATTGCTTTATAGTTCCTCTCAGCAATTCAGTCAAGTCAGAGCAGCCCCCAGGATTTGATGCACTTTTCTCATTGAATTATACGGAATCCTTCAGGGAAGGAGGCAAAATTATTTAAAACGCTTAAAAACTAAAGCAACTTTTCTACTCTGTTTTTTAACTTTTTGATTGTTACTTAGAGTTAACCTTTTCTACTTCTAAATCATAAACTCATTTTATTTTCGGCCATCAGACATGGGCCATAAACTATTTGAAACATGGGCCATAAACTATTTGAAACATGAGCCAAGTGTTTCTTTGATACACACAGGAGCTGAAAGATAATGTGGTATCCAGCGGAGCAGCGGGGACAGCAGAGCAGCTCACAGCAGGAGTTTGCCTGGGAGTTCGCCTGGAGTGAGCCCATTGAGGCTTACATCTTGCCAACGTCTCTGAGGAAGCTCATAGTAGGTAGGTGATATGGAAGGGGGGGGTTCAGCTATTGTGACCTGCACTGGATGTGCCATGTTTGTCTTTCTTCCACAGGACAGAAGCGACTTTGTCTGTACAAAGTGCAAGCTGGTCTCCATATTGGAAGAGAAGATTGAAGGTCTGGAGCAACAGGTAACGACCCTGCGTTGTATACGAGAGACTGAGGATTTTCTGGACCAAACTCAGGATAGCCTTCTAGGGGCACAAAGCTCTAAAGATGTAGAGCAGGTTGCACAGAGGAGCCAAGAGGCCAGTGAAGAAGCTTGGCAACATGTGACCTCCAGAAGAGGTAAGCGGAATGTCCGGGTTCCAGTAACACAGACACAGGTAACTAACCGCTTTCATGTTCTCTCCACAGGTACCAATGCGGAGAGTGGACCAGATGATATGTCTGGGGGGAGAAAGCAGAAGGAGACCCCGCTGGTTGGGAGGCATGAGATGCGATGTCCTGAGGTTGGGGGTTCCACGACCACCACTCCCAAGAGGAGAAGGCGGGTGGTGGTGGTCGGGGACTCTCTCCTCCGGGGGACTGAGTCATCTATCTGCCGCCCTGACCGGGAAAACCGAGAAGTCTGCTGCTTGCCAGGGGCTAAGATTCGTGATGTGACGGAGAGACTGCCGAGACTCATCAAGCCCTCGGATCGCTACCCCTTCCTGCTTCTCCACGTGGGCACCAATGACACTGCCAAGAATGACCTTGAGCGGATCACTGCGGACTACGTGGCTCTGGGAAGAAGGATAAAGGAGTTGGAGGCGCAAGTGGTGTTCTCGTCCATCCTCCCCGTGGAAGGAAAAGGCCTGGGTAGGGACCGTCGAATCGTGGAGGTCAACGAATGGCTACGCAGGTGGTGTCGGAGAGAAGGCTTTGGATTCTTTGACCATGGGATGGTGTTCCATGAAGGAGGAGTGCTGGGCAGAGACGGGCTCCATCTTACGAAGAGAGGGAAGAACATCTTTGCCAGCAGGCTGGCTAACCTAGTGAGGAGGGCTTTAAACTAGGTTCACCGGGGGAAGGAGACCAAAGCCCTGAGGTAAGTGGGAAAGCGGGATACCGGGAGGAAGCACAGGCAGGAATGTCTGTGAGGGGAGGGCTCCTGCCTCCTACTGGGAATGAGGGGCGATCAACAGGTTATCTCAAGTGCTTATATACAAATGCACAAAGCCTTGGAAACAAGCAGGGAGAACTGGAGGTCCTGGTGATGTCAAGGAATTATGACGTGATTGGAATAACAGAGACTTGGTGGGATAACTCACATGACTGGAGTACAGTCATGGATGGTTATAAACTGTTCAGGAAGGACAGGCAGGGCAGAAAAGGTGGGGGAGTAGCACTGTATGTAAGGGAGCAGTATGACTGCTCAGAGCTCCGGTATGAAACTGTGGAAAAACCTGAGTGTCTCTGGATTAAGTTTAGAAGTGTGTGCAACAAGAGTGATGTCATGGTGGGAGTCTGCTATAGACCACCGGACCAGGGGGATGAGGTGGATGAGGCTTTCTTCCGGCAACTCACGGAAGCTACTAGATCGCATGCCCTGATTCTCATGGGTGACTTTAATTTTCCTGATATCTGCTGGGAGAGCAATACAGCGGTGCATAGACAATCCAGGAAGTTTTTGGAAAGCGTAGGGGACAATTTCCTGGTGCAAGTGCTAGGGGAGCCAACTAGGGGGAGCGCTTTTCTTGACCTGCTGCTCACAAACCGGGTAGAATTAGTGGGGGAAGCAAAAGTGGATGGGAATCTGGGAGGCAGTGACCATGAGTTGGTTGAGTTCAGGATCCTGACGCAGGGAAGAAAGGTAAGCAGCAGGATACGGACCCTGGACTTCAGGAAAGCAGACTTTGACTCCCTCAGGGAACAGATGGCCAGGATCCCCTGGGGGACTAACATGAAAGGGAAGGGAGTCCAGGAGAGCTGGCTGTATTTCAAGGAATCCCTGTTGAGGTTACAGGGACAAACCATCCCGATGAGTCGAAAGAATAGTAAATATGGCAGGCGACCAGCTTGGCTTAATGGTGAAATCCTAGCGGATCTTAAACATAAAAAAGAAGCTTACAAGAAGTGGAAGGTTGGACATATGACCAGGGAAGAGTATAAAAATATTGCTCGGGCATGTAGGAAAGATATCAGGAGGGCCAAATCGCACCTGGAGCTGCAGCTAGCAAGAGATGTCAAGAGTAACAAGAAGGGTTTCTTCAGGTATGTTGGCAACAAGAAGAAAGCCAAGGAAAGTGTGGGCCCCTTACTGAATGAGGGAGGCAAGCTAGTGACAGAGGATGTGGAAAAAGCTAATGTACTCAATGCTTTTTTTGCCTCTGTTTTCACTAACAAGGTCAGCTCCCAGACTGCTGTGCTGGGCAACACAAAATGGGGAAGAGATGGCCAGCCCTCTGTAGAGATAGAGGTGGTTAGGGACTATTTAGAAAAGCTGGACGTGCACAAGTCCATGGGGCCGGACGAATTGCATCCGAGAGTGCTGAAGGAATTGGCGGCTGTGATTGCAGAGCCCTTGGCCATTATCTTTGAAAACTCGTGGCGAACGGGGGAAGTCCCGGATGACTGGAAAAAGGCTAATGTAGTGCCCATCTTTAAAAAAGGGAAGAAGGAGGATCCTGGGAACTACAGGCCGGTCAGCCTCACCTCAGTCCCTGGAAAAATCATGGAGCAGGTCCTCAAAGAATCAATCCTGAAGCACTTAGAGGAGAGGAAAGTGATCAGGAACAGTCAGCATGGATTCACCAAGGGAAGGTCATGCCTGACTAATCTAATCGCCTTTTATGATGAGATTACTGGTTCTGTGGATGAAGGGAAAGCAGTGGATGTATTGTTTCTTGACTTTAGCAAAGCTTTTGACACGGTCTCCCACAGCATTCTTGTCAGCAAGTTAAGGAAGTATGGGCTGGATGAATGCACTATAAGGTGGGTAGAAAGCTGGCTAGATTGTCGGGCTCAACGGGTAGTGATCAATGGCTCCATGTCTAGTTGGCAGCCGGTGTCAAGTGGAGTGCCCCAGGGGTCGGTCCTGGGGCCCGTTTTGTTCAATATCTTCATAAATGATCTGGAAGATGGTGTGGATTGCACTCTCAGCAAATTTGCGGATGATACTAAACTGGGAGGAGTGGTAGATACGCTGGAGGGGAGGGATAGGATACAGAAGGACCTAGACAAATTGGAGGATTGGGCCAAAAGAAATCTAATGAGGTTCAATAAGGATAAGTGCAGGGTCCTGCACTTAGGATGGAAGAATCCAATGCACCGCTACAGACTAGGGACCGAATGGCTCGGCAGCAGTTCTGCGGAAAAGGACCTAGGGGTGACAGTGGACGAGAAGCTGGATATGAGTCAGCAGTGTGCCCTTGTTGCCAAGAAGGCCAATGGCATTTTGGGATGTATAAGTAGGGGCATAGCGAGCAGATCGAGGGACGTGATCGTTCCCCTCTATTCGACACTGGTGAGGCCTCATCTGGAGTACTGTGTCCAGTTTTGGGCCCCACACTACAGGAAGGATGTGGATAAATTGGAAAGAGTACAACGAAGGGCAACGAAAATGATTAGGGGTCTAGAGCACATGACTTATGAGGAGAGGCTGAGGGAGCTGGGATTGTTTAGTCTGCAGAAGAGAAGAATGAGGGGGGATTTGATAGCTGCTTTCAACTACCTGAAAGGGGGTTTCAAAGAGGATGGCTCTAGACTGTTCTCAATGGTAGCAGATGACAGAACGAGGAGTAATGGTCTCAAGTTGCAATGGGGGAGGTTTAGATTGGATATTAGGAAAAACTTTTTCACTAAGAGGGTGGTGAAACACTGGAATGCGTTACCTAGGGAGGTGGTAGAATCTCCTTCCTTAGAGGTTTTTAAGGTCAGGCTTGACAAAGCCCTGGCTGGGATGATTTAACTGGGACTTGGTCCTGCTTTGAGCAGGGGGTTGGACTAGATGACCTTCTGGGGTCCCTTCCAACCCTGATATTCTATGATTCTATGATTCTATGATCCACTGACCATTGCTCTTCAGAACCAGACCTAGAGCAGAGTAATTTGCTCAGGCTGCACCTCTGTAAATTGTTACCCTCTTGTTATAAATATTAGAGCAGCGGGTTAAAGGTGCAGTGCATAACCCGGCAACGCACCCAGCTCACTGCAAGAAGGGTTCATTCATGGTGCTTCCATGGCAATGGAGAGACACAAAACAATCTCTCTGCGTGGCTGATACCTTCTCTCTCCTCCCAAACAGCAGGGACAATTTACATCAGACTCAGCCACTTGTTACCCATCAGTACAGGCTGGCCCCAGTGCAGCAGCAGGGAGAGGGGATCACTCGCCTCTGAAGCACAAGGCTCTGGCCACGCCAGAAGCAAGATTCTGGGTTTGATTTCAATTATGGCCCATCTCATGTCCCTGCTTAGCTAAGTTGGTTGTTGGAACCATGTTGCTGAGGCCTGGCACACCAGCCAGATGCCAAGGCCACCTCACTGAAGCCTAGTTCACCAGCCAGATACCAGGGCTGTGTCACCCAGGCCTGGTATGCTGATCAGAGTTGTGTCACTGAAGCCTGGTATGCCCGACGGAGGCTGGGGCTGTTCCAGGGGCTTGTTGTTCCAGCACAGTTAATGTAGGACACTTCCCGTCTTCTGGAGAGAAGAGGAATAGAAATGCAGGAAGCAGTCACAGTCTGAGCAGTGAAGGGGCAAGTTCATCAGTGAATGCTCCTGAGTCTCGTTTGATTTTCAAGGAAGCAAAGTTCTTTTGTTGTCCTGTTGAAATCGTTATCCTGTTGGAAACCTGGCAGTTTTGGGTTCCTTGCAACATGGCACTCGTGGGCTCAGAACAAAAGCTGCCTTGAAAAAAAACCAGTGAGGCGCTTTCCCTGCTTGTGTGTGGAGCATGTGCTCTCTCACAGACTAAAGCAATCAATCCAATCAACCTGTTAGTTTAAAGCAGCAGCTCATGCCACAAACCAGCAATTTGCCACTAAAACCAAGTCCTGCCAAATGTGTTGGTATTCTGCTGCAGTCTATTGCACTCCACAGACACAGCTGATGGGCTGCCATATTGGGCTCTCACCGCTGTCTACAGCTAACGGAAGGAATCTTCAAAGACAAGTTTCCTTCATCTCAGGTTTGTTTTCTGCTCCTGCTGCCTTTTCTGATGCTGAGCCTCCTTTTAAACCAAAGCATGAAGATCAGGGTTTAATTTACAGAATGTTGCTTTTTTTCTGAAATTTCAGCAAAGTTGCAGATTTAACTTGAAAAATAAAATCAGCTGGCTCTCTCCATGTGTGCAGTTAATTTCCTTCATGCCATGCTCTACCTTTGTAAAGAGAACAAGTAATAAACATATTCACCTGTCATTAAAAAGAAAAACAAAAAAAAAAGCCAGCCAGCCAGCCAAAGTAAATAATTCAGGAGATTTAAAAATAAATTCACACTTTCATGGAATCTGGCTTCCAAGCTTCTTTTCATCTCCTCTCTGCAGCATTTTGCTGTAATGGAGTAATGATAAAGCAATACAACAAGAGGTAGGGAACAGAACAGGTTGGGAGTCCATCTAGGCTAGGAACCAAAAGGAGGACGGGGGAGAGATGGAGCCTTGTGAAGTAAACACAAAGGCCTCCTGGATTTGGAGATGTCAGAGAAATCAAACCCTTGGTCTTCTGACAAGCCCCTTTAAATGGGAAAATGGGAAAAAACCTTTGGTGCCTCTTTAGAGCACCATGAAATGGGCTCTGGAGCAGAGTCATGTCGTGGGGGAACATGGCCACTTTGCTGTTGCTGAGCATTTCTGACATGGTTCTGAGCATTTCAGGGCTATTTTGGTCCTGACTTTTTCTGCCGTTTAATAATAGCCTCCTCATTAGTATGTGATGGCGTTCAAGGCACACAGCACTCACACTGCAAACACAGAGCATGCCGTGGGACTCCCAGAAGCATGTTCTGAGAGATGTGGGCAGGAGGAAGGGACTCACACACACGTACGCGCACACACACACACACACACACAGGCACAATGAACACAGACTTGTACACAAGGGGAACGCAGCAGCTCAGCCCGTTCCAGTTTTCTGGTGATGTTCCCCTTGGAAATAACAACAGACATGCAACATAAAATATAGAATGGCCCTGTGCTGAACCGATCAAGTGAAACTATGCTACCCGAAGAGTGCTGTAACATGCTTCACTGCAACCATGCCAACAGAGCGCACACTAGTACTGGGGTTTGCACAAGTGATTCGTCTTGCACTTTTTTATAGACATTCCTTCAGCACACTGATTTGATTGTATTTCCTGGTGAATTTTATTAACTGACCTTGGCCTCTGACACCCTAGGAAGCCCCAAGTGCTGTGAGCTTAACGATTCTGGAATTTACATCTGTCCTTCAGGTCAGAAATGAACCAGTATCTCCACGTGACACCAGGCCGGCTCAATGCTGCAGTCAGTGTCTCTCTGCAAAGATGTAACACTAAGTTCCTGGCCATATGCAGCCACTGAAGATCCCCTGGCTCTTTTGCAAGAGGGCTATTAGCCCTGGTTTTTTGGCCTAATTCCAATATAGGAAATTGCATTTTGGTTTCCCAGCTCCTCCTGCAGTGTTACTGTCACAAACATTTATCCTCTGAGATCGAGCACGATGGTAACTTACATTAATGCAAAGTGTGTCAAACCATGAGGATTTGATTCTGCTCTTTGCTCTGTGGGCAAAGCCTACTGCATATCTTGTCAAACCAGCTCTGGGCTTACAGAGTGCTACTTACAACCACCTTCACTCCCCTGTTCTCCTGAGCTCAGATGCAGCCCAGGATCAGAGCCTCCATTTCTTCAACTCCACCATATCATCCACAAAGTCCCTATCAGTTGAACCACTGCAGAGAGTGACCCTGCCTGCTCTTCAGTTCATGAACCTGGCACCGCCCAGTGCCTCTTGCTGTGAGGCAAGGCATTGTGATTAGTGACTCTTAGGAACTGAAAGACCAGAAGATAGCATTTACCCGTTCCTGGTCTGTAACCATAGGACCCATGTTCATGTGGGGAGCGATGCAGGGTGGGCTTGTCCATTGTCTGCAGCAGGAGAACTGCAAAACTTATCTGGAGAATTCCCAGAAAGATGGGTCCAAGGCCAACACCGAAATACGTCCAAATAAGTTCTGAGGAGTGGGAACCATAATGTAGCTGCTCTGTTGGCTTGTCTGCAGATTTTCCTCTCTTGCTTTTATTATAGACAATAATTATGGCCAGGAAACAAGGGGCTTCAAGGTGTTAGAAGAGTGATTATGCCCCTGCTCCCTTGCCCCGGCGGTCATAGCGCCAGTGCCACCTGGGAATATTCCTTTGGTAATTTTGCTTCATTTTATTAAGAAAAAAAATGACACTGAATTTGGGGGACAGGAGTTCTTGGTGATAATTAATTTCCCAGGCAGCTCCCTGACAGCACCCCCTGCCCTACGAAGGCTGCTTCTCCCAGGCCACACTTTACTTCAGGACAGACACCTTATCAAATCTTATCGGTGCTGTAGATGATCAGTTGGTTGAAAGAGACACCCTGCTTGTTTCCAGGAATGTGCAGCAGTATCCCAGTGGCCCAGGTTAGGAGACAGACACAAAACTTCACACTGTGTGTGCAGCACTTCTTCAGAATCAGCCCATGCAGTTGCACATATGTATGGAGGCAAGTGAGTGTCCAACATGCCTGCAAAAATCCTATACATGCATGTGGCCACTTAGGGGCTTAGCTAGCCATGTTTGTGCCCAAATCACTGATTTAAAGCACATACAGGGGATTTCATGCACTGTTGTGACAATTGGGCCTACAAATGTGTCCTCATTGTGAGTTTAACTGTAAAGAGTGAGTGTAAATTCACAAAATGTCACAGCAAAGTATATCAACAAATGTGGATAGGAGCAGGTGCAAGAACCGGAGAGAGAAACTGAATTAGTCTAAACCACAAATACAATCCATGGACTGTTGAAATTATGTTTGTTAAAAACAGAAGATGTAGAATCAGAAATTAATGAACTGAAATTGGTGTGTTGGATATTAGGCCTAGTTGATGAACAAAATAATGAAGGGATGGGCTATTCCCCCATCACTCCCTCTGTGGGTCCTTAAAAGAAACAGAGGTTGTGGGGAAAGTACAAAAGAACAAAGAGAAGAATAGAGGGAAGCATAGGTGCTGGAATTAGGAGTGCGGCACCCCCTGACTTGACATGGTTTCCATTATATCCAGGGTTTACAGTTTGGTTCAATGGCTCTCAGTACCCCCTCTATAAAAACTGTTCCAGCGCCCCTAGAGGGAAGGAAAGACAGACAGAGTCTAGTGTAGCAAGCTTCACCATCATGGCTGCCAACCCCTCATTTCCTGGGACCCCGGGCTGTCATTGTCCTGATCCTGAGAGCTGTCCTGACCAGAACCATGCCAGCAAGAGTGACCCAGATGAAACTGCCATACCTGCCAGCGCCAGCTGAATTCCCAACACCACCTTGGGGGAAAGGACTTTAACAGCAGCAGCAGCCACTATAGCTCCAGCCCATCTCAACTAACTTCTCTTCAGCTCTGATACTACCAAAGAGACTGTCCAGGAGGGTTTGCCTTTTAAATCCCTCTCCAACTCAAGGCAAAGGAAACAGGGGATGGGGTTGTGATGGGTTGGGTCACAGAAACCCCTTTGGGACTGCCACCTGATGTGCCTAGTCTACCTCTGAGCCTGTTTTCCCTGCCAGCTTGGGACTTCAGAGCCCTGCCTGGTTGTGACAGACACGCTAGCCTGCTACAAACACAGAACCAGGTCTGAACCACGTCCCCCAAAAGCTGAAGGCTTAACAGAAAACAGCTTAAGAAGTGCTCCTGTCTCCAGCACTCAGATACCCAACTCCTAATGGGGTCCAAACTCCAAATAAATCCGTTTTACCTCATAAACTCATAAATTGTTTGCCCTCTATAACACTGATAGAGAGATATGCACAGCTGTTCCCCCCGCCCCTTCCCCTGGTATTAATACTTACTCTGGGTTAATTAATAAGTAAAAAGTGATTTTATTAAATACAAAAAGTAGGATTTAAGTGGTTCCAAGTAATAACAATCAGAACAAAGTAAATTACCAAGCAAAATAAAATAAAACACGCAAGTCTAAGCCTATACAATAAGAAAACTGAATACAGGTAAATCTCACCCTCAGAGATGTTTCAACAGACTTTTTTCACAGACGGGATGCCTTCCTAGTCTGGGCCCAATCCTTTACCCTGGTACAGTCCTTGTTCCAGCTCAGGTGGTAGCTACGGGATTTCTCATGACTGCAACCTCCTTTGTTCTGTTCCACCCCCTTATATATCTTTTGCACAAGGCGGGAATCCTTTGTCCCTCTCTGGGTTCCAACCCCTCCTTCTAAATGGAAAAGCACAAGGTTAAAGATGGATTTCAGTTCAGGTGACATGATCACATGTCACTGTAAGATTTCATTACCTACTTGCCAGCACACAGGTATACAGGAAGACTTGCAACAGAGCCATCTACAGTCAATTGTCCTAGTTGATAGGAGCCATGAAGATTCCAAACCACCATTAATGGCCAACACTTTGCATAATTACAATAGGACCTCAGAGTTATATTTCATATTTCTAGTTCCAGATACAAGAGTGATACATTTATACAAAGAGGATGATCACACTCAGTAGATTATAAGCTTTGTAATGATACCTTACAAGAGACCTTTTGCATGAAGCATGTTCCAGTTACCTTATATTCACACTTACTAGCATATTTTCATAAAATCATAAGGAGTGCAATATCACAGGCGTTAAAATGAAAACCTGATTGAATACTTCACATTTCAAACACTGTAACTGTTTTCCCTTCTTTCCTGTATCTTTTAGAGAAGGTTTGTCAGGGTCCTACGCAGCCTGAGGTCTCTGGATGCCACACCCCGGACCTCGTTTAACACTGTCTAATCCTGGACAGTGACTGGGTTCCAGTAATGCCTTTGGCCCTATTTTTCATCTAAATGAATACAGTAGCACAAAGGGGGAGATCCTGGCCCCTTTGAACCCAAATTTTTCAATTGAGTTCAGTGGGGCAGGATTCACCCAAAGATAGCACGTACAAATGTATGTGATAAATTGCCCATGCTCTGGGTGCTGCCAGGCTGGCATTGAAAAGGGTGCCCCTGATTTGGTGCCTAACGCCACAATGTCTTATCAGAGTCTGTTTTCACCTACTAATCATGCCCAGGGTCATACACTGGCACGCCATGTTGGTACCATGAGTAAAACAAGGGGGGAGGAGGTGCTCCCCCAAAATAAATCATCTTTCATGTTTCTGATTCCATTTGTTATTGTTATTTAAATGTAGATGATGCCCCAACACATGATGGACTTTGAAAATACGACTGTCTGTGGTTCTGTCCCTGAGCCTCAGCTATCTTCATGGCCACATGGCGCCCCGGCCACCTCCTCATCCAAAGACTGACTTCGGTCACTTGACAGGTTGAATTTTGACCTCTCCAAATTCTAGCTGTTGGCAGAATATGTCACCTCTACATCTCCTTGCTGCATGCCCCAGAGAACAAAGAATGGCCCCCAAGCACAGAGTGCCAGGCCAGGGGTCTATTTTACTGCATCACTAAGCGAGAGGAATAGGAACTTTTCCTTTCACCTCCAAGCCCAGGGCGTTCTGTCTGCATCCATTTCCAAAGTTAGCACGCTGCTCTGAGGGAATGGCACACAGTGATGGAGGGGTAGGCAACATGGACCTCACCCTGCACATATTGCACATAACAGGATCCCAGTGGATGCTGTGCAGAAGGGATGACCAGGAGAGGATCCCATCAGCAGGCCAGGCCTCCCCAAACAGCCTGGTGAGGCCCCGCCCACACTCTGCGCTCAGGCCCCTCCTGCCCGCTTCCAGTTCCGTTTCCGGTGCTCTTCTGTGGCCGAGAGGCTGGGGCAGGCACGCTGGGGCTGGTGCTCACAAGGCCCAGGGGCTGGGGCCGCTGGGGATCGGGCCATGCTGTGCCGTCGTCTGCCCAGCGCTGGGGTAGGGGGTGGTCTGGCCACACTGCCCGCCTGGTGCTCCGGTGCTGGGGGTGCTCCAGCCAGGCCACCTGCCCAGTGGGCTGGGGGCACGGGGGGGTGGGGAGCAAATGCCAGGGGGGTGCTCTGGACTTCAGTGGGGGAGAAGGGGTGGAAAGGGAAGGAAAAGGCCTCGAGCAGAGGGGGAGAGGCCAGGGGCCAGTCTACCCCAATCGCTCGTTCACCCACCACCCAAGAACTCTCCTTAACCATTTCCTGAATAACGGAACCTGGTTCCTTGTTTCAGTCGGTCATGCGGTGTTAGTTGTTGACAGGAACCTGCAGTAGCTCAGAGTCTGAGGGCGCTTCTCAAATTCAAGTGTTTAGACTCTGTATGAGTGAGGGAGCAGCTGCTGCTCCCACCAGCTATGTTTATTTACATGTGTTTATTTTTTTTTCACTTTGAGTTAGGAAAGTCAAATTGATGCTGTCAGAGAATTATGATCCATTCATTTTTACTAGCTCTAAAAATCTGTAGTGATCCATTTCTAAAACATGTGCCAATGACTCTGGTCGGCTGTTTAAAAAGTGTCTTTGTTGCTGGGTTACAAGAAGTTTCAGGGCTTCTTCAGTGATTCATGTCACTAACTTTGGGGGCTGGGGACATTTAGCTACATGCTCTTTATTGCAGACTTAAGCAATCAGCTCTGCGTGGGTATAGGGGTTTGCTCACATGGGCCCAGTGCAGAATCAGGATCTTAATCTGTTAGGAACCAGCTTGTGTTGGACAATCTGGGCCCTCCCTTTTTTCATGTCAGCCTCTGATCTCTTCTTTCAGCTCCAATTCTTATGTGGATAAATTCATTTTTCCCAGGAGCAGCAAGTGGGAGGGGAAGTTCCCTGACCCATAAATCAGTATTTCCTGCAATGCCATTTTCCTGTGCAATCCTGGGGTGCATAAACAAGGGAATCTGGAGTAGGAGTAGAAAAGTTATTATACCTCTGTGTTTGGCCCTGGTACTACCATTGCTGGAATCCTGTGTCCCATTCTGGCATCCATAATTCAAGAGGATGCTGATAAATTGGAGAGGGCACAGAGAACAACTGGGAGAATGATTAAAGGATTAGAAAACCTGCTTTACAGTTATAAACTCAGGGAGCTCCTGAGCATTAATCTATTCAGCTTAACAAAGAAAAGGTTAATGGGTGACTTGATTACAGTCCCTAAGTATCTACATGGGGAACAAATATTTGATAATGGACTCTTCAGCTAGGAGAGAAAGGTCTAACATGATCTGATGGTAGTTGAAGCTAGACAAATTCAGACTAGTAATAAGGTGCAAATTTTTAACTGCCTGTGTTACACAGGAGGTCAGATTAGACGGTCCCAGTGGTCCCCTCTGGCCTGGGAATCTATCGATCTGTGCTGTGGCCTGAGATTTGCAATCACTGTTTGTCATTTTAGCTAGTAAATCAAATGGCAGCTTGTTTCAGAATATTCAAGTGAATGATCCCTGCTCCGTGCTGTGTGGGCCCCCCACAATACATCAACAAAGACACTTTTTAAATAGCTAACAAGAATCATTGGCACATATTCTACAGATTTTCAAAGACAGTAAAAGTGCTGCTCCGGCCGCCAATGCAGTTTACACAGAACTGGCAACTGTCTAGGGTGGAAATTCACCCTTCTCCCAGCAAGCTGCTGTTCGCCAGTGTACACAATTCAGGTAGTGCAGTGGCATTCAGGACAGCATGGAACATGTGGGATGATCCCTATGCTTGGGGTTTCTCAGGGTTTGGGTAAAGCCATGAGTCCAGCTGGCATCATGCCACTTTGGGTAAATACACACATGCACACGCACTAAAAGGGAAAATGAGGGTAACATTCAGCCAACAGCACAGAGCAACTTTTACCAGCAGCTTCCTCTAGGGCTTGGTTCTCAACCCGCTGCCCGTGGGCCACTTGCGGCCCAATCAGCACAGCTGCGGCCCATGTGACATCCTCAGGGCCATACAGGTAGCATTGAATGCGACCCACAATAGTCAATAGGTTGAGAACCACTGGTCCAGAGCAAGGATAGCATTATCTTTCTTAATGCAATGTTTATGACTCAAAGAGCAGCCTGCTCTCCTCTGGCGGAGACACCTTGGGCAAGTCTGAGGGAGTTGCCAGGACATCAGTCACACAGCCTGGAGGGTGTGCTAGGACCCTTCCCTCGGCACTGGGCACTTCGCTACAAGATTCTGTTAACCCCTCCCTGACCAGGAGAGTGTCTGGATTGCTGCGCCAAGCCAGGTTTCACTCCCAAATACAGGCAGCACATGCATTATCTCAGCTCCGCACTGAGCACACTTATCCCCCAATCCTTGTAAGTATGGTTGCCTATGGAACAGCTCTTGGTGTTAATACCATAGCAGACACAGACATCCGCAAAGCCTGCGAGCGTTCCTGCTGTCCCAGATTCCTTCCAAGCCCTTCAAGTCTGTGGGGTATGGAGTGGAGCAGGGAGGGGCGCACACACTGGGCCACCAGAGCCAGGCACTCGGATTGCTGAGCTATGAGCCTGGTTGGGGTCAGACTGTAGGGGATGAGGTCCCAGCCCATGAGGGCTCCCTGCCCTCAGCCTCTCTTGCTCAGCAGCAAGGGGCTGCACTCCTGGTAGCAGTGCCTGGGGCCCATGCGAACCAGCCATTTGCTGACTACCTTGGGCTGGATGGGGAATTGCTGTAAAGATGGATTAATGCTTAGGATATCTGAGTGCATCTGAGATGAAGGGACTTTTTCTAGTGCGGGGGGGTTGCCCCCATGTCTCTGCTGATATTTACAGGTACTTATGCCCTGGGGCAGGGGGCAAAGCATAGCATTTATCCCCACCTCCCTTCTCCACCCCCACTTCATTATTCTAAATCTGTTATGCCAAGAATATTAATCAGACACCGAAGGGGCTTGAAGAATGGAATAGCTCCCACAGCTTCCAGCCCTCTGGATCTGAATATCTGATTGGCCGGGTCTAACAATGCCCCTCCCAGCTCTGCTCCCCAGTATATGTCTGATCATCACAGAGCCAGGGCATAAGACCCCATCCAAGCACGTGTAGCTGGGAACTAAACACAGATGCTGGTTTGAATTTCACACCCAGTGCAGATCCAGACCTTGGAGTTTTCAAAACCATGGCTGAGATTTGGTTGGGGCCTGTCTCTAACCTAAACCAGGCTTCCCAGTTCCCTCTCTTCTCCCCCAGCACTACAATGCCATCTCAGACAGCAGCTCTCTCCTCCATCACGCCAGCCAGGCCCTGCAGTGTTCCCCTCTCCCCATCAGGCACTCCTGACCAACACCCTCCCAGAGCCAGTCCTTCACAGCCTCCTGAAAACAGAAACCTGTGTCAGTCATTGTTATGGAGGGGAGCTCAGGGGTTGCATTGCGCTCTGGGATGGTCTGACTCAGGCTCTTCCTGACCCCTTGTCTCCCCTCTGCAGTCCCCAGCCCCTGGCTGCTCCACAGGACAGTCTGGGCTCTGCTGCAATGAGTCACGGAGAGATAACAGGCCAGGCTAAGGGCTTTGTGTAGGAGAAGTGGGACCTGGTTTCTGGGGACAGTGCAGCAAACCTGGACTCTTTGGGAGTCCCTCTCCAAGCATCTCTGTCTGGTCTGCTCTAGTGAAAGGAACATGGGGCGTCTTCTCCTGTCTAGGACCAAGGGCTAACCCGCAAAGAGGCAATTTGTGTAATAAACACTGGTGCTTCAGCCCTTAAAAGTACGTCTTATAAAAGACCCATGACTGGCCAGGACAGCTGACTCAGGCTCGCGGGGCTTGGGCTGTGGCCCTATACTATGGCATTTCAGTAAAGACATTTGGGCTTCAGGCTGGAGCTTGGGCTCTGAGACCCCACAACGGGGCAAGTCTTGAAGCCCAGGCTGCAGCTCATGCCTGAATGTCTCCACTGCTATTTTGTAGCTCCGCAGCCCACGCCTGTGAACCCGAGTCAGCTGACCTGAGCTGTGGGACTTGGTGCTGCAGGTTTTTGGTCGCAGTGTAGACACAACCTTACTGACCAGAGCACCCTTGCGAAGGGTGTCAGCGCCGGCCACTGCCCCTCTGGGATAAACACTTCATTTCTCTCAGTGTCAGGGGGCAGCAAACTCAATCCCTCTGTTCAACTTGAATCGATTCTTTTTTATTTCCATGAAAACTAATTTGGGAATAGTTCTTCCCCTGTTTAAATCTGGGAAAATATTGTTCAAGAACTTGCTGATGTTTCTCTAACTGACAGCTTTATTGGGCAATAGCCACCGATGGTGTGTGCTCAGACAGTCAGACCCTTTTATACTGTGTGTGTTCCCATAAAAATGATTGTCTTTGAGTTATTCTAATCTTGCTGTGATTGTAACACTGGGGCAGCCAGACTGAACAGGAGCTGTATAGTGAAGGCTGATTAATAGGAGCACACCAATTCCATCAAGCTCTCCATGCCCACGCGGGGGATCAGTCGGATACCACCTGCTGCAGGAAATAGACCCAAAATGGCAGAAGTGCTGACTCCTCAGGAGAGGCTGACTGCAGCCACATTTACCAATTGCTTTCTGCATGCAGTTTCGGGGGTTAGTTTTGAGCTACAATGTTCTAAGCGGCTGAGACCTGCCTATCGGAGAGACACCTCTCTGCCCGCAAGAGGCTGCCTCAGGTGCAGGCAGTGCAAAGCGGCCGAGTTGACGCCCCTTCAGCCAGAGACAGGGGGTGGCTGACAAGCCTTTGACTCCAGGCCTTTGGGACCTGCTTCCTCCCAAGCCTGGAACAGGCAGTTTGTCTGCCTGCAGGGGGCACTGCAAGCCCATCCTTCCCCCTTGCGCTGACGAGAGGGGTGCTGGCTGGGAGGAGAGCATGGAGATGCCGATTAGTGTTGCTCTGGTAGCTGGTGGGTCTGTTTGTTTATCAGTGTATTTTTAAGGGACTCTCCATGGTGTCCACATTATTGAATGGGTGTTCGGTATTGCAGTCCGTAAAACTCCAAATAAATATATAGACCACCCCTCCCATCCGCAGGGCCCCAAGAAAGGAACATAGCTTCCCCATCCATACTAAGGTTGCTTTAATGCCAGAAGGGAAAGGGTGCGGTGGTTGTTAATTCATTAATCAGTGCCAGGGTTCCACTGTTATTTCTTAATCAGAACTGGAATTTCACACAATTTATAGTTTTCATTGTTTAGATCTTGTTACATTTTTCAAAATATCCTGCAATCCAAAGTTACACAGCTTCCATGTTGTGCCTGGTGCCAGCTGACTGACTTTGATACTGGGAAGCGAAGGTAACAAGGAAGTGAGTGATTATTTTGAAAGGGATGAACAGATGGTCCACATATTAAGGAAATATTATGCTCAGTGTCATTCCAGTGACTTATAGGCGCTTCACTTTCATTTGATTAGGAGTAGCTGTTCTAACAAGGTCATTTAGGCTTTAACGTGATTAGCTGTGCCACTACCACAAAACAGGAATAAAGCACAATTACTGTGTCACAACAATATCTCCATTGGTTCAGGCTTCCCTGGAACTCTAACTGAGCCCAGTTCATACCCAGGATAGGTGTCTGCAGAACTGCAAGTGTTTGATGCCAGGCTATCAAAGCTGGGCTGGGGACAAGAATCTGTGGAACTCTGGGAATCTAGGTAAAAAACGTCGGGGATTCAGGCAAAATGCCAGCATATTACTCTCCTCAAAGGCAGCAGGGTGACTGGAGAACCCAAGAGGTTCTTTCTCCAACCCATTATCTAGGAAAAAAAGCTCCATGGATTAAACTGGCTTAGCCGCATTGGCCCTGCTTTCACTGGAGCTACTCCAGGGAGGAATTTGGTCCCAGAATTTTTTTTTTTAATCTCACCTAGCTCACAACTGCTTTTCTGGGTTTCAAGTGAGCCTGATAAAGAGACTGGGTGGCTCCAGGAATTGCTGCAAGGACACAGAGCCTTTATTATTTCTGTAGCACCAGCGGCTCTGTCCATGGGAACCTGAGCCATCATTCACTGCATGGTTTCTTACAGGCACTGTGGTCAGCAGGTCCTCACCTGAAATTCAGCCTTGGTTAGCAGCGACCCAAAGCTCTGACCCTTCACTGGCAGCTCAGTGCCTGTGTGAAACAAGATGCATTTCCCCACAGGAACCCTCAGCATAAGAGCTCTCTTCACAGCCACTGGTGGTGGTCTCAGCATTAGGGTGACCAGACAGAAAATGTGAAAAATCAGGACGGGGGTTGGGGGTAATAGGTGCCTATATAAGAAAAAGACCCAAAAATCGGGACTGTCCCTATAAAATTGGGACATCTGGTCACCCTACTCAGCACGGAGGTCAAACTACGAAGGGCTGCTGAAGCTGAATTCCCTTCTTATCCCGAACAGTGGGGTCTCCGGAGAGCAGCATGCAGGAGACGCTTGTGCTGCCACGGTATGTCCCCTTCCCTGTTCTACAGCTAGCCGGGGTCCTCAGGCTGGTCCACCCAGTACCTTTCACTAGAGGAATATTCTGTTTCTAGAGCCAGGTGAGATGAAACCCCAATTTCTGTCACAGTGGCAGAAGTATGTCCACAAGGCACAGATTTCACCTGCCAAAGGCTGGGAGTGGGTGATGGGGGATGGGTTACTTGACGATTGCCTGTTCTGTTTATTCCCTGTGAAGCACCTGGCATTGGCCACTGTTGGCAAACAGGATACTGGGCTAGATGGACCCAGTAAGGCCCTTCTTATGAGCAGTTTGATACATCAGTTATTTAGAGGAGGAACCACAGAAACAAACTGTTTTCAAATGAAAAGAATTCTTATTGCCATGCAAACAGGACCAAATATATTAACTACATCTGTCATTTGCTCCCACTATCTGCACGTCCCTATTGCCTAGACACCCAAGCTGTGCTGCCCATGCCTAGTGAGCTCTCTTCCTTGCCACAACTGGCAGTGGTGGGACTCCACAATACAAGCCAAAACCTTAGTCCACTCAGCCCGCAAACTATGGTTGGACTGCCATGAGCTCTGTGCCAAGTGGCCGGTGTTGCAGTCAGACTAATAGCCTGTGACGAATCTGCTGTTACTCAAAGATGAGCTACAGAGCCACTTCTCAAAGATGAGCTACAGTGCTCTTCGCTCCTCTCCTGTTGTGTCACAGGACATAGCAGGGCATCTGCTGTCATTGCCTCTGAACTGCCCATCCTTGGACCCTCATTGCCCGCAATGGCTTTGCTCCTAGGTCAGCACTATCTGTCCTCAAGTAGGAAGCTCACAGGACCGAAATTCTCTTGTTTTCAAAACCTTACAAGAGAATGAAGAAATAAAAAACTTTCACAAATATTTAACTAGCTAGAAATGTTTGCAGGAAAGTGGTTTTAAAAGTCTAAATATTTGAAAATGATGTAAACAATACGTTTTCATATAAACAGCTGTGCCAAGAAACCCCATTCAGAATTCACCCGCTCATCACTACAAAGCATGTCAAATCTGAATCAAACAGCTTAGCCACCTGTTTCCACTTTGCAGGCAACCAATCATTGTCTTCAAAGTTACAAAGCTATTTTCAATTTGAAAGCAACAAATCAAAGTTTAATTATTTTGTCCTTCAAAGTCTTCCACTATCTTTCACTGAGGCTTTTTCAGATATGAAGAACTACGATTGGCTACCTTAAAAAGGGAAGAATTGATTGACAGTTGATGAAAACACTTCTAAGGACAATAGTATTTGTCAGTCTGATGCTTTCCACTCAGAAGACAAAATGCATTTTATCAACACCCTGAAATTATTTTGTCAACAAAATTCACTTTATGGCAATACCTTAATCTGTCACATTGATAGAAGAACAATCTTCAGAGCATTTCCAAACCATTTTGCCAACACAACTAATTTCTGTAAAATTAAATAAAAAGAAAAGGAGTACCGGTGGCACCTTAGAGACTAACAAATTTATTAGAGCATAAGCTTTCGTGAGCTACAGCTCACTTCATTGGATGCATTTGGTGGAAAAAACAGAGGAGAGATTTATATACACACACACACAGAGAACATGAAACAATGGGTTTATCATACATACTGTAAGGAGAGTGATCACTTAAGATAAGCCATCACCAGCAGCAGGGGGGGGAAAGGAGGAAAACCTTTCATGGTGACAAGTAAGGTAGGCTAATTCCAGCAGTTAACAAGAATATCAGAGGAACAGTGGGGGGTGGGGTGGGAGGGAGAAATACCAGGGGGAAATAGTTTTACTTTGTGTAATGACTCATCCATTCCCAGTCTCTATTCAAGCCTAAGTTAATTGTATCCAGTTTGCAAATTAATTCCAATTCAGCAGTCTCTCCTTGGAGTCTGTTTTTGAAGCTTTTTTGTTGAAGTATAGCCACTCTAAGATCTGTGATCGAGTGACCAGAGAGATTGAAGTGTTCTCCAACTGGTTTTTGAATGTTATAATTCTTGACGTCTGATTTATGTCCATTCATTCTTTTACGTAGAGATTGTCCAGTTTGGCCAATGTACATGGCAGAGGGGCATTGCTGGCACATGATGGCATATATCACATTGGTAGATGCGCAGGTGAACGAGCCTCTGATAGTGTGGCTGATGTGATTAGGCCCTATGATGGTATCCCCTGAATAGATATGTGGACAGAGTTGGCAACGGGCTTTGTTGCAAGGATAGGTTCCTGGGTTAGTGGTTCTGTTGTGTGGTGTGTGGTTGCTGGTGAGTATTTGCTTCAGATTGGGGGGCTGTCTGTAAGCAAGGACTGGTCTGTCTCCCAAGATCTGTGAGAGTGATGGCTCGTCCTTCAGGATAGGTTGTAGATCCTTGATGATGCGTTGGAGAGGTTTTAGTTGGGGGCTGAAGGTGATGGCTAGTGGCGTTCTGTTGTTTTCTTTGTTGGGCCTGTCCTGTAGTAGGTGACTTCTGGGTACTCTTCTGGCTCTGTCAATCTGTTTCTTCACTTCAGCAGGTGGGTATTGTAGTTGTAGGAATGCATGATAGAGATCTTGTAGGTGTTTGTCTCTGTCTGAGGGGTTGGAGCAAATGCGGTTATATCGTAGCGCTTGGCTGTAGACAATGGATCGAGTGGTATGATCTGGATGAAAGCTAGAGGCATGTAGGTAGGAATAGCGGTCAGTAGGTTTCCGATATAGGGTGGTGGTTATGTGACCATCGCTTATTAGCACTGTAGTGTCCAGGAAGTGGATCTCTTGTGTGGACTGGTCCAGGCTGAGGTTGATGGTGGGATGGAAATTGTTGAAATCACACAACAGAACCACTAACCCAGGAACCTATCCTTGCAACAAAGCCCGTTGCCAACTCTGTCCACATATCTATTCAGGGGATACCATCATAGGGCCTAATCACATCAGCCACACTATCAGAGGCTCGTTCACCTGCGCATCTACCAATGTGATATATGCCATCATGTGCCAGCAATGCCCCTCTGCCATGTACATTGGCCAAACTGGACAATCTCTACGTAAAAGAATGAATGGACATAAATCAGACGTCAAGAATTATAACATTCAAAAACCAGTTGGAGAACACTTCAATCTCTCTGGTCACTCGATCACAGATCTTAGAGTGGCTATACTTCAACAAAAAAGCTTCAAAAACAGACTCCAAGGAGAGACTGCTGAATTGGAATTAATTTGCAAACTGGATACAATTAACTTAGGCTTGAATAGAGACTGGGAATGGATGAGTCATTACACAAAGTAAAACTATTTCCCCCTGGTATTTCTCCCTCCCACCCCACCCCCCACTGTTCCTCTGATATTCTTGTTAACTGCTGGAATTAGCCTACCTTGCTTGTCACCATGAAAGGTTTTCCTCCTTTCCCCCCCCTGCTGCTGGTGATGGCTTATCTTAAGTGATCACTCTCCTTACAGTATGTATGATAAACCCATTGTTTCATGTTCTCTGTGTGTGTGTGTATATAAATCTCTCCTCTGTTTTTTCCACCAAATGCATCCGATGAAGTGAGCTGTAGCTCACGAAAGCTTATGCTCTAATAAATTTGTTAGTCTCTAAGGTGCCACCGGTACTCCTTTTCTTTTTGCGAATACAGACTAACACGGCTGCTACTCTGAAACCTGTAAAATTAAATGTTCACTTTTTAATCAGATGTCCAGGAAGATGCTGTAGCATATGCCAAACAGGGCATGAACTGAAGCACACTAGCTGACTAGCAACATCAATGGGATTTTATGAATAAAATCCATACCAATCAGATATTACACCAGACTGATACAAACGGCATATGGAATAGATGCAGCAAGTGGTCAATTATTTGTAAGTCAAGAACCTTTCTTTAGTAAATCATGAAGTACTAATTATTCAGTCTTGCTAACTAAGAACATAGTTTGAAGAGTCTGAGATTGCTGAGTTGTAATCTAGTTGAGGAATGCGCATGGTTGTGTACACACACAAACTAGTGTACCATTTTCCTATACTGAATGGAATCTGCCAGACGCCTATATCAGTCTACATATCAGTTCACCTTATTGGCCTGATAGCTAAGATGAACCTTTATTTAACATTCAGGGCATTGTGTTTTAGAGGAGGAGGATATGAATCATACTCTCATATATTATAGAATCATAGAAGTGCAAAGCTGGAAGGGACCTCGAGAAGGCATCAAGCCCAGTCCCCTGCACTATGGCAGGACCAAATAAACTGAGACCGTCCCTGACAGGTGTTTTTCCAACTTATTTTTAAAAGCTTCCAATGATGGGGACTCCATGACCTCCCTTGGAAGTCTGTTCCAGAGCTTAGCTACCTTTAGAGTTGGAAAGCTTTTCCTAATATCTCACCTAACTCTCCCTTGCTGCAGATTAAGCCCATTGCTTCTTCTCTTACCTTCAGTACATGGGAGAACAACTGATCACCCTCCTCTTCATAACAGCCCTTAACAGATTGGAAGACTGTTACAATGTCACCCCTTAGCCTTCTTTTCTCAAGACTAAACATGGTCAGTTTTTTCAACCTTTCCTCATAGGGCAGGTTTTTTAAATCTTTTATCATTTGTATTGCTCTCCTGTGGAGTCTCTCCAATTTGTCCACATCTTTCCCCACATGTGAGTCCCAGAACTGGACACAGTACTCCAGCTGGGGCCTCACCAGTGCTGAGTAGAGCAGGACAATTATGTCCTGTGTAGTACATAAAACACTCTTGTTAATACACCCCAAAATCACATTAGCCTTTTTTGTAGCTGTGTCACATTGACGGCTCATATTCAATTTGTGATCCACTATGACCTCCAGATCCTTTTCAGCAGTACTGCCATCTAGATAGTTATTCCCCATTATGTAGCTGTACATTTGGTTTCTCCTTCCTAAGTGAAGTACTTTGCACTTGTCTTTATTGAATTTCATCTTGTTGAATTCATGTATACTTTTAGCTAACTCCCTGAAAAAGCACAAGAACAAATCCACACAGACACAGCCCTGAAACCCCAACTTGGGGTATTCTATCTGCTACCCAAGATCCATAAACCTGGAAATCCTGGATGCCTCATCATCTCAGGCATTGGCACCCTGACAGCAGGATTGTCTGGCTATATGGTCTCCCTCCTTAGGCCCTACGCTACCAGCACTCCCAGCTATCTTCGAGACACCACTGACTTCCTGAGGAAACTACAATCCATCAGTGATCTTCCTGAAAACACCATCCTAGCCACTATGGATGTAGAAGCCCTCTACACCAACATTCCACACAAAGATGGACTACAAGCCGTCAGGAACAGTATCCCCGATAATGTCACGGCAAACCTGGGGGCTGAACTTTGTGACTTTGTCCTCACCCATAATTATTTCACATTTGGGGACAATGTATACCTTCAAATCAGCCGCACTGCTATGGGTACTCGCATGGCCCCACAGTATGCCAACATTTTTATGGCTGACTTAGAACAACGCTTCCTCAGCTCTTGTCCCCTAATGCCCCTACTCTACTTGCGCTACATTGATGACCTCTTCATCATCTGGACCCAGGGAAAAGAAGCCCTTGAGGAATTCCACCATGATTTCAACAATTTCCATCCCACCATCAACCTCAGCCTGGACCAGTCCACACAAGAGATCCACTTGCTGGACACTACGGTGCTAATAAGCAATGGTCACATAAACATCACCCTATACCGGAAACCTACTGACCGCTATTCCTACCAACATGCCTCCAGCTTTCATCCACACCACACCACACAATCCATTGTCTACAGCAAGCTCTACGATACAACCGCATTTTCTCCAATCCCTCAGATAGAGACAAACACCTACAAGATCTCTATCATGCATTCCTACAACTACAATACCCACCTGCTGAAGTGAAGAAACAGATTGACAGAGCCAGAAGAGTACCCAGAAATCACCTACTACAGGACAGGCCCAACAAAGAAAATAACAGAACAGCACTAGCCATCACCTTCAGCCCACAACTAAAACCTCTCCAATGTATCATCAAGGATCTACAACCTATCGTGAAGGATGACCCATCACTCTCACAGATCTTGGGAGACAGGCCAGTCCTTGCTTACAGACAGCTCCCCAACCTGAAGCAAATACTCACCAGCAACCACACACCACACAACAGAACCACTAACCCAGGAACCTATCCTTGCAACAAAGCCCGTTGCCAACTGGGTCCACATATCTATTCAGGGGACATCATCATAGGACCTAATCACATCAGCCACAATATCAGAGGCTCGTTCACCTGCGCATCTACCAATGTGATATATGCCATCATGTGCCAGCAATGCCCCTCTGCCATGTACATTGGTTAAACTGGACAGTCTTTACGTAAAAGAATAAATGGACACAAATCAGACGTCAAGAATTATAACATTCAAAAAACAGTTGGAACACAATTCAATCTCTCTGGTCACTCGATTACAGACCTAAAAGTGGCAATACTTCAACAAAAAAACTTCAAAAACAGACTCCAATGAGAGACTGCTGAATTGGAATTAATTTGCAAACTGGGTACAATTAACTTAGGCTTGAATAGAGACTGGGAGTGGATGGGTCATTACACAAAGTAAAACTATTTCCCCATGTTTATTCCCCACCCCCCACCCTCACCGTTCCTCAGACGTTCTTGTCAACTGCTGGAAATGGCCCACCTTGATTATCACTACAAAAAGCTCCCCACCCCACCCCCGCCGCTCTCCTGCTGGTAATAGCTCACCTTAAGTGATCACTCTCTTTACAGTGTGTCTGGTAACACCCATTGTTTCATGTTCTCTGTGTATATAAATCTCCCCACTGTATTTTCCACTGAATGCATCCGATGAAGTGAGCTGTAGCTCACGAAAGCTTATGCTCAAATAAATTTGTTAGTCTCTAAGGTGCCACAAGTACTCCTTTTCTTTTTTGCACATGTTAAAGCCACAGATGGGCAACTTCAGACTTTTGGGTGCCTCACTACACAGACTTTAACATTCATTTAATGTGGTTGTTTGGAGGTTTTTTGGTTTTGTTTTTTTTTTGTTAATGCTATGGAATGTCTAGGGTTAATTTTCTTTTAAATGATAAAATGGTAACATTGTTTTGCTTTTTGCTTTTTTAAAGTATTATTTCCAACTCTCTTTCTTGTCAAAAATAGCTGCACTGTTTTTGCTCAAATTTTCAAAAAACATTTGCACCCAGGGAACAAACATGGAAAATTTCAGTCTAAAAGGCAAAAGGCTGACTAAGTTTAAAACAACTGAAAAAAATCCATCCAAATGAAAACAGTTGTGCAACCAGAAGCATAGGCATGACTACCCACTCCGCTGTAATGAAAATGTTCGTACCTTCCATCCAAGGGTCTCCAACTGCTTTCAAATTTGAGTTCAGGTGTGTAACACACGATACTTCCCGATATCATCCATTATCCCCATTTTACAGCTGTGGAAAGAGAAGCACTGAGAGGTCAAGTGATTTTCCCGAGATCCCATAATAACAAAAGAAGTCAATGGTACAACCAAGAATAGACCCAGACCTCCTGCCTCTCAGTCCATTCCTGTAACCAGCTATAGCAATATCAGTCATTAACATGTTCACAAAATTACAAAATCATTAGGTCAGCTATACCACATTCATTGGTACCACACAAGATTATCCCTAGGTTTGTATTGACAAAGTTACACCCTTCCTCACTGATGATGCATTGCATTTTCTGGGGGCACTGAAGGGGTTAAACGAAAAAAACATTTTTGAGGCTTGAGGAGGATACAGGGCAAATGAAGCAAATTTCCCAAGTGCTGTTTAGATATGGGGTGCACTCAGAATGGCAGCTGCTGAAATGGCTCTAGCTAAAATGTTGCTTTCCCTTCACTTGTCCACTCATAAGCAAACACACGCACATTCACATATATAAATATAAGAGTCAACCTACAAAGTCAGGCACATGCAAATTTATTCTGTTCTCTTAGAAATGCTGATAAACATTATTCTCCAAAGCCAAATGCTCCATCAAAGTCTCTCTTTAACCTTGTTTCTTTATCTTTTAGCAGTTTATTTGATAAGCCTCAGTAGCCACACTAAGGCTGGAAGTTTTTGCCTCATTCCTTTTTCTGGGGCTTCCAGAACTTGTCAAGTCCTGCTCATCTCTAAATGTTTATAGAGATTGAAGCGGGTACAGGCCAATAACAACCAGTCAGAAGCTTTCAAACCCAACATAAAACTTCCCGGAGTGTGAAAACCTCTGGACAGCTTCTCTCATGTAATTTTCCATAGCTGAACTTCAGAGCTTGAATCCCAGCCTACAGGTCCCTAGAATGCAGGGGAAGTGGGCTCACCTCATCTCCAGCTCACTGCTCCTCCTGCTCACATTGGAGGCTAACGTGCTGGAAGACCCTGAAGGAACGATCCTGGGGCTCCAGATTTCTGCCGTGGCTATAGTCAGGAAGTCCCAGGAATCTCAAGGGAAAGCTTGTTCCAGTGAGATTTTCATCAAGATTTTGCAGACCTATGACGTTTGAATAAACCAATTCTGCAGGGCTGTGTTCAGTGCTAGCACAGTCCCCACTGAACTCTATGGATTTGCACCCACATGCAATAGGGTGGAATTTGCAGGCTAGAAACACACCCCCTCAAGCATGATTCCCCATGTACAATTACATTTCAAGACCTATCTGTTAGAAAACTTTTAATCCATGGAAGGTATGCCATGTTCATTTTATATTGTTCTAGTTTGCTACGTCAAACGCCTTACAGAAATCTATTACATCAAAATCATTATCTTTATCAAACTTGTAATTTTGACAAAAAAGATATCAAGTTAGCTTGACAGGATCTATTTTCCATAAACCCCTGTTGATTGACATTAAATATATTGCCCTCCTTTTATTCTTTATTTACCAAATCCCAGGTCAGCCGATCCATTATTTTGCCCAGGATCAATGTCAGGCTAACAGGAATATAGTATAGAACTGGCTGAACATATATGCCACACTGCTACTTTTGCTGATCTCTTCCCTACTGCTCAGAGCTGGGCTGAGCTCTCCCCTGCCGATCCGGGCTGGGCTCTCGCCTACCACTCCGAGCTGGGCCGAGCTCTCCCTGCCGATCCGGGCTGGGCTCTCGCCTACCACTCCGAGCTGGGCCGAGCTCTCCCTGCCGATCCGGGCTGGGTTCTCGCCTACCTCTCCGAGATGGGCCGAGCTCTCCCCTACCACTCCGAGCTGGGCCGAGCTCTCCCCTGCCGATCCGGGCTGGGCTCTCGCCTACCTCTCCGAGATGGGCCGAGCTCTCCCCTACCACTCCGAGCTGGGCCGAGCTCTCCCTGCCGATCCGGGCTGGGCCGAGCTCTCCCTGCCGATCCGGGCTGGGCTCTCGCCTACCACTCCGAGCTGGGCTCTCGCCTACCACTCCGAGCTGGGCCGAGCTCTCCCTGCCGATCCGGGCTGGGTTCTCCCCTACCACACCGAGCTGGGCTGAGCTCTCCCCTGCTGATCCAGGCTGATGCACTCCGTACTGCTGAGCATGTTTAGCTCTAATGCGTAGAATAGAATGTCTCTTCTATCTAAGCAATGGAGCATTAATCCCAAAGATCTCTTTGTTCCTTACTAGGAACATGTCTCTTGCGAGTGTGAAAGTGACTTGAAAGAACAATAATGTCAGTAAACATACCGCCGTGGCCCTTTAAATAGCCGCCGGAGCCCTGGGGAAGCGGCAGGGCTCCAGCGGCTATTTAAAGGACAGGGGTAGCAGAGGCAGCTGGAGCCCCTGCTACCCCAGGGCTCTGGGGACTATTTAAAGGGCCCACGGCTCCCCTGCTTCTACCACTCTGGTCCTTTAAATAGCTGCCGGAGCCCTGGAGTAGCAGCGGTGGGGCTCCAGTGGCTATTTAAAGGGCTCGGGAGGTAGAAGCAGGGGAGCCCCGGGCCCTTTAAATAGCCTCCAGAGCCCTGGGCTGCTGCTTCTACCCTGGTGGGGGGGCACTTACCTTACAGGGTGGGCTGGGGCTGGCTCTCACCACCTCAACCCCGCCCCTTCCGCCCTAGGCCCCACCCCTTCTGGGGGCCAGAGCTGGCCCCAGAGTACTGGTAAGTCACTCGACTTACTTTCACCCCTGCATCAGGGTCAATTTTTAAGTCTAGAAACAAAGAATGCAGGCCATGCTTACAGGATGGGGGACTCAATCCTGGGGAGCAGGGACTCTAAAAAAGACTTGGGGGTCATGGTGGTTTATCAGCAGAACACTAGCTCCCTGTAGAACACCATGGTCAAAAGAGCTAATGCAATCCTGGGATGTATAAACAGGGGAATGTCAAATAGAAGTAGAACATAACATATGGCCATACTGGTCAGAATAATGAAACTGTTGAAGCTGTCCCCAGCTTTTACTATTTGGGCTCTATACTCACCAGTTCCTCCAACTCTCACATGGAGGTTCTCCATCAGATTGACATCACAGCATCTGCCATGGGTCATTTACAATTAATATGGAATCAACATCACCTCAGGACAACAACCAAGTTCAGGATCTGTTTGAGCTTTATGCTCCCCATACTGTTGCATGGCTGTGAAACATGGACACTACGCCGCTCAGATTGGGCAAAGCTGGAGGCTTTCCACACAAAATGCCAACTTCGTATACTGGGCACAAAGTGGTATGACTTCACCTGTAATGCAGATGTTTATGGTCACTCCAGTCGACAGACTACAGGGGCCATTGTCCGCAGATGGCGCTTT
The DNA here is from genome assembly GCF_009764565.3 of Dermochelys coriacea. NCBI lineage: Eukaryota > Metazoa > Chordata > Testudines > Dermochelyidae > Dermochelys > Dermochelys coriacea. The sequence goes on along the minus strand of NC_050077.1, from coordinate 674,893 downwards.
ACGCTTTTCGGACATGTCGCGAGAATACCATAAGACATTCCAGCGAACATCATTCTCCGGGTGGCTTGTAACATCTGGGATAAAATTTCACCAACCGAGGGGTGGAGGCAGTCCAAAGGCAGACCCCTTATTCCATGGATTCATCAAGTCTGTTCCGATGTTCGACTCTCAGGCCACCAAGCCCTTGCAGCTGCACAGGAACAGACCAAATGGCGAACAATCACTACGGCCAACTGTTCGGCTAAGCACTGAAGAAGAAAATACTGGGTCAAACCAAAGGTCCATCTAGCCTGGTGTCCTGTCCTCCGACAGTGGCCAGTGCCAGGTGCCCCAGAGGGAATGACCAGAACAGGGAATCATCAAGTGATCCAGCCCCTGTTGCCCATTCCCAGCTTCTGGCAAACAGAGGCTAGGGACATTATTGCTGCCCATCCTGGCTAATAGCCATTGATGGACCTACCCTCCATGAATTTATCTAGTTCTTTTTTGAACCCTTGGACTTGGCCTTCACAACATTCTCTGGCAAACAATTCCACAGGTGGATTGTGCTTTGTGTGAAGAAATACTTCCTTTTATTTTAAACCTGCTGCCTGTTAATTTCATTTCATGACTCCTAGGTCTTCTGTTATGAGGAGTGAATAACACTTCCTTATTTACTTTCTCCACACCAGTCATGATTTTATAGACCTCAATCATATCCCCCCCTTAGTCGCCTCTTTTCAAAGATGAGTAGTCCCAGTTTTATTAATCTCTCCTCATGCGGACGCTGTTCCATACCCCTAATCACTGTTGTTGCCCTTTTCTGAACCTTTTCCAATTCCAATATATCTTTTTTGAGATGTGGCGACCACATCTGCACACAATATTCAATGTGTGGGTGTACCATGGATTTATATAGAGGCAATATGATATTTTCTGTCTTATTATCAATCCCTTTCTTAATGATTCCCAATATTCTGTTCACTTTTTTGACTGCCGCTGCACATTGAGTGGATGTTTTCAGAGAGCTATCCATAATGACTCCAAGTTCTCTTTCTTGAGTGGCAACAGCTAATTTAGACCTCATCATTCTATATGCATAGTTGGGATTATGTTTTCCAATGTGCATTACTTTACATTTATCAACACTGAATTTCATCTGCCATTTTGTTGCCCTGTCATCCAGTTTTGTGAGATCCCTTTGTAACTCTTCACAGTCTGCTTGGGATTTAACCATCTTGAGTAGATTTGTATCAGTAAGTTCTGTATCAGGAGTCTGAAGAACAGCTAGCCAAAAACTCAAAAGGTAATAACAAAATGCTTTTTTAAGTACATCAGAAGCAGGAAGCCTGCTAAACAACCAGTGGGGCCCCTGGACATCGAGATACAAAAGGAGCACTTAAAGATGATAAAGTCATCGGAGAGAAACTAAATTAATTCTTTGCTTCAGTCTTCACATCTGAGGATGTTAGGAAGGTTCCCAAACCTGAGCCATCTTTTGTAGGTGACAAATCTGAGGAATTGTCACATATTGAAGTGTCACTAGAGGAGATTTTGGAATTAATTGAGAAACTTAACAGTAACAAGTCACCAGGATCAGATGGCATTCACCCAAGAGTTCTGAAAGAACTCAAATGTGAAATTGCAGAACTATTAACTATGGTTTGTAACCTGTCCTTTAAATCAGCTACTGTACCCAATGACTGGAAGATAGCTAATGTAACACCAATATTTAAGAAGGGCTCTAGAGGCGATCCTAGCAATTACAGACTGGTAAGTCTAATGTCAGTACCAGGCAAATTAGTTGAAACAATAGTGAAGAATAAAATTGTCAGACACATAGAAGAACATAAATTGTTGCACAAAAGTCAACATGGTTTCTGTAAAGGGAGATCATGTCTTACTAATCTATTAGAGTTCTTTGAGGGGGTCAACAAACATGTGGACAAGGGGGATCCGGTGGACACAGTGTACTTAGATTTCCAGAAAGCTCCTAAACTTTGACAAGGTCCCTCACCAAAGGCTCTTATATAAATTAAGTTGTCACAGAATAAGAAGGAAGAGGCTTTCATGGATTGAGAACTGGTTAAAAGACAAGGAACAAAGGGTAGGAATAAATGGTAAATTTTTAGAATGGAGAGGGGTAACTAGTGGTGTTCCCCAAGGGTCAGTCCTAGGACCAATCCTATTCAACTTATTCATAAATGTTCTGGAGAAAGGGGTAAACAGTGAGGTGGCAAATTTGCAGATGATACTAAACTGCTCAAGATAGTTAAGACCAAAGCAGACTGTGAAGAACTTCAAAAAGATCTCACAAAACTAAGTGATTGGGCAACAAAATGGCAAATTAAATTTAATGTGGATAAATGTAAAGTAATGCACATTGGAAAAAATAACCCCAGCTATACATACAATATGATGGGGGCTAAGTTAGCTACAACTAATCAGGAGAAAGATCTTGGAGTCATCATGGATAGTTCTCTGAAGATGTCCACGCAGTGTGCAGCGGCAGTCAAAAAGGCAAACGGGATGTTAGGAATCATTAAAAAAGGGATAGAGAATAAGACGGAGAATATCTTATTGCCCTTATATAAATCCATGGTACACCCACATTTTGAATTCTGCGTACAGATGCGATCCCCTCATCTCAAAAAAGATATACTGACATTGGAAAAGGTTCAGAAAAGGGCAACTAAAATGATTAGGGGTTTGGAACGGGTCCCATATGAGGAGAAATTAAAGAGGCTAGGACTTTTCAGCTTGGAAAAGAGGAGACTAAGGGGGGATGTGATAGAGTCACAAGTACTCCTTTTCTTTTTGCGGATACAAACTAACACAGCTGCTACTCTGAAATAAAAGGAAGTTCTTCTTCACTCAGCACACAGTCAACCTGCGGAACTCCTTGCCTGAGGAGGTTGTGAAGGCTAGGACTATACCAGGGTTTAAAAGAGAACTAGATAAATTCATGGAGGTTAAGTCCATTAATGGCTATTAGCCAGAATGGGTAAGGAATGGTATCCCTAGCCTCTGTTTGTCAGAGGGTGGAGATGGATGGCAGGAGAGAGATCACTTGATCATTACCTGTTAGGTTCATTCCCTCTGGGGCACCTGGCATTGGCCACTGTCAGTAGACAGGATATGGGGCTGGATGGACCTTTGGTCTGACCAAGTATGGCCATTCTTATGTTCTTATCTGCAAATTTTGCCACCTCACTGCTTACCCCTTTTTCCAGATCACTTGTGAATATGTTGAACAGTACTGATCCCAGTACAGACCCCTGGGGGACACCACTATATCTCTCTCCATTCTGAAAGCTGACCATTTATTCCTACCCTTTGTTTCCTGTCTTTTAACTAGTTACTGATCCATGATTTAGTTGGGGATTGATCCTGCTTTGAGCAGGAGGTTGGACTAGATGACCTCCTGAGGTCCCTTCCAACCCTGATAGTCTATGATTCTATGACCTTCCTTCTTATCCCATGGCAGCCTACTTTGCCTAAGAACCTTTGGTGAGGGACATTGTCAAAGGCTTTCTGAAAATCTAAGTACACTGTATCCACTGGATCCCCCTTGTCCACATGCTTGTTGACCCCATCAAAGAATTCTAGCAGATTGGTGAAGCATGAGTTCCCTTTACAAAAACCAAGTTGAGTCTTCCCCAACAAATTGTGTTCATCTATGTGTCTGATAATTCTGTTCTTTACAATAGTTTAAACCAATTTGCCGGGTATTGAAGTTAGGCTTACTGGCCTGTAATTGCCAGAATCACCTCTGGAGCCCTTTTTTAAAAATTGGCATCACGTTAGCTATCCTCCAGTCATCTGGTACAGAAGCTGATTTAAATGATAGGTTACATACCACAGTTAGTAGTTCCGCAATTTCACATTTGAGTTCCTTCAGAGCTCTTGGGTGAATACTATCTAGTCCTGGTGACTTATTACTGTTTAATTTATCAATTTGGTCCAAAACCTCCTCTAATGACACCTCAATCTGGGACAGTTTCTCAGATTTGTCACCTAAAAAGAATGGGTCAGGTTTGGGAATCTCCCTCACATCCTCAGCCGGGAAGACTGATGCAAAAAATTCATTTAGTTTCTCCACAATGGCTTTATCTTTCTTGAGTGCTCCTTTAGCATCTCGATCGTCCAGTGGCCCCACTGGTTGTTTAGCAGGCTTTCTGCTTCTAATGTACTTAATTCTTTTGCTGTTACTTTTTGAATCTTTGGTTACCTGTTCTTCTAATTCTTTTTTGGCTTTCCTAATTATATTTTTACACTTCACTTGCCAGAGTTTATTCTCTTTTCTATTTTCCTCAGTAGGATTTAACTTCCACTTTTTAAAAGATGCCTTTTTGCCTCTCACTGCTTCTTTTATTTTGTTGTTTAGCCACAGTGGCACTCTTTTGGTTCTTTTACTACGTTTTTTAATTTGGGGTATACATTTAAGTTGAGCCTCTATTATGGTGTCTTTAAAAAGTTTCTATGCAGCTTGCAGGGATTTTCCTTTTGGCACTGCACCTTTTAATTTCTGTTTAACAAACTTCCTCATTTTTGTGTATTTCCCCTTTCTGAAATTAAATGCTACCATGGTGAGTTGCTTTGGTGTTCCCCCACCTCCACCAGGATGTTAAATTTTATTATGTTATGATCACTATTACGAAGCAGTTCAGCAATAGAAAGGTTATTTTACCTCTGTATTTGGCACTGGCGCAACCGCTGCTGGAATACTGAGTCCAGAGCTAGTGTGCACAATTCAAGAATGCTGTTGACAAATTGGAGAGGGTTCAGAGAAGAGCCATGAGAATGACTGAAGGATTGGAAACCTGCCTTATAGTGATAAGCTCAAGGAGCTCAATCAAATAGAAGGTTAAGGGGTGATTTGATCAGTCTGTGAGTACAGAGATGGGGAACAAATATCGAATAGTGAGCTCTTCAGTCTAGCAGACAAAGGTATAGCAAGATCCAATGGCTGGACTCTGAAGCTAGACAAATTCAGAAACTATATAAGGTGCAAACATTTAACAGTGAGGATAACTAAACATTGGAACAACTTGCCAAGGGTGGTGATGGAGTCTCTGTCACTGTCAATTTTTAAATCAAGATGGGATGGTTTTTGAGAAGATCTGCTCTAGTATAGCCTGTCTCTCGCCTGTGCTATCGGAGGTCAGAAACACTGGTCCCTTCTGGCCTTGGAACCTATTAATCTGTGCTGGTAACGGCTGCAGGGCAATGATTGTTATGGGGGATAGTCAACACCCTGCGACTGTCCCGCTCTTGAGAAGATTGAACAGGCTGTAGCTTTCCAAGAGAAGGATCCCCAGAATGCTGCGTGGAGCTATCCTAGAGAAACCTGGGGCCACGCCTGCTCTCACACCTGGCAGAGGCGCTATTGTTATTCATTCCCCCATGTCACCCAGTGGGAGAATGGAAACGGGCTTGTCTAGCTTTCATGACACTAGGAAGGAGGCATTATAGCCAGGGTACAGAGAGAAAACTCAGACCCAAAAAGATGAAGTGACCTGCCCAAGTTCACGCAATGATCGGAGTTTGAGTCAGGATTAAAACTGGCTGATGTCCAGTGCTCAGACCACTCGAGAGGCTGTCACACTCTCAGCCTCAAACACAGGATTAGGTTCTGGTGCTCTGCTAAAACCAGGATACTGAGCGCCGTTGTGGCACTGGGCCTTCACGTTCCCTCAGCGCCCAGATTGCAGAGCAGCTGCCCCAGCGGCTGCGAAGGAAGGAAAGAACTGAGCATTCTGGTATAGCTGATGGGAAGGCAGGGGTGGTGAAAGGCCATAAAGGACAGTGTAAATATGAACAGATACTGAGGCAGCCCCACCAATGGGCATTCTCCAGTCTATAGGCTGTTGGGAGCGCTCTGTTACTGACCACACGTCCATGGTTTATGAGGGTCTCCCACCAAGCCCTGATATAGCCCAGCCCTGGTCAGCTTGTGAGACCAGATATGATCACAGCCAAAGGGGGTAGGCTGCAGGTTGCCATTGCTGTTGACGCATTTCCCTTGGCACACATGGAGAGCATTCAGGGATGGAGATTTGAATTAGCACCAGCCAGTGTGTTGTGAACAGGGAAAGTAGTTTCATTCCATATGGCTCCTGGATGAGAACAGACAGCTCATCCGACTGGGTCTTCTTCTCAGATGGATTTGATTTAACAGAACAGTTCAAAGCCCGGCTCGGCAGTCCTTCGTGATAAATACGCCTGGGTATAATCAGCAAGAAATGACAGTGCTGGGCCATCCTGAGGCTATAGCAGACCCAGCAATGGAGATTCTGAGAGCTCTGCAATCCCAAGCGGTTTTTACAGGGTTTTTCTTGGAATCTCTCTGTGCTCACAGCAGCCTTGTCAAAGGCCAGGGGCCTGGTGCAGTGAACCCACTGAGGAAAAAGGCAGATTGCTCCAGTGACTGACAAATGCATCAAGCACTTGGGAAAGTGAGATTTCTGGTGCCACACTCCAGGCACAATAGAGGACACGGGGCAAATTTACTATCATACCAATTGCAAATGCACATTTAATAACCTGTAGGGTTGCCCTGGAGAGTCCAGGAATTAAACATTAATCTTTCATTAAAGATTATGTCTCACAAGCTGACAAGGGCTTGGCTATGATGAAACCTCCAGAAATATGTCTAACCAAAATTGGCAATGTAAGCCTGAGGGCTCCAGTCCAGAGTGAATTGTTTCAAACAGTGCCTCAGAGCAGAATTAGCACAAAGTGCTCATGAGGACAAAACTACAGGGCAGCCCCATGTAGAGCTCTCAGCTTCAAGGGATCAGCATAGGCACCTCTGGTGGCATTTCATTGACTGCAGTGGGTTCACACCAGGGATGATTCTGGCCCACAGTGCACAGTGCCCATAGAGAGATAAGTGGCTCTGAAAGAAGCCACCGTTGGGTCTCAAATTCCTCTCTCATATCTTAGATATATCTCTCAGAATTATTTCAGGTCTATTTCAGGTCACGTTGCAAGCCAAGGCAACATTTCTACTGCTGGCACCACAAACTCCAGCCAGGCCCTTCTGGACTCTTACGTTCAATCTCCCCAGGAGGAGCGCAATAGGAATGCTTAGGGGTGCTCGCTATTACTCAGCCTTGTGTATCTTGCCCAGCCATGGGGATGTTCATTTAAAAATAAACACATTTTGATGAATCAAGAGCAGGAATCTTAAGCAATGCTCCCACTGAAACAGATTTTACCTAGATTTGACTAATGGGAATAACAGACAGATAGCAGCTGAGATCAGAAGAAGCCTGCAAACCAGAACGTGTCTGAATGTTCAAATACTTCCACAGGTGGTAGCCCTGGAGCCAGCATGGCCCTCATTCTGTGTTATCACACACATAGTCACACCAGGAAGCAGCAAGAGAAACTGGCTGTTTATTCCCCATGGACTTGGCACGTGAGGGTCCTTGGAAGGAGGCCCAATGGGTAAATGCAAATCCAACAGCAGGGACAACAGGCTGGGCTGGGTGACAGTCCAGAGTACTTGACAGAGCTGATGGGCTGGGTGACTGCAGGTGTGTCTGGCTGGGCTGGGTGCGCTTGATTTTTTAATTTAATATATTAATGAAGAAGAAAATAATTTGGACTCGTAAACATGCGGGAGGACAATCCCAGTCATGAGCACTGTGCTAGGCAGGTTAGACAGTGCATGCCTAACATCCCAAGGAGCACCTGAAAACCCCCGAGCTCCCATTAGTTCTCTGAGTGCTGCCACCATTGTCACTTTGTTCAGCTTTGTCCTATTAAACCAGTGGTAGCAGCTGAGGGAGAGTGTTGACAAAGGGATGCCCGTAGGAGAGCAGCAGGCCCTGGCATGCAGGATATGGAGAAACCAGGAGCTAGCCACATTGCCACCTTCGCTGTGAGATCTCTCCTGTCTGCGTCTGGATCAGATCCATGGCAGACTCTGTGCTGAGACATGGTTGTATTGAGGGAGCTTTCCCCAGACCCGTGCGGAGAGGGTTTTAGGACCAGAAAATAGCCATTCTCCGCTCCCATCCCACGGGCGCTGATGGCTCCCTCAGGAACACTCAGCCCCAGGCCGAGGAAGCCACGTCAACCCCTGCTAGCTACAACCGCTTTTAAACTCTGCAGTACTATGTGTTGTTCTGATCCCATGGAGACATGCAGGGCCTACCAACATGCTGTTATGAGTCAGGTATGGCAAGATGAATGAGGTCCCGAGCCCAGGGCAGCATCACTTTAATGTATGGAAGCAGCTGGAAGTGATGAGATCACAAAAGTGAAGTGAATTCAGAAGTCCCTGTATTTGAGGTGAATTCGCCATCCCCCAAAAGGAAACATCTCCTCTTGCCAAGCGACTTCACTCGCACACAGCAACTCAACCTAACAGCTCTCATTTCTAGCCAATGTAACTCATCTCCACGCAGCTGTCAGACCCCTTTTTCACTTCAAGCTGGCTCCCCTTGTGCAGCAGCATGCACCTTGGGGCAGGGCTTGTGCTAGAACATAACTTGTGCAGTTTTAAACATGAAAGTTCACAAAACTGACTTCAATAGCCCAGGCAGGAAAGGCAAGTGACACAATTCCTGTGAATTCCAAAGAGAGGAAACCACATCTCCTGCTTTTTACTGTATCAGGGGGAGCTTTAAAGAGACATTAATGGTTCCTTTAATCATGATTACAGACAGATGTCACTCTCTCTCCCTTTGAGGACTGAGCACATTGATAGCTGGCTCTCAGAACTCCCTTCCACTGAATTCAAACTTGCTCTGTGGTATATGTCAAACCACAATGAACAGTTCCTTTCATTGGTGCTGTAGCAAAGGCCTAACAACCAAGGCTATTTCTCCTGGCAGTAGAATTCATTCTGCATAAAGGATTACAAATTTCCCATGCCTACAGAGAGACAAAAGCTAAGGCACTAGAGAAGTCCCTGGAACCTCCCCAACCTCATCATCAAACACATGTAGCCCACTGAGGACCATTGCACCAGGCAGAGGGATCACAGCCGATAGCATTGTACCAGGCATCATAGAGCGAGTCAGTCCTGTGAATCCACAAATCTCGGGGGGGGGAGGGGGGAGGCACCAGAAGCAACACAATGTAGGATCAAGGCATCTCCTTTGCGCATTGATGGACGTTTGAGAGCACAATGTGCTGAGGTGCTTTTGTCCACCCTGGCGACATGGCTGAAGAGCATGTAAGACAGCTTCTGAGTGTAGTGATAGGTTTCAGAGTAGCAGCCATGTTAGTCTGTATTTGCAAAAAGAAAAGGAGTACTTGTGGCACCTTAGAGACTAACAAATTTATTTGAGCATAAGCTGTAGCTCACAGAAGCTTATGCTCAAATAAATTTGTTAGTTTCTAAGGTGCCACAAGTACTCCTTTTCTTTTTGAGTGTAGTGAGTGGCTGGAGGAAGGTCAGAACTCTGTGAGATTATGGCATTTCACACAAAGACACCCCACTTGAATAGAATAGAATAGAATATCGGAGTTGGAAGGGACCTCAGTAGGTCATCTAGTCCAACCCCCTGCTCAAAGCAGGGCCAATCCCCAATTTTTGCTGTAGATCCCTAAATGGCCCCCTCAAGGATTGAACTCACAACCCTGGGTTAAGCAGGCCAATGCTCAAACCACTGAGCTATCCCTCCCCACTTATATTCAGGGACCTGGCATTGATAACACACATGGAATGCCTCTAGCTGCTGCACATCTGCCTGCAAGGGGATCCAGGTTTCCAGCCCACACAGCAGTACCTGCAGTACACAGGTTAGATAGGTTTCAGAGTAGCAGCCGTGTTAGTCTGTATTTGCAAAAAGAAAAGGAGGACTTGTGGCACCTTAGAGACTAACAAATTTATTTGAGCATAAGCTTTCGTGAGCTACAGCTCACTTCAGCGGATGCATTCAGTGGAAAATACAGTGGGGAGATTTATATACACAGAGAACATGAAACAATGGGTGTTATCGTACACACTGTAAGGAGAGTGATCATTTAAGATGATCTATTACCAGCAGGAGAGCGGCGGGGGGGGGGGGGAGAAAACCTTTCATAGTGATAATCAAAGTGGGCCATTTTCAGCAGTTGACAAGAACCTCTGAGGAACAGTGTGTGGGGGGGGAATAAACATGGGGAAATAGTTTTACTTTGTGTAATGACCCATCCACTCCCAGTCTCTATTCAAGCCTAAGTTAATTGTATCCAGTTTGCAAATTAATTCCAATTCAGCAGTCTCTCGTTGCAGTCTGTTTTTGAAGTTTTTTTTGTTGAAGTATAGCCACTCTTAGGTCTGTAATTGAGTGACCAGAGAGATTGAAGTGTTCTCCAACTGGTTTTTGAATGTTATAATTCTTGACGTCTGATTTGTGTCCATTTATTCTTTTATGTAGAGACTGTCCAGTTTGACCGATGTACATGGCAGAGGGGCATTGCTGGCACATGATGGCATATATCACACTGGTAGATGCGCAGGTGAACGAGCCTCTGATATTGTGGTTGATGTGTTTAGGCCCTATGATGGTGTCTCCTGAATAGATATGTGGACACAGTTGGCAACCGGCTTTGTTGCAAGGATAAGTTCCTGGGTTAGTGGTTCTGTCGTGTGGTGTGTGGTTGCTGGTGAGTATTTGCTTCAGATTGGAGGGCTGTCTGTAAGCAAGGACTGGCCTGTCTCCCAAGGTCTGTGAGAGTGAGGGATCGTCCTTCAGGATAGATTGTAGATCCTTGATGATGCGTTGGAGAGGTTTTAGTTGGGGGCTGAAGGTGATGGCTAGTGGCGTTCTGTTATTTTCTTTGTTGGGCCTGTCCTGTAGTAGGTGACTTCTGGGTACTCTTCTGGCTCTGTCAATCTGATTATCACTACAAAATGTTTTCTTCCTCCCCCCTACTCCTGCTGGTAATAGTTCATCTTAAGTGATCACTCTCCTTACAGTGTGTACGATAACACACGTTGTTTCATGTTCTCTGTGTATGTAAATCTCACCACTGTATTTTCCACTGAATGCATCCAATGAAGTGAGCTGTAGCTCACGAAAGCTTATGCTCAAACAAATTTGTTAGTCTCTAAGGTGCCACAAGTACTCCTTTTCTTTTTACAGGTTAGATAGATATTGAGCCTGGTCTCACACCCCACCATGACTCCCTTTCCCACCCCGAGAGATGGTGGGGACAGTCAGATAATATTGTCAAACTCCTACTTCAGTGACTCTGCGAGCGACTATTTTACCCCAAACGGCAGAGAAGCTGCATTTGTTTAGACAAAATGGCAGAATATTAAACCAGTTTCTGACACATCCTCTGAGCAATAACATTGTCCCCACAGGGCGCAAATCAGCACAGAGTTTGGCTCATTATATCTAATCTGAAAAAATTACTCTGCCATTCCCCCTTCCAACAAACTCTTAGCGGTACGGTCAGCCGTCTGTGCCAGCAATGATCTCTGCATGAGCCGGCAGGAGAGAGGTGACTTGAACCCAGTGTTGGCTTGAGAACCTTAAAGTTGGTTGCTGCACAGTGCTGGGATGTTGGCACGGTCTGACTCCTCAATTCTTTTATCCAGTCTCCAATGAACCTCCCTCCAAGATGTGACCAAGGAGGAGTCAGAAAGCTGAGCAGGACACAGCAAAGGAAAGGAGATCACAGAGGGTCAGAGCTTTCAGCTGTTACACACACTTTGGGCCCTGGCTTTCTTGTCTTCAACCACCACCAAATATTTATTAAAGAAACTGGGCTGACTGTTGTATCATTTCATTGTGAAAGCTTGTGGAGCTCATGTTATTATTCATTCTTATGAATGTTTCCAGTTCAGTCTCTTTCTTTCCAATAATTCCACAGAGAAAATCGAAGGTTGAAGCCAATCGTTACAGTAAATGAATGATGCAGCCGCTTGAGGATAGGAACGAGGCTGCTGCTCGGAGACTGTTGCAGGTTAGTGGGAGTGAGTTAATTTTTGCACACAAGGAATGCAGAATGAGGGAGCACTTTAGGCTAGGTTTAATCCTGGCCAGCTGTTCTGTGCACTGCTTCCTGAGCTGACTTGTTTGTGAGTTTCACCATCACACCTTCAAGGCTGGATCTACAGGGAGGAGCTGTGCTGATGAAACAGCTCAGATTAGATTGCCAGCATGGACAGCAATGGGAGTTCTCATGCCCACCTTCCCCCAGGCTTCAGCACAAGCCAGAATGTCCCTTACTGCTGTTTTAGCTCACTAGCCTGAGTCTGTGTATCTGGGCTGGGAAACGCACTCCCAGCTGCAGTGTAGACAAATCCCTAAATCACCTGACACCTGCCTACTTCAGAAATGCTTCTCCCTGTGCCCACTGCCACAACTGCCATTAACAGAGACCATGGGCTGAATGCTCCTTGTTATAAAAGTGGGGGCTGCAGCAAAGCATGCTCTGCAAACATTCCCTCGCTGGGAACCAAGATGCTTCTGAATTCTCCTGTGGGGACTCTCACCGGCCACCCAGGACCTTATGTTTGTTCTTATTATGGCTCGGGCTCTGACAGAGTCATCACACACCATATCCTGCCTACAATTCATCTCAACGGGAGAATGCTGCAACACAAGAAGAAATACAACAGAGCTTAACGCAGTTTTGTTCAAACGGAATTTGCCAAAGACTCACTGAAAAATAGATTTAATTAGGGCTGCTAATGGGGAGCAGTTTGTTCCTGAGATTTAAAACTGAAGTCAGAGGACTTTCAACATTTTAAATTATAGATAGGAGCTTATTTCTCACTTCCACCTTAATTATAAAAATCCATCTTTATGAATCCCAATTTTGAGGCAAATAAAACAAAGGCTGCATAACTTTTTCCAAATGCAAACGGATGGACATCATACCAAATGGACTGAAGGTGAAAAATCCATTGCTAGCTACATACTGCACAGACCACAGTGGAGATTATGCCACACACTATCAAAGAAACTGAGGAACCACCTGATCAGCATCCTATACAGCAAACAGGAAAACATCAAAAAAGAGCTCTCCAACCTGGAGACTCTCATAAATAACATACCTTCCATACAAATGGACTTTACTAAAATAAAACAGGAGATCTACATTACACACTTCACCTCTCTACAAAGGAAAAAGGACTGTAAGCTGTCTAAAATCCTACCTTCCACATGGGCCACAACAGTGGTACCAGAGTAGCAGCTGTGTTAGTCTGTATTCACAAAAAGAAAAGGAGGACTTGTGGCACCTTAGAGACTAACAAATTTATTTGAGCATAAGCTTTCGTGAGCTACAGCTCACTTCATCGGATGCAACAGTGGTACCCCAACTCATCCAGCAATATCATCAATCTATCCAGCTACACACTCAGCCCGGCAGAAGAGTCTGTCCTATCTTGGGGACTCTCTTTCTGCCCCGCCACCCCCACAAACATGATACAGTTCTGTGGTGATCTGGAAGCCTACTTTCGCCATCTCCGACTCAAAGAATACTTTCAAGATAACACTGAACAGCGCACTGATACACAGATATCCTCCCACCAACAGCACAAGAAGAAGAACTCCATATGGACTCCTCCTGAGGGTCGAAATGACAGTCTGGACCTATACATAGAATGCTTCCGCCGACGTGCACAGGCAGGAATTGTGGAAAAACAACATCACTTGCCTCATAACCTAAGTCGTGCAGAATGCAATACTATCCACAGCCTCAGAAGCAACCCTGACATTATAATCAAAGAGGCTGATAAAGGAGGTGCTGTTGTCATCATGAATAAGTCTGACTACCAAAAGGGGGCTGCCAGACAACTTTCCAATACCAAATTCTACAAGCCACTTTCCTCAGATCCCACTGAGGAATACACTAAGAAACTAAGCACCATCTACTCAGGACGCTCCCTAGACTAACACAGGAACAAATCAACATACCCTTAGAGCCCCGACGGGGTTATTCTATCTACTACCCAAGATCCACAAACCCAGAAATCCTGGACGGCCCATCATCTCTGGCATTGGCGCTCTCACTGAAGGACTGTCCAGATATGTAGACTCTCTACTCAGACCCTACGCCAGCACTCCCAGCTATCTCTGTGACAGCACTGATTTCCTGAGAAAACTACAAGCATTGGTGACCTTCCAGAAAACACCATCCTAGCCACCATGGATGTAGAGGCTCTCTACACAAACATCCCACACATAGATGGAATACAAGTTTTCAGAAACAGTATCCCTGATGATGCCACAGCAAAACTGGTTGCTGAGCTCTGTGACTTTATCCTCATGCACAATTATTTCAAGTTTGGTGACAATATATACCTCCATACCAGTGGCACCGCTATGGGCACCCACATGGCCCCACAATATGCCAACATTTTTATGGCTGATCTGGAACAACGCTTCCTCAGCTCTCGTCCACTCACGCCTTCTCTACCTAAGCTACATTGATGACATCTTCATCATCTGGACTCATGGGAAGGAAACCCTGCAAGAATTCCACCACGATTTCAATAGTTTCCACCCCATCACCAACCTCAGCCTGGACCAATCTACATAGGAGGTCCACTTCCTAGACACCATGGTGCAAATAAGTGACGGTCATGTTAACACCACCCTATACCAAAAACCCACCGACTGCTATGCCTACCTTCATGCCTCCAGCTTCCATCCTGAACACACCACACAATCCATTGACTACAGCCAAGCGCTGAGGTACACCCGCATTTGCTCCAACCCCTCAGACAGAGACCAACACCTACAAGATCTTCAACAAGCATTCTCAAAATTACGATACCCACACAAGGAATAAGGAAACAGGTCAACAGAGCCAGACGTGTACCCAGAAGCCTCCTGCTGCAAGACAAGCCCAAGAAAGAAACCAACAGAACTCCACTGGCCATCACATACAGTCCTCAGCTAAAACCTCTTTAACGCATCATCAGTGATCTACAACCCATCCTGGACAACAATCCCTCACTTTCACAGGCCTTGGGAGGCAGGCTAGTCCTCGCCCACAGACAACCCCCCAACCTGAAGCATATTCTCACCAGCAACTACACACAGCACCATAGTAACTCTAACTCAGGAACCAATCCATGCCAACTCTGCCCACATATCTATACCAGCGACTCCATCACAGGACCTAAATCAGCCACACCATCACCAGTTCATTCACCCTATACATCCACCAATGTAATCTATGCCATTGTGTGCCAGCAATGCTCCTCTGCTATGTACATCAGCCAAACTGGACAGTTCCTACATAAAAGGATAAATGGACAAAAATCAGATATTAGGAATGGCAATGTACAAAAACCTGTAGGAGAACACTTCAACCTCCCTGGACACACAAAAGCAGATTTAAAGTAGCCATCCTGCAGCCAAAAAACTTCAGGACCAGACTTCAAAGAGAAACTGCTGAGCTTCAGTTCATTTGCAAATTTTACACCATCAGCTCAGGATTAAACAGACTGTGAACACAACTACAAAAGCAGTTTCTCCTCGCTTGGGGTTCACACCTCAACTGCTAGAAGAGGGCCCCATCCTCCCTGATTGAACTAACCTCGTTATCCCTAGCCTGATTCCTGCTTGCCTATTTATACCTGCCTCTGGAAATTTCCACTACATGCATCCGACAAAGTGGGTATTTACCCACGAAAGCTTATGCTCCAATATGTCTGTTAGTCTATAAGGTGCACAGGACTCTTTGCCCCTTTTACAGATCCAGCCTAACACGGCTACCCCTCCGATACATAACTTTTATAGTTTATTTAAGAAAATTCGAGAGATGCTTCATTGTGGATGAAACAGATTCATCCCAGGAAGTGGTGGGAGCAGCCAGCTCTTGTTAGTCCAATTATTGTCAGCTCAACAACATTGATTTTAACTGGGGAGATGTGCAAAGGAAGAAGGTGTTGTCTCTAATAAAGTATGAGAACTTGGTGTAGCTTCATGCAGTAATCAGAATTTCCTGCATAACATGTTACAATTAAGCGGAGTACTAGGGCTGGAGTCTCTAATTGGCCTAGCAAACTCTCTTTAATAATCCCACGTTCTAGGAGTCACTGCAGCCCTCTCTTCAATTGATTGTTGTCAGAATTACTAAATTGCCTGAAAATTGTTTCCTCAGATACAAGGGCCAGTGGTTCTCATTAGAATCGCTCCTCCCAAGTCTCCTGTGTAGCCCCTGATTTTATTTAAAATCAACAAGTGCTGCTTTTGTGAAGCCGTTAGCTGGCTCTGACCTGGTGACCCCAGTAAATGAGTCTAAGCGCTGTAAAACACTGATTTAATAATAAATAGCCAAGACAACTGACTAGCAAGTGAGGCCTGCTGCTCATTCTGCAGCCGCTACACTGTATTTTAATACTACACCTCTGCTCGGATCAGAATGGAATCAATGAGTGAAGTTCAGATGTGGCACATTTCCTATTTTCCTGACAGCTTATTTCATGGATCACAGGGACCAAAGTACAGCTGCTTATTCAACAGAGGAAAGAATTAATCAATTTTCATTCTTTAATACATTATGTGACCTATTCTCTGTTGCTCTTTCCTGTACAATGGCTCCAGTCTTTTTAAGGCCTTCAATTTTGTCAGATAGAGAAAATTTAAAATAATGACAAAATGACCTGCCCTAGGACTGCTTCCAGCTGAATAACTACTCTGTTGGTAATAAGTCCAAATGAAAGATATTATGTCAGCCAGTTTGAATTAAATAGATGAACTATAGTCCTACATCATTAAAAAGGAACCAATCTGCTGGACAATTTCCAAACTCCCGCTCTGGATTCCTCAGAGGTTTCTACCCTCATCTGCGCTAATAATTCCTTCCATTTTAAAATGGAAAGGAATAATTTGACAAAATGGCAGCAGCAGCACCTGGCCGAGGCAGCAAGTGCTTATTGGGGAGCAATCCAAACCACTTCTGCTCTCCCTGGCTGTAAGGAGTAAGGTCATTCACAGTAACTGCAGAGTGTAGGGATTCCCAGGAGGAGCCTTGCAGAGCTCCAATGGGATTTTGAATGGTATTTCCCATCCACGGAGTGGCAGGCTGGTGCTTCCAAGATGGGCCCTGGAGTGCGAGTATGAGGGGGCGTGGATGGCTCACGGTAGGAGGGAGATGCACAGACTCCTGGGGAAGGGCCAGGCTGGAAACACACTTCCATACCCAACTACTCACCCACCATAGCCCTGCATCAGCCAAGCCCCAACTATGCTGCCCACACCATGATCATCAGCAGGGAAAACAAGCAACAGGAAGACTTGACATGCTGAGTGGTTCCCTGGGGGCTGCGAGGGATGGGAACATGGGTGAAAGGAGGAGCAAGGGGAGAAGAAGAGGAGAGGTGCCCATGCATTAGTCCCACATTAATATCCCAGTCTAGGGGTCAAGCTCTGATCCTGCCCACAAGTGCAAAGGGGCTCCTGGTAGAGGAACTGGGACAGTCAGCAGTGCTGGAACAATGTATATAGTGGGGGGGAAGGGGTGCTGAGAGCCATTGAACCAAACTGTAAACCCTGGTGTGACGTTATTGATTTGAACTGGGATCATATAGAACATTGTTGCAACCAAGGTCCTCTAGTGGCACCACATCTTGTATAAAGGGGGTCAAATAAGGTGTCTAAGACAAGGTTATGGTTTGCTAGTTATGATTATGCTATCTGTATGCATGCATCATTTTTGTATTAAAAGTTATAAGTATTGGCTCTATACTGTCTGTATTTCAAACTTGTGCTATGGTTCTGGGTGACATCCCAAGCAAGTTGGTGTCAGAACTGCCTAGCCTGCTTGATGACCAATTAAGGACCATCAGCTATAAAATTGACCCACTGAGACAAGGCAGAGAAGGTCTTTTACTGGGGTATTGGTTTTCATAACCATTCGTCCCCATAATGAGTGGCACTGGTGGTGATACTGGGAAACTGGAGTGTCTAAGGGAATTGCTTGTGTGACTTGTGGTTAGCCAGTGCGATAAAACCAAAGTTCATAGAATCATAGAATATCAGGGTTGGAAGGGACCTCAGGAGGTCATCTAGTCCAACCCCCTGCTCAAAGCAGGACCAGTCCCCAACTAAATCATCCCAGCCAGGCCTTTCTCAAGACTGACCTTAAAAACTTCTAAGGAAGGAGATTCCACCACCTCCCTAGGTCACGCATTCCAGTGTTTCACCACCCTCCTAGTGAACAAGTTTTTCCTAATATCCAACCTAAACCTCCTCCACTGCAACTTGAGACCATTACTCCTCGTTCTGTCATCTGCTACACTGAGAACAGTCTAGATCCATCCTCTTTGAAACCCCCTTTCAGGTAGTTGAAATCAGCTATCAAATCCCCCCTCATTCTTCTGTTCCGCAGACTAAACAATCCCAGTTCCCTCAGCCTCTCCTCATAAGTCATGTGTTTCAGTCCCCTAATCATTTTTGTTGCCCTCCACTGGACTCTCTCCAATTTTTCCACATCCTTCTTGTAGTGTGGGACTCAAAACTGGACACAGTACTCCAGATGAGGCCTCACCAATGTCGAATAGAGGGGAACGATCATGTCCCTCCATCTGCTGGCAATGCCCCTACTTATACAGCCCAAAATGCCATTAGCCTTCTTGGCAACAAGGGCACACTGTTGACTCATATCCAGCTTCTCGTCCACTGTAACTCCTAGGTCCATTTCTGCAGATCTGCTGCCGAGCCATTCGGTCCCTAGTCTGTAGCAGTGCATGGGATTCTTCCGTCCTAAGTGCAGGACTCTGCGCTTGTCCTTGTTGAACCTCATCAGATTTCTTTTGGCCCAATCCTCTAATTTGTTTAGGGCCCTCTGTATCCTATCCCTATCCTCCAGCGTATCTACCTCTCCTCCCAGTTTAGTGTTATCTGCAAACTTGCTGAGGGTGCAATCCACACCATCCTCCAGATCATTAATGAAGATATTGAACAAAACCGGCCTGAGGACCAACCCTTGGGGCACTCCACTTGATACCAGCTGCCAACTAGACATGGAGCCATTGATCACTACCCGTTGAGCCCGACAATCTAGCCAACTTTCTATCCACCTTATAGTCCATTCATCCAGCCCATACTTCTTTAACTTGCTGGCAAGAATACTGTGGGAGACCATGTCAAAAGCTTTGCTAAAGTCAAGGAACAACATGTCCACTGCTTTCCCCTCATCCACAGAGCCAGGTATCTCATCATAGAAGGCAATTAGATTACTCAGGCATGACTTGCCCTTGCTGAATCCATACTACTGTTCCTGATCACTGTCCTCTCTTCTGAGTGCTTCAGAATTGATTCCTTGAGGACCTGCTCCATGATTGTTCCAGGGACTGAGGTGAGGCTGACTGGCCTGTAGTTCCCAGGATCCTCCTCCTTCCCTTTTTTAAAGATGGGCACTACATTAGCCTTTTTCAAGTCGTCCGGGACTTCCCCCGATCGCCATGAGTTTTCAAAGATAATGGCCAATGGCTCTGCAATCACATCCACCAACTCCCTTAGCACTCTCGGATGCAGCGCATCCGGCCCCATGGACTTGTGCTCATCCAGCTTTTCCAAATAGTCCCGAACCACTTCTTTCTCCACAGAGGGCTGGTCACCTCCTCCCCATGCTGTGCTGCCCAGTGCAGTAGTCTGGGAGCTGACCTTGTTCGTGAAGACAAAGAGGCAAAAAAGCATTGAGTACATTAGCTTTTTCCACATCCTCTGTCACTAGGTTGCCTCCCTCATTCAGTAACGGGCCCACACTTTCCTTGACTTTCTTCTTGTTGCTAACATACCTGAAGAAACCCTTCTTGTTACTCTTAACATCTCTTGCTAGCTGCAACTCCAGGTGTGATTTGGCCTTCCTGATTTCACTCCTGCATGCCCAAGCAATATTTTTATACTCTTCCCTGGTCATTTTTCCAATCTTCCACTTCTTGTAAGTTTCTTTTTTGTGTTTAAGATCAGCAAGGATTTCACTGTGAAGCCAAGCTGGTCGCCTGCCATATTTGCTATTCTTTCTACACATCGGGATGGTTTGTCCCTGTAACCTCAATAAGGATGCTTTAAAATACACCCAGCTCTCCTGGACTCCTTTCCCCCTCATGTTATTCTCCCAGGGGATCCTGCCCATCAGTTCCTTGAGGGAGTCAAAGTCCGCTTTTCTGAAATCCAGGGTCCATATTCTGCTGCTCTCCTTTCTTCCCTGTATCAGGATCCTGAACTCAACCATCTCATGGTCACTGCCTCCCAGGTTCTCATCCACTTTTGCTTCCCCTACTAATTCTTCTCGGTTTGTGAGCAGCAGGTCAAGAAGAGCTCTGCCCCTAGTTGATTCCTCCAGCACTTGCACCAGGAAATTGTCCCCTGCACTTTCCAAAAACTTCCTGGATTGTCTGTGCACCACTGTATTGCTCTCCCAGCAGATATCAGGGTGATTGAAGTCTCCCATGAGAACCAGGGCCTGAGATCTAGTAACTTCCGTGAGTTGCTGGAAGAGAGCCCCGTCCACCCATCCCCCTGGTCCGGTGGTCTATAGCAGACTCCCACCATGACATCACCCTTGTTGCTCACACTGCTCACACTTAATCCAGAGACTCTCAAGTTCTCTTTGTTTGGCTAGTTTGGTTTGCCTTAGAGGTGGAAAAACCCCCAGCCTTGGGCTGTACTGCCCTACTTTAAGCAATTTGTCCTGAATTGACGCACTCAGTTGGGTCCCACCAGAACCAGCATCGTTACACCTGAATATGATGGAAACCACTTCAAGCCGAGGGGGCGGCAGCCATGGGGGAAAGGTCCAAGGAGCTGTGCAGAGGGTGGGTCAAGCTGGGCTGGAGGAAGGGTCAGGGCTGGATCTTCACCCAGTTCTCGGCATTGCTTCCAGATAGCATGGCAGAGGCTACTCCAGCTATGAGGCATTTACATCCTGTTTCTGGATATGCTGAGTAACCAGTCCCTGAATCTGAGCATCTTCCCTGACTCTGTGCAGTGATCTGCCCATCCCTGGAACCCTGCACTCAACTCCACGGATCCTTACAGCTGTCATGCCCTCCCCCCATGCCCATTTCTAGCTCTGCTCACCATGTGATTGGAAAGTTCTGACATGGGTGAGAGCGAGTCACACTAATTCCTGCTGCTGGTGGCACCGTTGATTAGTGACTTGCCTACTTCCCCCCAGCATAATGGGATGCTGGCACTGAATGAGGGCTGGCGAAGCCTCATGGGCTTTGTTCTGATTAATCCCCAACACATCTTGAAGTCTAGTGGCAACTTATAGAGACATAATATCTCCTCCAAACTCTTCTCCTTCCTTCTGCCTCCCCTCCCAACCAGCCATACCCTGCTCCTGCACACTCTCACCCCAGACCCCTCTTGCAAGGATTTGTTTGGCCATCCTAAGGTGTTCAGCATATAACTGCCAGTTGTCTTCAGAGAAGTATCTTGTTCCGCTCTGCAAAGTAGAGCTTGTGGCCTTACATACTAGCTGCTAAAGAGGTAAAGACACAGCTGGTGGGATCTGAGCTGGTGCTGCAGTTACTGCTGCATGGGCGTTGGTAAGCTGAGGCCACGGTGCTGTTCCTTTTCTTTGCAAGCTGGGCCTCACCTTGCCTTGGCTGGCAGCTCCATATATTCATTCATCTGCTCACCTCTAGGCCTAGGGGTTTGAGGGTCACGTTCCACCCAGAAGACAGAATCGGTATGGGCACTACAGCCTGGCCATGAGACATGCTGCACTCTGGCTACTACATTAACATTCCCTGCTTAGTTTTCTCAGTCTCGTATGTTGTCAGCACTGTTGCACAGTGTAAGAGACACCAGTGTGTACAAAAGAGCAGGCTAATTGTCTCGCTGCTATGATTGCTCTGCACAGGCAGCATGTCAGTGTCTGTCGCTAGGACATGTGTATTAGAATGGAATGCAATGCCATCTCTCAGACAGGATCACAGCAGTACAATATCTCCTGCTACTCTGCTTAGTATGCAAAAATCTCTGTTGCACTTGACTACCAATAGCCTACAATTCTCCAAGGCATCACGGAGTGGAGAAAGAATCCACAGATCCCTCTGTTAAACGTCATGGAGCATGTCCTCACCATTAAATGACCCAGGAATCCAGGGCTCATAACCACGCTCAGGACTCGTGCCGCAAATCCCACACCCTGTAGGTCCCAGGGGTGGCTTTTCAAAAGCTTCAGTCCATCATTCTGCATGTTTGCTAATGGCTCTTTGTTTGTTAAGCAGGGCAGAGATGGCCAACTGGCCCCCTCCTCAGAGTACTGAGACTGATGTTTAACCTCCCTTGGCTGTACTGTTCTGCTCCCAGAGTCCTCCCTTGTGCATGGCTTCAGAGCCCATGTCAGGAACACCAATGGGGCAAAGCTTGTGACAGTCTGAGAGGTCAACAGAACCAGAGAGGCCTTGGATAAGTCAGCTAAGAAAACATGCTAAGAACTCATTGGCCATGACAGTGCTACTTATGCAAAGAATTGGTGCGATTCCAGGAGGCATATGCTTGGTGTGTAACTCACACATGCACATGATCATAACAGGGACTGGAGTCCACACTCTTCTATCCTGTTCAAACAGAAACCTGCTCCCTTTCTGCAGAGAAAGGCCCAGTATGGAAACAGAACAGACTCCACTTTAACAACATGGCCTCAATGGGGCTACAAAAATAGATCCGATGAAGTGAGCTGTAGCTCATGAAAGCTTATGCTCAAATAAATTTGTTAGTCTCTAAGGTGCCACAAGTCCTCCTTTTCTTTTTGCGAATACAGACTAACATGGCTGCCACTCTGAAAAATAGATACAGTCACACTAAAACGCTGTTTGTAAAAGACGAAGATTTACCAGACTAAAAACCTATCTAGTGCAGTGCTTATCTGGCTTGTTGTATTAGCTTAGATGGAATACATGGCAAAGGTGTTAACATAACCCAGTCACTGTCCAACATTAAACAGTGTTAAACAAGGTTTGACATACAGAGACCTCAGACAATGGCAAACACCCCACTGAGATACAGAAAAGGGAAAAACAGTTAAAGAATTTGAAACGTAAAGTGTTAAGCAGGTTTTTCATTATGGCACCATCCCTTGTTCCCTTTCCTTTTAACCGGAGAGCATTTTAAAAAGGGAAGACACCTGTGTTTGACAGCCCTCTCAATGGTATCAAAGATGGTAGTAACTTTTGGGTGGCAGCCATGAAAGTGAAGCTTGCTCCAGTAGCCAATTTCCCCACCCCCCAAAGTCTTTCTTTAAAAGACCCCAGAAGGGAGTGCTGGGCAGATTAGCCCATCCCCTCGTTATATTTTCCACCAATTAGGCCTAATATCCCAATATCAATTTTGGTTCATTTTGGTTTTTGGTCTTGTTCACCAGCCATGATCTTAACACAGCTCTTGAGTTATATCAGCAGGCCTTTGTTGGGACTAATTCAGTTTCCTCCATTTTGTACCTTTTCCCATCAACGTTTGTTATTATAGACTATTGGGACATCTTAGGAACAAAGTAAATCTATAGGCCCTGTTATCACAACAGGCCTTCATCACTATAGTCTGAGCACCTCACCATCATGGAACCAGAGGGTTAGAAGGGACTGAAAGGGTCATCTAGTCTAACTCCCTGCCAAGATGCAGGATTTGTTGTGTCTAAACCATCCAAGACAGGTGCTATCCAGCCTCCTTTGGAAAACCTCCAGTGAAGGAACTTCCATGACCTCCCAATGCATCTGTTCATTGTTCTATTGTTCTTACAGTTAGGGAATTTTTCCTGAGATTTAATCTCAATCTGCATGTCAGAGGACTGGTCAGTAAGGGTTGGCATGATCTGGAAAAGAAGCAGAGGACATAACGGTGATGCTGGAAGAGCAGGGGCCAGCTCATGCCAAGGCCCCCGTGTCTCAACTAAACCCTGACAAATACACAGTGGGGATCAGCCTGCCTCCCCTGTTTTGGGCATTTTACCTTCACACACTCCTGGGATGCAGGGCAGAGCTAGCACCGTCATACAGATGAGGTGGAGAGAGGCTAAATGGCTTGCCAAGATCACACAGGAAGTCCATGGCAGAGGCAGGAAATGAAGTATTGAGTCACAGTTCAGTGCAGGGCCCACTCCAGTGGGCTATCCTTCCTGCCCGCCCTTCCTCCTGTGGCACCCCTGCCCCCAGGCAGCCAGAGAGACTGAAGAGGGCCCCAGGTGTGGGCTGCACCTGCAACTGTGCTGCTCAGACCTACTGTTCTTAGCAACAAACTATGCTGAAGGCCGGACAGAGGCTCTTGCTGCTGACCACTGGGACAGGTCCCAGTTTTGCTCGGGAGTCCCAGCTCAGCCCCACCATTCCTCATCCAATCCAAGGGAAGGGCGCAGTGCCGAGCCCTCATGTGCTAGAAGGGTGCTCCAGAGGACTGCATTGCTATTGCAGGGGGTAGCTTCAAGATGCTCTCCGGGGTGCTGTGTTTGCACAAAGCCTGCAGGGCTGGGACTGAGGATAGCAGCACAGATTGGATCCCCCTCCAGGACTGTGCACAAGCTGGCAGCAGCCGCAGAGAGGGGAGTTCACAGAGCCCCCCCCACACACACACCCTTCAGCCTCTGCTCTGCTCAGAGGGGCAGCAATGAGTGCAAGGAGCTGCCCCCACCCATCCATTTGTAACAACAGGCAGGTAAGAAGTGCTCCCTCATAGGGAGGAAATTAAAGCACTGGGGATTCCCCATCTGGACTGGCAGGGCAGCTGCAGGGGCTGCTTCTTCAGGAGCGGAGCTTCTGTTCCCTCAAAGCTGTGGTCACCCTATCAATGTAGGAAAAACAAACCAATAGCTGGAGAGTCTGGCAAAGCCAGTGAAATAGCCAACCCCAGTGATGGGACAGTGTCAGCGAACAGCTCTGGGAGGTTGTGGTGGAGCTCCCAGGCCCAGCAGCATTTGCAGCTACTGTCCTACTACTGTCACCAAGAGCCCCCATTTTCCCAGTGAGGCGCTGGGCACAGTCCCACCATCTTCCCAAGCGCCATTCGCCACACCTGCTTCTTGACCCCAGGAGAGCACAGAATGGTCCAGACTCCTGCAGCATGACGCAGGACAGCACGGTCTGAGGCTACTCAAGTGCTGGGACCTGTAATCTGAAGCCATTGCATCTGCAACTGGGGGCGCTTCCATCTGCTGCATATACACCCACACCAGGGGTGTCCACTGGACACCACACTCAGCTGGGAAAGGTTCGAGTGGCCCCCACCCAATTCTCACTATGCTGTTGACATTGTCTGTCACTGGAGATCTGTCCCAACCCAGCAGAGCTGCCTCTCTTGCCCCTGCTGGTCTTGTGATGCTTCACAGATCGGGGCGAGCCTAGGGTGCTCCAAGGAAAAAGACCACTAGCGGCCTCCCGTTGTTATGTGTGGAGGGACTGCTCCCTGCTAGCAGCCCCAAAGCACAGGCCAACCTGAAAGGGATGAGGAGGTGCCATTACACGTATGTCTCTGGGGCCAGGCCCCCTGAAATTAGCAGGTCACCTCAGAGTTTCGTTAGACATTGCCTGCATTAGGCAGGATTAATACATTGAGAAGCACCCTTTTGCCATTTCAGTCTGAAGATTATTATTTTCATTTAGAAATATCCCTTGATATTGTGGTGAATTACCATCTATGTGCTTGGTGTTTGTCTCATTTATCTTATGTTCACGGGTGATATTTATGCTGTTCTTGGCACTGGCGCCTGGTTTCAATCTGTGCTTTCTTCAGAAAAGCATCTTTCAACGTTTTATACAAAAGAGTGCCGCTTTGTAAACTCTGACAAGTAGGTCAATGGGCACCAGTCAGTAGGGGACACCACAGCCTTGGCAGCTGTGGGGCTCTGCAGCAGCATACGAGCAGGGAGTGCTGAATAAGACACCCACCTTCAGATCTCTTTCCATAGGACAGCATAGGAAACCATCAGTCAGGAGAGCCCTGAAGCACACGGCACATGAGATTGATTGCCCTTAGGATGCTAGTGTCCTGCACTCCCTCTCTCTGACCCCACTCTAACAAGCTCCTGTTCCTGGCCAGCCCCTCTTTTGAAGATAAGTGTGCAGGCCCCATGATGTTTGCCCATCACTGATCTGTAATTCGAACATTTAAAGTGTGTTTTATCAGAACATTGTGCCATTGAAGCTGACAGCTGTGATCATTTGCTTTAGTTCCTGAATATTTGGTAGCTCAATTGTGAGCCATTTATGGGATGTGAATTGAACAAACATCACTATCTCAGAGCACGTTCTGGAGCCCAGGCAAGTTGCTTGTTCCTAGTGGCATAAGGGGCCTGGGAATAGTATAGGTTAATAAATTGTTGCAACTAATGTTCTCTAGACCATACCTGTATTTAATTGTCTGGAAGCTGTAACAGAGTCTGCTGTTTGATCAATCACTGCTCAGAAGGCTGTTTCCTGTGTTTATTTTCAGCATTTTGTTCAGGAAATCCAAAACAGACTTGTGGATTCAAAGCACATCACCAGTCAACTACAGTTCTGCTGGCTGTATTGTTTTGAGGGAACATAGCACCCATTTGGCTCATACCCATCAGGAGAGCCAATTGTGCATTGAGAATTGTACTGTAATCACCATTAGCACTTTAGTCCCCTTCTGGGGCAGCCATCTTGTGCTGCAAAGGAGCCCTGTTTATGATGGTGGCAGAGCTGGGGAAGGAGAAGCTAGTGCCCTGACGATAAACCCAGCTCATCCAGCTCTAGGGGTTAACATTGAATGTCTGTTTCAATATTAATCAGATCTCCTTTTCCTTATTATGCTGGCATAGAGGCCAGCACAGATTCTGGTGCTGGGTGTCCTGCTGCTAGAGGCTCTGAAGTGACAGGCCTAATAGAGAACCATGTTGTGCTGTAGAGTCCGAGCACTTGCTTCCTGAGGAAAACAGGGAGAGAGCGAGCTCTACACTGCACAGGCCAGCCCGCTCCGCCCAGGCTGCTCCTGTGCCACAGACTGGACTGAAGACAAACTAAACACAGGTATTGGCTAGAATCTCAGTTGCAGGATGCCTTTGCCCAGGTGCTCCTCAGCAATAGGGGCACAGCAAGCTGCCTGGGGTTCTTATTGGCTCATGTGAAATGGCCTCCAAGGTGCCTCCCCATCGACATTGCCACTAATAACAATCCCCTCCTCCCTGCTACCCAACCCTGCAAACTCAGAGCCACCTTTCCTCCTCCCATACATGGAGGCCCTAAATAAGTCCTGCCACTCCTTCCTTCATGGCCGAACCAGACCTGCCCTCTCCACCTACTGCCAGACGGCTACTCCCCATCAGGTGGCCTGCTCCCCTCAGATCTTGGTGACATTGCCCTCATGCAACTGCCCAGAATGACACTGCCCACAGCATCTCAGCCCACCTCACTGGCTGAACCTATGCAGATGCCATGGCAGAAGTGGGTCTTGAGGAGGCCTTTGAAAGAGACGAGGGCAGTGGCCTGACGGAGTAGTTCAGGAAGTCCCTCGCCATTCGCTCAGGTGCTGCTAAATCGTAGCATTTACTGAAGGTCACTGGAGTACTCTGAGAGCACATCACAAAAAATGTCTTTGATCAAGTTGACTAAAATAAACCCCCTCCAGGACAGAGCATGTGGGCAGACTGGATGGAACTCTGCATGACACCTAGTTGCCTGAATCCTTATTCCAGCAGAAAGTCTGGGAGAGACAGTAATAATCAAAGCCATCCATTAAGTGCCATCAAAGTGATATTAAAAAAAATGGAGTTCAAATGAGACCTTTTCCTTTCAAACAAAGTACAAATTAACAGTCAGCAGGGTTTGAAAAATGGCCCTATGCCCTGCCTGCACGGGGAGTTTGTTCCCAGTGCAATGTGCCATATTATGACAACGATATATTCTTCAAGTGAATGAAAACTAATGAATAACACACACCCTGACAGTCCTGCTATTACTGAGTGCTTAGGAGTTGGGTAAAACTGACAGAGCAAGATGAATATGGCACTAAGACAAGATGTTACTTTGCATGGCTGGTCAAAAGAGTCCAGATTTAATGGATGATACAGATGGGTTAATTCCAAAGGTGGAATTTGATTCTGAGCTTTAGCTTCGGTGTGAGCAGAGAACGTATTTCACTGCTGGTGAAAGTTTAATTGCTCTGGGTGACTGAGTCGACTTTTCTAATCACCTGTTTGTGAAGAATTTCTAGTTGGGTCGTGGGACCAAACTATGGCAATTTGCCTCCTGAACAATAAAAAACAACCTTTACTCACACTAACCGCACTCGCCAGGCACCCGGCAAACATAGTTTGGCCACTGCTTTGCTTACAAATGCGCCCTGGAAAAGAGACAAGCGGAAATCAATCTTTATCCCATCCAGGACAAAGAGAAGCTAATCACCAGTGCATTAACCCTTTGGAGACTGCACAGCCCTATGTCCCCCATCCCAGGTATTCATTGGCCAGCAGCTATAGTATGCTGCACCCCAAGGGATGAGATAGCAAAACCACAGTGTGTATAAGAAGGGGTGGGACTAACTGACAGGATAAGATCCCTCCTAAGAGAGAAATTCCTCTGCACAAGGGATCCCACAGGAACCTAGCAGCTATGGACGGTAATGCTATGGGGTGTCTCTGGGAGCTGTGGCACCAGCAAGAAGATCCATGCTCAAGCCATAAAGCTCACTCTCATTGCCTGGGGCCAAGAGGAGACAGAAGCTATATGGTACACTACTTCCCTGGTAGGTCACCCTGCCTGGCTACTATAGAAACCCCTTCCTGACCCTGGGTCTCCCACCACTGAGTGTGGGCTATCTCTGTTTATAGTAGGTGCTTCTTGCAACCTTCAGTCACATGACCCCTGTCACCTGAACTCAGCCCCATACTCTTAAAGGGCCTGGCCTTGGATCAGCGAGGTGCAGCCCTTGTGACAGTTTTCATAGACTGTGCTCAAGTCACCTCTTAGCCTTAGGATTGCCAACCCCAAGCATTCAAAACTCATTACTCACCCGCAGCAAGCATGAGACTGGCTTAAGAGTCATGAGGATATTAAAATAATACATTGTGAGCAGGTTTTATCTACCATCTGGCTTTTACACCAGTAAGGGTCACATTTCAAGTTTACCTCCACAATCATGAGGGCTGGAAGCACACTTTAGAGTTAGTGAAAGCTGAGATTTGGTCCCGTCGCACAACTCCAAGTCTGGGGCTTTAAGGAACACATCAAGCACTGAGAAATAATTAAACACAAATAAAAAAGCACTAAAAAAGTTGGTATAAGCAGGTTCCCCCTCTCTGTGATTAAACAGCACACACTCCACCAGGATGTCATCACCAAAGATATTTTTATTATTTGTTACCTTATGGTATAGGCAATGTAGCAGCAGACAGAAAAGGCTTCCCTCCTGTTCCCTGGTTCAACCTTTCATACTGCGTGCTTTCTTCTCTATGCTTTGCAGCTGGTGAATTAATTACCCCATTAGCTCCTTAGACTCCCTACAGGTGCAAGTGATCCCCACTAACCTTCCAAATGCAATCAGATAACCTACCTACCTCCTCGTCTAACCACCCAGTGCCCTTCATGTTCTAAGTGACAGGGGGCTGGCTCCCAAAAGGGGCTCTATTAGAGCTAACTGCACCCTGTCACATACAGTTGGGCACACAGTTCCCTTATAATGGATAAATTACCTTCTTTAGTCTTGCTGTGAGGCTGGTTTGCCAGACCTTACATTGTTCCTGTAGCTCTTTTCTGAGCCCTTGCCAATTTGTCAACCTTCTTTTTGAAGCATGGACACCCAAACTGGACACAGGATCCAGTAATGGTCTCCAATGCCATACCCAGAGGTAATACCACTTCCGTGCACCTACTCAATGTTCCCCAGGTTCTCACAACAGACCAGCAGCTCTGCTGCTGTTGTTAAGGTTGAGAGTCTCTATTTGAAGGATGACTGTTCTAAGTGCTCTAAAATCCACATGCTGATTCAGATGGTCTTGAAATGTGCTATGCCTTGCGGGGGTGCACAGTAAGGTGAGTGGTCCAAATTTGGGGTCATTTGAGCATGTGCGACTCATGATGTCAAAAAAAAAAAAACTCAGGAGTTCAAAGCAGATGACACTGCTACACTGTGAATTATCTCCCTATATCCACTGGGTGGCTGTATCTATGGGGTCCCCTAAAGCTATGCTGTTCCCCACCCTCTTCACGGCCCCTGTCCCCAGTACATAGGATCACACAGGGACGATTCAGTGTAGCCAGGTTTCATTCTTGACCTGAAGTACTGTACAGTGGAGGCTGGTGACCTCTGAAAGCTGGTATCACTCAGGGATAATTCACAGCAGTAGGCAAAGATCATACAGTCCCTGAGTCAAGAGAGGTTTCAGAGTAGCAGCCGTGTTAGTCTGTATTCGCAAAAAGAAAAGGAGTACTTGTGGCACCTTAGAGACTAACAAATTTATTAGAGCATGTGGCACCTTAGAGACTAACAAATTTATTAGAGCATAAGCTTTCGTGAGCTACAGCTCACTTCATCGGATGCATCGGATGCTTTGAGCAGGGGGTTGGACTAGATGACCTTCTGGGGTCCCTTCCAACCCTGATATTCTATGATTCTATGATTCTAAGTGAGCTGTAGCTCACGAAAGCTTATGCTCTAATAAATTTGTTAGTCTCTAAGGTGCCACAAGTACTCCTTTTCTTTTTGAGTCAAGAGAGTGGCTAAATCCCCAAGAGCAGCCACAGGGTGCATTTCTATTCAGCTCAAAGCCAACCAGAGAGATGCCTGCTCTATCATCTCTGGCAACAGAAAGCATCTAGGAGCCACATGCATTCCTGTGATACCATTCAGGAGCAGAAATACTGAATGGACTGCTAAGTGCCTGGTGTCCCAGTGTGATAAAGCCATGATCACAGCAATGCCAGGCCCTGTCTCTCAGCACCTACCCCAAGCACAGTGAGGGAGGATTCAAGCTTTTGTAATTATAAAGTTGAAGAGTATTCAAGGAAAACTAATCAGCTTGTTAGATGCTAGCTTATTAAATATTAACCTAACTACTGTGAGCACACAAATGCTCATCTCCAGACATTTTCTAGCACAAGTGTCAAAATCAGAGCAGGACCCAGGCTCTATTCGCTTTCTGTTATTTTAAATCAGACTGTCAGAAACTGGACAATGATGTGCAAAAGCCATTCATGGGGGAGATAATTAGCATGTAAGTTCAGACAGCTAATCATTCCTGAAATATGTTTCTGATCAAGATAACACTGACTGACTTGTTTCCCTGCTTTGTTAAATCAACTCTGACAGGTCTTCACCCGGGCCTGACATGGGATTTCATGCTTGTAGTCAGTGTCTTCAAACAACAGTTGGGTTGCTTGGGGGAGGGGTTTGCAGGTTGCCCCCCTGAGCACAGTGCAGAGGTAGCACCCAGCAGGGTGACTGGAAAGCCTTTTATAACTAGGAAAACAATGCACCCAAGAGGGAGGGAAGGCAGTGGGAGCAATGTAACTGAGGGAATATTAGAGATTCCAGGCCTGGCCTGCTGCCTACAGGAATCCTCCTCCAGGACAACATTGTGTATTTGGGCTGAAGCTGAAAGACTTTTTCACACCCCTTTTTCTGAACATGGTGACTCCAACAGGACTGGCCAATCCCCACTTCCCAGAGCTGCTGCCGCTCCACTCACTTTGCTTTGCAGTTTCAGGAGCTTGTGAACTACACGCCAGACTTTGCTGCCTGAAACCAGGCTGAGTAGCAACCTTCCCCTGGGAGCACTACCTGTGAATTCCAAACCGTCCTACAGCGCATGGGGGAGGTGCCAGGATCAGGGTCTGTGTGTATTAGCTATGGAATCGTGTTAAGCAGTGTCTCTTAGAATCATAGAATCATAGAATATCAGGGTTGGAAGGGACCCCAGAAGGTCATCTAGTCCAACCCCCTGCTCAAAGCAGGACCAAGTCCCAGTTAAATCATCCTAGCCAGGGCTTTGTCAAGCCTGACCTTAAAAACCTCTAAGGAAGGAGATTCTACCACCTCCCTAGGTAACGCATTCCAGTGTTTCACCACCCTCTTAGTGAAAAAGTTTTTCCTAATATCCAATCTAAACTTCCCCCATTGCAACTTGAGACCATTACTCCTCGTTCTGTCATCTGCTACCATTGAGAACAGTCTAGAGCCATCCTCTTTGAAACCCCCTTTCAGGTAGTTGAAAGCAGCTATCAAATCCCCCCTCATTCTTCTCTTCTGCAGACTAAACAATCCCAGCTCCCTCAGCCTCTCCTCGTAAGTCATGTGCTCTAGACCCCTAATCATTTTTGTTGCCCTTCGCTGTACTCTTTCCAATTTATCCACATCCTTCTTGTAGTGTGGGGCCCAAAACTGGACACAGTACTCCAGATGAGGCCTCACCAGTGTCGAATAGAGGGGAACGATCACGTCCCTCGATCTGCTCGCTATGCCCCTACTTATACATCCCAAAATGCCATTGGCCTTCTTGGCAACAAGGGCACACTGCTGACTCATATCCAGCTTCTCGTCCACTGTCACCCCTAGGTCCTTTTCCGCAGAACTGCTGCCGAGCCATTCGGTCCCTAGTCTGTAGCGGTGCATTGGATTCTTCCATCCTAAGTGCAGGACCCTGCACTTATCCTTATTGAACCTCATTAGATTTCTTTTGGCCCAATCTTCCAATTTGTCTAGGTCCTTCTGTATCCTATCCCTCCCCTCCAGCGTATCTACCACTCCTCCCAGTTTAGTATCATCCACAAATTTGCTGAGAGTGCAATCCACACCATCCTCCAGATCATTTATGATCATTTCTCTCTTAAAGAGAAACACTTTGGTTGCAATCTGGAGAATGTCCCACATTAATGATAAAATGTCCTTTTAGTATCAAAAAAGCCCTATATCAACCAGAAATCACAGTGCTTTTAGTAAACCTTTGGAAGCCTTTGGATCCTAACCCTTGGCAGGCCCTCCTCTCTTCATCGCTGAGTGGTAAATTTAGCCTACATAGGACTAGAAAAATAAACTCCCTTTTCTGGTTCTAGTGGATCACTTTTATGTTCTTGATCACTAAGGTATGTGTGCATTCTGCTGGGGACTAGGACAAGAATTATCATTTTGTGAAGCAGCTTTCATGGATATTCTGCTTTCCACTTAATTATTAACTTTGCTTTAGTAAATAAAGGTTCTTTATGAATTCCATCAATCTCAACAAACCCTTTGCATGTAAAACACTCTGGGATATTTGTAATGGTGAAAGCATTCAGCTCTGGCTTATTTAAAAGAATGACTTGATAAATAGTTATATTTTTTGTGTATGTTCTTGTGGAATTTCTTAAATTAAAATGCCTGCAAGCAATTATACTTGATTTACTAGTCTCTTCTATCTTTTAGGTTGTTATAAAGGAGTGGACTAGAATAAATTTGGACTTTAAAGAGTTGGCATGCCCTTCAGCAGCACACAGACTTTCAGAGAAGCCTAACACAATATTCAATATTCTCTTTAAGCACCAGGGTATCTTTCCGAGTCATGAAATGTGCATCAGATTAACTCCTTAGCCACTTGTTTGAGTTCCACTTCTCAAAGGCTCTATGGATAGTGATGGGGGGAAGCTGTTTTTTGTAGAGAAGTGCAGGAATAACATCTTTACTCCTGCTGAAGAGTTTAATGTTCGGTAATGTCTTAGTACCAGTTTGTTTTATTAATTATTCCATAGCACCTACACTGGGCTGAACCAACGGTCCATGCCCGCACAGCAGACCCCGAGGAAAATCCAGGACACTGCACAAAATTATACCAGAGGGGAGATCGCCATCTACTGATTTAGTCAATACTGAGCCTGAGATCTGCTGTGCCGCTGGAGATGCACCTTTCAGGTGATGAAGAGACAAAGGTGCTGGACACTTGTTGTCATTAAAGATCCTATGGCACTTCCTCCAGGTCTATATTCCAAAATAGGGGGTGTCTTTTCCTGGTGCTGGTTGAAGTTTTCACCAGCTGCCAACCATCTTCCAAAGAGGTATTCTCCAGGTCTGTCTCTGCTCTGTTCTTATGCCTGAAGCACCCACATTCCCAGCAGCAGGAGCTGAAGACTCTTCCCTTCTCTCCTGAAAGGAGTTAAAAATCTTGTTCCTGTGATTTCAGAACTTCATGACATTTGGATTCTAACCCTGCTGCTCAGGAGATTGGCAGCTTGCCATGGGAATCTCTGATACACTGACCAGTGGTTGATCTGAATGGAGTCAGACCTCCTTATTGCTTTTTTCAGCAGAGTGATCAAATTTTCCTCCTGGGACATTAGAGAGCCCCAGGTTGGAAAGACAACCTCTGAGCTCCTTTCATTCGGTTTCCAGTAGGCCACTGCCATATTAATTATTTAGCAGGATATTTTCTTAAAGTAGTGTCTTCGCCCTAATTTTCAATTCCCTTAACATTATGAGGATCTCTGCTGGCAACTCAATTATTAATGGAGTTAAAACAATATTTGTTTTTCTCTGAGCACACTTCTGAATGCTGGCTTCATATCCAGTTAGATTTTTCTGAAACTTTAATGTGGGGCTTTGATTTCCTCCTAACTCAGAGCCAAGGCGCAAACTTAGCATCAACAGCAATGCCTCTGATTTTGATGTCAGAGCGTGTACAGTACCACAACCATTTGCAGTATTAATCTCATTGTGGCCAGTGGAGTGATCAAGCTAAACAGCTGTGATGAGACAGGAGGAAAAGCAGAGGGGCTGTAATTGGCAATTGCAGTTGTTGGGCTCAGAGGTGTGTGTTGTTCTCTTCAATGTTTTGCATTTTCTTATTTCAGTCTCTCTCCTGGGGCTCAATGGAGAAAGTCTGTGCTCTTCCCAGCTTGGAATATTTTTCTTCTGCACAAAGAACACAAGCAGTGCAGTTTCTTTAATCTCAGAGAGAATAATTTCAATTCAGCAGAAGGACACTTGAAAGATCACGACTTTAAGAATTTCATGCCATCTCAGCCTCTTCTCTGTCTGCCAGGGAGTATATAAAAAATTAAAGCCCCGAACACTGTTCCCTGTTTTTCTAGGCACTAATTATAAATACATTTCCAAA
Source organism: Dermochelys coriacea (assembly GCF_009764565.3). NCBI lineage: Eukaryota > Metazoa > Chordata > Testudines > Dermochelyidae > Dermochelys > Dermochelys coriacea. The sequence continues at coordinate 639,949 of NC_050077.1, read as the reverse complement.
GGAGGAGCTGATTTAAGTTTAATATTGTGTAAAATCTCATAATTTCAATACAGTCTTCACTTGATGTGGATTCATGACTGGGACTATGGAATCAATTTTTCCCCTACTTGAAACACCCAAATGGGTATGAAATGTGGTTGCATTTGTTCAACACACGTCTTCAGTGCTGCATTTTGCTCTGAGTGGGATGATCATTCTGATTTATTTATTTATTTTTTTATAAAAGAACAGCATTTCCTTAGACTTTGATGTTTCACATATGGAGCTATTATAGCCACTTGCCATTGAGATGCATGCTCTGTAGCTAATCTCCAAAGCTGTGATGCATGCAATAATTATTGATGTCATTGCACCATATTTAAAATATGAAAATCTCTTTGTGAGTCCAGAGCTAACGAAGGGGTGGGGGGACCTGCCCATCCCAATGCTCTAGATTTTGTCTTGTTAATGAACAGATCCTTGGAACATGCGGGTGACCTTTAACAACCTGCAGCGAGGCAAAGGCTCTGATGAATGCATGGGCACATGGAGAGAGCATGGTGATGTCATGGATGCCTCTGACCTCCATGCCAGCGAATGACCTTGGAAAACTGAGACCTTGGCGCCTCCAGATCCCAAATTCTGCCAGTTTGCTCTCGCTGCTGACTCTGAATCGGAGTGTGGCTGACAAGCCAGCCATGTGGTATGTCCCAGATGGAGCCTGACTCTACACTTCAAAGTGGCCTCTGCATCTGTGCACGCTGACCTGCCAGCGCACACAGACTCACGTTCATTACCAGTGATGACCAATCGCAGAAGGGCTGAAGGTTGAGCTGAGCACCCAACAGCTTCTTCAGGCCTTCCCAGCACCACACAGACCATTTTTATGAGACAGTAACCCCACTCCTACCCATAACCACGCCACACCCCACAGAGCCACAGAAACACGCTGCTGGGGAGGAACAAAAGCCGCTGGAGAGACTGACGTCCTGTGGGTGGGTGGGGCTGGATTTAACCCTTGGAGCAACCACTAATTCTGGTGGGGAAGACTCCAAGGAACTGTCTAGTTTCTAAAGATTGGGAAGGGTCCATAGGAAAAGAGGCAGGATTTCTTCTGGCCCGTGAGAAGAAGAGCAGGTCACAACTGGCTTAACCCAAGAGCCCTTCCCCAACTCTCCATGCTGCTGGAAGCCCTCTCTTATCTCCCGACAACTCCCCTGATAGAACCTGCCTCCCCAGGTTGCCATGAGAGCTGAGGCCAGGCATCAGGGAAGAGCCAGCAAGCTCAGCTGGGAAGGACTGGTGGTAGCTGGGAGCGAGTGAGCCATTGGTCTAGAGGGGAGGGAGCATGGCCCCGGAGGGCTGGGGGTGAGAAGAATCTCTCTGGTCAGGGGAGAGAGCAGGAGAAAGGGGGATATACAAGGTACTCTGGGTGGGAGAGGGGCTCAGCAGGGTTTTCCTGCTCCAGCCTGTCAGTGCAGGCACACTCTTCCTGTCTGTAGGCATGGAGCTGACAAATGCTCCCAGACTTCAACAAGAAGCAGTTAATGGACAGGAGCCACTTTAATTAACTGAATATTGACCTTGGCAGCTGATTATAGAGACTTGGATGCATCCAGGTGTTGGTAAATTCTATAGTCAATTGCTCGACCACACTTTGGTTCATTATGAAATAAATTCAAGAGACCAAATAACCAATGTCAGTCAGGTTTATTGCTAAAAGTCAATAAAACTATAGTACAGGAATCAAGGCTCAATACGATACCAATTTCCAGGAAGCTGTCTCAGGCATTGTTGTTGTATTCCCCTTTAAGAACAGCCATACTGGGTAAGACCATGGGCCATCTAGCCCAGCATCTCGTCTCTGGCAGTAGCCAGTGCCAGGTGCTTCTGGCAGTTGGAGGTTTAGAGACACATGAAGCATGGGGCTGCACCCTGACCATCTTGGCTAATAGCCACTGATGGACCTGATAAGAGTTCAAAGAAGGCTTGCTCCCAAATGTATACCCCTAAAGCTATCCTTTTTATACCCAACCTGTTTACAAGTGCAAAGGTGCTGCATGCATCATCTGATGCTAGATTTAACCAATCTTCTGTCTGTCTTGTTTTTCTGGTACCACAGTGTACACCCCTTCGCTCTTTGTTCTAAACACATGCACTCCAGGTACTAAGGGCGTGAAGGCATTTCCTAGGCTTGTACCAGGGTAGAGCACTCATATCTTCTCCTTATCTATAGGACATTCCATTACTGTGAGATTAACTCTGCCTGTTACTATGGTAAAACAACCACATGGCCTGATCCTGACAGCTTTCCTAGCTATTTAAACCAAAGCTACTTCAGCTAATGCAAGGTGTTATGAGACACTTAGCGTAAGTGGACTGGATTATAGAAAGACATCGGCAAATTCAGGCCATGTAACTGCTAGAAATACATATACAATATGAAGTTATAGTGATATTGTGTGCTTAATGCATATTAAGATGTGTGTTATGGACAATACATATTGATGATGTTATTCTATAAATACATCCCCAGCATATATTGCTCACCACAGGCCATCATCATATTAGTGATCTTCCCAGACACTGGGAGAGTTACATTCTGCCACAACCGTTGATTCTCTGGGAACTATGTTAAGCAGCTCAGAAGCATAGTACGCAGAGAGCAACAAACAGGGATGGCCCAGCAGTGCACAGGCTGGATTTGCTTCTTGGGATGCTGGTGGCAGTGGGGCTGTGAGTGGAGCTCTCGTCATACCCTGTCAGTTGTGTGCAGGGCTCTCACCCACCAGCAGATGGGTCGCTATACATTTCTGTTTTTCCATTTGTACTTTACACCAACTCTGGCCTTTCGCCTTCTTTACAATCTTAACTTTTATTTTGCCATATTCATTTTAGATTTCAATCAAGTCAGGTTGCCGTTGAAATTAACAGAGATTATGGCTTTAATTAACCCTCCCCCATGTCTTTATAATTTCATTACTTTTAGGCTCTGCTTAGAACTGGCTGTAATTTTTAAACAGACAGAGTCTGAACAGAGTCTCTAACAAAAGCCCTGTTCTCCGTCTCTCTCTCTCTCCCAGGCCATCTACACAATATTATCCCCACCCATGGAAGTGCTGGTCCTTTCCAGTCACTCCTCTCCAGAGTGTAAGGAGATTCCTTAGCTCCTGGAAACATATTAAATACATAGCAATGATCCAGTGGTCCTCTGGATAACTAGTCCTCGTGTCCTCTGTGCGGGAGGGAAAGCTCATTGTTCCAATTGTATAGATGGAGAAAGTGAGACAGCGAGGCAATGTGACTTATCCATGCTCACCCAGAGAGTCACTGTGTCCAACCAGGAATTAGAAACCAGGAGTGCCTGGCTCCCAACTTGTGCTTTAACCGTTAGGCAGACTCCTTCTCCCAGCAGCAAAACTGTAAAGCGCAGGGCCCAGAAAACATGCCCACTTGTTGTGCTCGCATTTTCTAAAACTATGTTTACCATTAGAAGAAGTTTAAAGCTTTGTTGCTCTCCCACAGGAAACACATTTAAAGTTAACATTTCACATGTAACAAACCATAGCAAAACATCAAAGCCTCCTGCACAAATGAGAGAGACTTAGAAAGTTCACAAAAAGAAAAGGAGTACTTGTGGTACCTTAGAGACTAACAAATTTATTAGAGCATAAGCTTTCGTGAGCTACAGCTCACTTCATCGGATGCATCTGATGAAGTGAGCTGTAGCTCACGAAAGCTTATGCTCTAATAAATTTGTTAGTCTCTAAGGTGCCACAAGTACTCCTTTTCTTTTTGCGAATACAGACTAACACGGCTGCTACTCTGAAACCTTAGAAAGTTCAGTCACTGCTAGGTAAATCTTCACATGGTGCAAAGTTGCCCCATGAGGCTCATTGTTTATGTATCTCAAAAGCAAGTCTAATTTGTCATCACTAGTGCAGCCAGACACAACTCCACCGGTTTCTCGTCGGGGTGCCATGTCTGCTTACACAAGCAGAGAGTTTGGCCCTTGTGTGGGGGCAGCTTCCAATAATCAACAGCAGCTCCTCATCCCATATGCCCAATTTTCAAGTTATTTAAACTTCAGAACTTACATCCCCAGACATTTTACTTTCTAAAACAGAAAAGGATTTGACACCCAGGGGGAATGGGTGGGATTCCTTGGTTTGTTGTGAGGGTGCTGGGGAGAATTTGCCAGCATACTTCATTCCCCACAAGCCTCAGTAATGGGACAGTATTGCAGATGTCTGAAGCCAGCATGGTGGCCCAGTCTCAGAGTTTTCACTTTGTAAATTCCACTTTATGGGTTTCTAATTACATTGGAGCAAACTGCATTGTTAATATATTAAGCTAACTGTTTAATTAGGCTACTCAATCATTTTTGAAAAGTCAAATTTAACAACAACTGAACATATAACTATTAGAAAAAATTGTAATGTTTCAGGTTTAATTGCACACAAATGTTAATAGTTAATAAATTCTCAGCGCTTATGTATTGGAATAATTTTGGTGTGTGAAGACTCATTTACATATCCAGAAACAATATTTGCTTTAATTATGTTAGTTTAATAGCATGTCTACAGGAAACCTCATTAGAAATCAACAACAGAGAAAAACCAGATAAATATCCTCCCCTCAAAAGAGTCAGGTGCCTCCTTAAAGATCTGCAGTATTCTTCTCCACTTCGAGGAGCTGAATCTAAGCAGTGAGGTTTGCTAAAAGGGTTTGCTTCATCAGGAAAACAGTTGCATGTAGCCAACTTCCTAAACTCCACCTTTTCCTAGTGCAGATGCAAAGTAACAGCTTTAACTTGATTTTAGCTGATTGCATCATAGCTTAGCCTAGAATGCAACCAGCTAATGTCATTACCCTACATTTAAAACTAGGAAAAAGGGCAAGTGTGGGTCAGGCTTTGCTAGCACACAGTTCTGTTTCTCAGGTCCCATGGAACTCTCCACTATAAGAGTAACGCTCATGTGGGCAGCAGACAGAACTGTCACCAGGCCAGTCAGAGACTTTGGAACAAACTCCCCCAGGAACATCACAGACCTCGCCACCTTCTGCTCCAAGGGCAAGGTGCATTTCTTGGACCTGCCATCTCTAACATAAACATATAGCAAGAGGTATATTTATGAAACACAAACCCTAAAGCCCTATCAAAACCACATACCATGTGCCTCTCCCCATGGGGAGATGAGAGAACAAACAACATAGGACAGATGTGTAGTCTCATTGCTGAATGCACTACTGCAAGGGATCAGATATTATCCTGTCAGGAGTGTAAACAAAGGGATTCACTCACTGTAGGAGCACCTCCTTGTGGCCATGTATGGCATAGCAGCTCTCTCCCCATATGACACCCGCTGCCAACAGTCAATCAATCGCTGCGGTGGTCTCTCTTCCTACAACTCCGCTCTCCAGCCAGGTCATGCTTTAGTCCACCCCTTCTGGGGTAACAGAGTCCATCCAAGCTATGATCCCATGACCTTACAGCAGGTCTTCTGGCTGTCTCTGGGCTCCGTGGTGCTTACAGCCCTTAGAATCATAGAATCATAGAATCATAGAATATCAGGGTTGGAAGGGACCCCAGAAGGTCATCTAGTCCAACCCCCTGCTCAAAGCAGGACCAAGTCCCAGTTAAATCATCCCAGCTAGGGCTTTGTCAAGCCTGACCTTAAAAACCTCTAAGGAAGGAGATTCTACCACCTCCCTAGGTAACGCATTCCAGTGTTTCACCACCCTCTTAGTGAAAAAGTTTTTCCTAATATCCAATCTAAACCTCCCCCATTGCAACTTGAGACCATTACTCCTCGTTCTGTCATCTGCTACCATTGAGAACAGTCTAGAGCCATCCTCTTTGAAACCCCCTTTCAGGTAGTTGAAAGCAGCTATCAAATCCCCCCTCATTCTTCTCTTCTGCAGACTAAACAATCCCAGCTCCCTCAGCCTCTCCTCATAAGTCATGTGCTCTAGACCCCTAATCATTTTCGTTGCCCTTCGTTGTACTCTTTCCAATTTATCCACATCCTTCCTGTAGTGTGGGGCCCAAAACTGGACACAGTACTCCAGATGAGGCCTCACCAGTGTCGAATAGAGGGGAACGATCACGTCCCTCGATCTGCTCGCTATGCCCCTACTTATACAACCCAAAATGCCATTGGCCTTCTTGGCAACAAGGGCACACTGCTGACTCATATCCAGCTTCTCGTCCACTGTCACCCCTAGGTCCTTTTCCGCAGAACTGCTGCCGAGCCATTCGGTCCCTAGTCTGTAGCGGTGCATTGGATTCTTCCATCCTAAGTGCAGGACCCTGCATTTATCCTTATTGAACCTCATTAGATTTCTTTTGGCCCAATCCTCCAATTTGTCTAGGTCCTTCTGTATCCTATCCCTCCCCTCCAGCGTATCTACCACTCCTCCCAGTTTGGTATCATCCGCAAATTTGCTGAGAGTGCAATCCACACCATCCTCCAGATCATTTATGAAGATATTGAACAAAACGGGCCCCAGGACCGACCCCTGGGGCACTCCACTTGACACCGGCTGCCAACTAGACATGGAGCCATTGATCACTACCCGTTGAGCCCGACAATCTAGCCAGCTTTCTACCCACCTTATAGTGCATTCATCCAGCCCATACTTCCTTAACTTGCTGACAAGAATGCTGTGGGAGACCGTGTCAAAAGCTTTGCTAAAGTCAAGAAACAATACATCCACTGCTTTCCCTTCATCCACAGAACCAGTAATCTCATCATAAAAGGCGATTAGATTAGTCAGGCATGACCTTCCCTTGGTGAATCCATGCTGACTGTTCCTGATCACTTTCCTCTCCTCTAAGTGCTTCAGGATTGATTCTTTGAGGACCTGCTCCATGATTTTTCCAGGGACTGAGGTTAGGCTGACCGGCCTGTAGTTCCCAGGATCCTCCTTCTTCCCTTTTTTAAAGATGGGCACTACATTAGCCTTTTTCCAGTCATCCGGGACTTCCCCCGTTCGCCACGAGTTTTCAAAGATAATGGCCAAGGGCTCTGCAATCACAGCCGCCAATTCCCTCAGCACTCTCGGATGCAATTCGTCCGGCCCCATGGACTTGTGCACGTCCAGCTTTTCTAAATAGTCCCTAACCACCTCTATCTCTACAGAGGGCTGGCCATCTCTTCCCCATTTTGTGTTGCCCAGCACAGCAGTCTGGGAGCTGACCTTGTTAGTGAAAACAGAGGCAAAAAAAGCATTGAGTACATTAGCTTTTTCCACATCCTCTGTCACTAGCTTGCCTCCCTCATTCAGTAAGGGGCCCACACTTTCCTTGGCTTTCTTCTTGTTGCCAACATACCTGAAGAAACCCTTCTTGTTACTCTTGACATCTCTTGCTAGCTGCAGCTCCAGGTGCGATTTGGCCCTCCTGATATCTTTCCTACATGCCCGAGCAATATTTTTATACTCTTCCCTGGTCATATGTCCAACCTTCCACTTCTTGTAAGCTTCTTTTTTATGTTTAAGATCCGCTAGGATTTCACCATTAAGCCAAGCTGGTCGCCTGCCATATTTACTATTCTTTCGAGTCATCGGGATGGTTTGTCCCTGTAACCTCAACAGGGATTCCTTGAAATACAGCCAGCTCTCCTGGACTCCCTTCCCTTTCATGTTAGTCCCCCAGGGGATCCTGGCCATCTGTTCCCTGAGGGAGTCAAAGTCTGCTTTCCTGAAGTCCAGGGTCCGTATCCTGCTGCTTACCTTTCTTCCCTGCGTCAGGATCCTGAACTCAACCAACTCATGGTCACTGCCTCCCAGATTCCCTTGCCCCAGAGGGTTTCACCCTGCCTTCCTTGGTGGCTGGTAGGGAACCCAGGCCCTCTCTCTGCTCTGGGGTCCAGGCCAGGGACCCTGTACCTGGCAGCCAAGGTCTGTTCCCTCAGCCTTCTTGCTGCCTCCCTGGCCTACTTCCTATCTCTTCCATCCCACAGAGCGTGACAGCAGATCCTCGCCCTGCAGCCCCCTTCTGCCACAAACTTCCCCTCTTCATAATAACCAGCCTGCTAGTGCCCAGCTCAGCTTCATGATCAGTTAAGCCTGGCTCCCCTCCAGGTGCAGCCAGATAACATAATTGGCCACTCAGGCTCCCATTAATCCAATCAGTGCTTGTGTGGGGCACACAGCCTCACAGAACCTGAATCGAATCAAATCTGTTAGCTATACCCTTCCTAAGCTCACCCTCCTTTCCTAAAAAGAAAAGGAGTACTTGTGGCACCTTAGAGACTAACAAATTTATTTGAGCATAAGCTTTTGTGAGCTACAGCTCACTTCATCGGATGAGCTGTAGCTCACGAAAGCTTATGCTCAAATAAATTTGTTAGTCTCTAAGGTGCCACAAGTACTCCTTTTCTTTTTGCGAATACAGACTAACACGGCTGCTACTCTGAAACCTCCTTTCCTAGTCAAGCCAGCCCTAGGAGCATTTACCTGCCCAAGCAGGGAATCGCCCTGGGGCTCTGCCCACCCTGCTCTGGTGAAATGAGACAAGCTTCTTTGCACTTCACAAGGAAAGTGCTAATTTTCTGCAATTTGTCACTTTTTAGGGCCAGCTCCTGCCCCCTCCTCTGGGGTTGCGTGGAGGCCTACACCAGATGTTGACTGATTAATTTGCATTAGGGTACCACCGAGAGGCCTCAACAAAGTTCAGGCCCCATAGTGGGATGCTGCAAAGACACAGTGAGAGATAGTCCCTGCCACAAAGAGCTTAGTCTGACTAGTCAAAACAGACCCAGGAGGGGAAGGGCTGGAACATACAAGCAGGGCACTGGTTTGGAAGCATCATGCAGACTCCACAAGTTAGGGTTGCCAGGCATCCAGTTTTTGACCGGAACGCTCAGTCGAAAAGGGACTGCTGACCGGGCCATTAAAAGTCTAGTCAATGGGTGCCCAGGGCTAAGGCAGGCTCCCTGCCTGCCCTAGCACCATGCAGCTCCCAGAAGCGACCACCAGGTCCCTGCACTTTGACACGTCCCTAGACGCATTGGCCCCTAGACCCCAGGAACCACGACCAATGGGAGCTGCGGGGGCAACGCCTGTAGGTGCAAGGGCAGCACACAGAGTCTCCCAGGCTGCCCACATGTCCACGGGCTGCAGAGACCTGGCAGCCGCTTCCAGGAGCCACAGTAAGCACCACCAGGACCCCACACCCTAAACCCTCTTCCCCACCCCAACCCCCTTAGCCAGGCCAGAGTCCCCTCCTTCCTGGACCCTGCACCCTCTTAGCCCCCTGCCCCAGCCCTGAGCCCCCTCCTGCACTCCAAACCCCTCATATCTGACACCACCCCAGAGCCCACACCCCCAGCCAGAGCCCTCACACCCCTCCTGCTCCCTAACCCCTTGCCCCAGTGTGGAGCCCCTTCCTTCATCCCAAACCCCTCATCCCCAGCCCCACCCCAGAGTCCACACTCCCCAGCCAGAATCCTCACCCCTCCCGCACCCTCACCCCCTGCCCCAGCCTGGGTGAAAGTGAGTGAGGGTGCGGGAGAGTGAGTGACAGAAGGAGGGGGAATGGAGCGAGCATGGGTGGGGAAAAGGGGCAAGGCAGGGGTGTTTGGTTTTGTGCTATAGAAAGGTGGCAGCCCTACTCCAGGTTTGGTCTTTTATCTCATCTCTGCATGGGTTTTACTGAGTTACGGCAGCACATGGCTGGGAGGGATTCGCTCCAAGAAGAACAAATGAAGAGGTCTGGAGGAGGGTGCAGGCCACGGGGGGCAGGTGGAACTAGGCTGATGTGAACAAGCTGTGATTGGGAGGGGCTCGTTGGAGCCAGCAGCCAATCAGCAGATGAGATAGAAGGTTTGGGGTCACATGACATCATCAGGTTTCAGAGTAGCAGCCGTGTTAGTCTGTATTCTCAAAAAGAAAAGGAGTACTTGTGGCACCTTAGAGACTAACAAATTTATTAGAGCATAAGCTTTCGTGAGCTACAGCTCACTTCATCGATTTCCGATGCATCCGATGAAGTGAGCTGTAGCTCACGAAAGCTTATGCTCTAATAAATTTGTTAGTCTCTAAGGTGCCACAAGTACTCCTTTTCTTTATGACATCATCAGTGTCCGAAGGTTGCTAGTTAAACTGTTGCTGCAGCTGCTCTGCTGACTTCAGCCTGTTCCTCTTCCCACAGCCTCTCCTTTTTCCCTTGCACCCACATGGCTGGGCACGACACGTGGGTCTTCTCCCAGGGTTCCTGCAGGAGGGCTCCCTGCACGATCTAGGTCCGTGGAAGTCCTGGAGGAAGCACAGGCCTACTAGATTCATCTGCCCCACAGCAGAGGAGTGCACTGGCTGTGTGGGCTGCTGCAGGCACAGAGTGATGCTCCTGCTACTCTGCAGCCTGGGGGAGATTTTCTCTCCTCCCTGGCCTCAGGCGTCATGCTGGGGTGATAGAATTTGTAATTATTGTCCTGGGCTCCACTCAGAAACTGCCTGACAATTTTTGCTAATGAGCCAGGTTATAGCCAAAGCTGTGACAGCTCCTGAGTTCTGGCACCAAAAGCTTCGGCCCATGTGTGTCTGGCACGCACTGATTCCGTCTGCCTCCTGCTAGGGCCACAGACGGTAAGGGTACCTGCAGTGAGGCCTCCCCCACCATCTGTGCCAGTCACAGGGCTCTCTCCCTCCAGGCTTATGGGCGACTTGGGCAGGGGCTGTAGACAGCAGAGTGGCTGAGCCCTGGTGTAGGAAGGTGCTATCCATCACTCCTGAGGCTGCTGGGAAGCAGGTGATTAATAGCAGGAAAAGCAGGAATCGATACAGGGAAAAGGCTGCAGAATCACTAGAGTCCTGACCATGTGGGTTCTGGCCTCCTTCAGCCTCCTCTGATGGGACTCTGAGCTCTGACACTGCCTATCTTTTCAGGATCTCACCACACTGTCCTTTTGTTGCAGCAGGCGTGGGTCTTCCTGGCGTCCATCTCATCCTTCCTTCCATGCTTTTAAAGATGCCTTAGCCCTTGTTCCATCACAATGACTCAGCCCCTATTTACATCCTTCCCTTCCCCTTTATGTTTTTGCATTAAATCCCCTTGGATTTTCAGCATTAGAGTTAGAGAGGGCCAGTTTGGTTATAATGCTCTTGTTGCATTGTACAATGTATTACCCTCCTTTAATTCCATTTGTGCAGCACCAGGAGGATGTGGAGGGGAGGACCATGCTTTAAGAATCATTATTATTAACCTTCTGAACTTCTGCTTTTAGGTTGTGCTGCTGCTTCATCAACCCAAAACGGAACTAATTTAGTGTGAGTGATTTAATCCACACAGGGCAAAAATCTGACTGTCCTCACTTTAAACCAGTGCAGAGCAAAGCAGGAGTGCAGGAAAGTGAAAGCAGAGCCAGATTCTCAGCTGGTGTCAATCACCCTCGCCCCATTGAATTCAGTGGAGTTACAACAATTTGTTCCAACTGTGGCTCTGCCCCAACATCCATTGAAAGGAACTGGCTGCATTCTCATAGTCTCATTTGATTAAAAAAAAACAAAAGAAAAGAACTGCAAGTAGCATATTGATTGTTAGAGGATGACAACAGACCCAACATGCTTAAGCAAGATGACACAAAAAATTCCCAGATGTCTTTATCGTCAGTCAAGACATTTCATTTGATTTCCCCAACAGAGATCTCTAGTTAATCTGTGCTGCATTGTGCAGAATTCTTCACTTCTCAGAAGGGACCAAGTTCATCTAGAAATGAATAAGCCATTTCCTTCTCCAAGAAAGCAATAAGGGTCAGAAAGCGACGAGAGGAAAGCTAAGCAAAGCCAGCATTCCTCATAAAGAATAACATCAAACACCCAAACCTTCTAAGACTTACAGTTCTCTAGTCACAAACCTTTTGGGTCCGCCAGCTAGGTTCCTACTGGAACTAGCAACAGCCATGTCACAGAGGTTGGCCTTACACTTGGAGTTACCGCTGAGTTTGACATGCCCCGTAGGTAAAAAATATGCAAAACTGAATATGAAAAATCCCAATAACAAAATCTTTCAAAGGACAGGGCATAACCAATAAGCAAAGCAATAATTACAGTAAATGAGATGGACAGTGCTCAGAATGTAGGTAGTTAATTATTACTGACCTGCATTACTTTCCATTTCTGCACCTGACCATAAGACCCCTGGGACTCTGGATGGATTCATGGCCTGAATCCACTCTCCAAGAACAGCTCACCTGAACATATCTGCAAAAACTACAAGTGTCTTCTTTAAGCATTCAAGTGGCAAAGAAACAAAGCACAGCCTTGCTGGAATACAGATTACCAGTTGCCCTTCATGCTTTGGGGGTATTTAAAATAAAACAGAAAGGTACAGATGGGTGTTTTGCTCATAAATAAATGTATTTGTGGACCTGAAAGGTAGGTAATATCTGCTTTCTGGGCTAACAAGGCTACCACATTAACCCCTGGGACACTGTGTTATCGAGATGGCCAGCTCCATTGTTGGGCATCCAAATTATAGGAGTCAGAGGTGGAAAAGATCTGCCACTTCTGAGTGACATCTAGTCCATTCCCACAGGCTGACATTGTTAGTGTGGTAGCAGCTGCTGGACAGAAGAATAGTGCAGGTCTGTGGGGTTGCATTTGGGCACAGCACTTCTTCTGAAGGGGGCTTGGGGATTCTTACAGAGCTTTGCTGTTGCTTAGGGCCTGAGGGTTGTGGTGACAGGAAAGGAAATTGGGGGATTCCCACAAAAATAGACTTTTAATAATATATAGCTAGATTCAGGACCTTTTGCATACTGCAGCTGCATACACCCCAGTCCAGAATCAAAAGCGCTATGGAGAGTCACAGGGAATCTGCAGCCATAAGGTTTTGTTTGGCTACTTTGATCTTGAAACTTGATTCAAACTCATTTCCCTATTGTGTAAAGCCAAGGGACTTGCATGGCTCTGTGGGGAGGGGTTTATCACAGAGTACACAGCTACTTCAGCTCATTACACCCAAAAAAGACAACAAGGACTGACACCTTGGATGCTTCATGTTATCAGGCAACATCATCAGTCCAGGATTTTTAACTCATTATTCAACCATGATCTGCTGCAGGAATCAGTGAGTGACACTTGCCCAATATTTCCATGGCATGCTCCCCCTTGTCAGCTGCCAGGCCTCAGCATGCAAAACACATAGGAGCTGGAACAAATGATCCTGGCTGAGAGAAAAGCAGCTGAGATGTCTATAATGAAAATGCAGTGTTTAAAACACTCTTTGAAATTGTTCTCATTTCTTTCCAGCTTATACTAACACCAGCCCTTTGATTTAATTTTTTAATTGATTGTAAAACTGAGAATAATGGTAATGTGATCACACCTTGCCAAGCTGGGCAGCAGGGATAGAGACTGCTTGTTTAGCTAACCAATTGCAGATGGGAAAGAGAATGTGCTACCAGGATGATAAGGTGTTACAGGCAGGTAGCTCACCTCTGAAATACAGGCTGGGGGTCTGGAAAGGATCTAGGGCTTCCTTCACTTAGACACAGTACACTGTTCTCTCTATAGAACAGAACAGACTCACATTTGTACTGTGTGCTGCTGCACAGGCTGTTATGCCAACAATGTGACAGAACTGCACTTTGATCTCTTCACTCCCAAAAATGCTGGGCCTAGCGACACAGCATAGGAAAGAGCATCTCTTCCCTTTCCTCTGACCTCACTTCCACAGTCAAGAGCTTCCCAGAAACTCACATACATGATCTTCGGTGCTAGGTCAGTTATGAGCAGAGTGAGCATCAGCTTTCTTCTGAGCAAGTGGGTACTGCACTGGCTGAACAGTATTCTGCAAGAACACCCAAACTCCAAGCCTGCTGCTGTCCCCCAGGAGGGTTTGGTCCATAACTATGCAGACTGTAAGGTCTGTGGGGCAGCAACCATGTGTTTCATACACGGCCAAGCACAATCAGTGCATAACAAAGACACGGTAATTGTGGTGCAGGCTTAAGAGCTGGACGAGGAGAACTGGATGCCTTCTCCTCTTACTCTGTTTGCTTCCCGGGCAGACGTGTTGCAGTTTCATGAGTGTGCTGTATTCTCTCTCATGTGATCTTTGTTTTACTCATTTCAATCACCATTTGAGAGTGGGAGAGGGCAGGCGCTGTAGAAACCCTGGGCTCAGACATTCCCAGTGAATGGGGTATTCCTGACTATGGCTATTCCAGGAGCTGTAAGGAAAGATGGAAAGCAGAGACTCACATACTTGGTTCTTGTGATACTGTCACAATCTAAAGTACTCCAGAGCCAGTAACTCACATTCAGATAGAATCCTCTCCTGCTACCCAAATCACGAGGCAGGGAAATCTACTCTGTGCTGGGCAGACAACAGCCAGGGCATGCAACTCACCCAGCTGTCCATAATTGCATGAAAATGGTTCGTGAGGACAACACAAGCACCTGGATTGAGGCACCTTCTCTTCTGTTCGCCCCACTCTTCGCCATCTTGTGGCTTTGTGGCTAAGCACGGTCTGAATAGGGATGAACGCTGTGTAACTTCATGGCTGGAAAGCCTGGAAGGGCAGGAGAGAATCCCCACTTTCTGCAGTAAGGTGCCCAAGCTGCTTGGCACACGGAAGCTAATGGATGAAATCTGTAAGGTATACAAACTGTCATTATCCTTCTTGGGAAACTCATTACAATAATGGCCTAATCATTGTGATTCCCACTTGTATTACTTGTAATAGGCCATCCGCAGTAATACCAAATGAGCTAAAGTTCTTCTATAGGATTTCCCCTGCAGGTTAGCATTATGGGCTTGATGTAAGTGTATGTCCATCTCTGCTTCTGATGTTGAGGAGGAAAGTCATTCCCCAAGTCAGGGGATTAATTAACTGAAATAACCCCTTCGTCTGGGTCTCCCAGGTGACTAGTCTCTCAGTGAAAAAGCATCTTATATTTTTTTAAATTGTAAGCTCCTTGGGGCAGGGACTCTATTTAGTCTTGCACAGAACTGAGCACGTTGTCAGCACTTAATCTATGCAGTAAGATTCCAGGATTGTCACTCTGAAGCCTAGAATGTCTGTTGAGTCAATGTGGAGGGACAGAAACAGGTACAAGCATGTTTGAGGGCTCTTTTATTTAGAATATCACCAGGCTCAGTCATCACTTGGATTTGCTGTCTGTTACCATCCATTTTTTAAGTTCTCACCCATTTTGCTTCTATGAGTTACACCCATGTGGTGTATGGCTGCAGAAAGGCATGTCCCTAGGCCATGCCAAGAGTCCTAGACCATTGTGATATCAGAGGTAACTCACCAATCACCACCCTTGCTCTACAGCTAATCTGAATGCAACAATTTCATTGTTGTCTGAGGCAGACTGTACAGATGGTGGAGAACTTGGTCCAAATGCCACCCCCCTCCTACATCACGTGCCTTCAGTTACTCGTCAATAACGTGGTCACAAACCTGAAGACACAAAACTTGTCTGATGAACTGGGTAGATTCCTAACCAGAGGGGAGATAGAGATAAATGCAAAGATAAGAGAAGTATAAGAGCTATGGGAAAGATGCAAGACTTGGCTAATATGTTACTGGTTAATTAGCATCTACAAGAGCCAAATTCTTCATTCTGTGGCTCTGAGCAGCTTTGTCTCCTGGCTGCCGATATCCCTTCTCAACAAAGATGGAGGCTATTTGTTTATTGTAGGATTCTGCTCAGCCTCTGAGGACAAGAGAGCAAAAGACAAATGTTGGATCAAGAAAGAGAAGCCCACCTTATTAGTAGCCTTCCACTGCTGATCAGCTACTGAGCTACTTTTTTTTTTGCTTGGGCACTTGCACTCTCAGAGCTTGGGGTGGCAAATTTTTTTGCTTGGGGTGGCAAAAAACCTAGAGCCAGCCCTGCTCACGGCAGCTGCACTGCCAGCTTTTGCCATCCCCCCTACCTATCAACATCTCTTCCATCCTATGGAGAGTGGGCTTTCCCAGGGCTTGGGGCAGGAGGGTGACTGGGACCTGTGCCTGGACACCGCCCTGTCCTGAGTACAGACAATAGCCCTGATCCATGTGCAGGACAAAGGACATGTGGGGACTGAATTTCTTCCCACTTATACCAGGCTCTCTCTGTCCAACTGGGACATCACTGCAACGCTTCTCACCCCGCCTACCAGGCCAGAGACTGCTTGCTGAGACAAGATGCATGAGGGCGGCTGGACAGACCTCCTTGAAACACACAGTAAAAGCGCACACAACCCTTGAAAATGAGTGACATGGAAAATACTACTGGAGCCAGCACTTCTATCTCCAAGATACAGGCATAGCAATGGAAGCCACTGAACAGGGTCTGCAGGCAAATGATAGGAACAGCAAAGAGACTCACCCCACCCTTTGTACCTCAGCTAGGAGTAAACTGCAGAGCCCCAAGCAACTATTATTAAATACACAAAACACCAGTGCAAAGAACAAACATCAAAGGCCACAGGATTCCTCCCGCAGCGTTTACTCTAATGCAGTATTTTCTGTCCCAGTTTTTCTGGTGGGATGTGTAGTTTACTATGCCCCTGTCTGTTGTAAATAGAACGTGCATGCAGCCAGGTTAATGTTGCTGTTGGAACCTTAACTTTTACATTTCCTGACTTTGTATTTTAACAGTGCAGCCATAACGTTCCACTGATGCAGTCTGTCGCGTATTCGTAACACAGAAAAGAGAAACCAACCGTTTTAAGAGAAAGTCCACTTGGAGCAGGCTGTTTGGGAAATGGTGACAAGCAGTTAAGTAAATGGAAGTGGATATGCCGTGTTTCTGTTTTATTAGAAACCATTGTACGAGTGCTGCTGATAAACACACTTCTTGTCAAATGGCTCTTTGTAGCGTGCCCAGGTGTGAGCCATAGGCATAACTGGCCCTGAAAGGGAGGGAGTAAAGAGCAAACATAGAAGATCATAAAATATGGTGGGAAATACATTCCAGGAAGCTCAACTTTACTAAAAGGCGGGGTTTCCGACTGTTTTCCCATCATGCTGGAGCAAGGAGTAGGACAGACAGACAGCACATATTGTATGTGTATGCCGGAGCAGCGGGGACAGCAGAGCAGCTCACAGCAGGAGTTTGCCTGGGACTGGTAAGTATCCGAGTGTGTGTGTTTGCTTGCTGAGGAAGTATCCGAGCGTGTGTTTGCTGGGAGGGAGCCTGAGTGAGTGTCTGATTGGCTGCTAGCCTGCAGGGGGCGGGCATTAGGGTGTCTGTGTGTTTGCGTCAGGGAAGCCTGGCTGTTTAAAAATAGCCGGAGCCTCGCGAACCAGCTGAGCGGCAGCGAACCAGCGGAGCAGCGGGGACAGCAGAGCAGCTCACAGCAGGAGTTTGCCTGGGACTGGTAAGTATCCGAGTGTGTGTGTTTGCTTGCTGAGGAAGTATCCGAGCGTGTGTTTGCTGGGAGGGAGCCTGAGTGAGTGTCTGATTGGCTGCTAGCCTGCAGGGGGCGGGCATTAGGGTGTCTGTGTGTTTGCGTCAGGGAAGCCTGGCTGTTTAAAAATAGCCGGAGCCTCGCGAACCAGCTGAGCGGCAGCGGAGCAGCGGGGACAGCAGAGCAGCTCACAGCAGGAGTTTGCCTGGGACTGGTAAGTATCCGAGTGTGTGTGTTTGCTTGCTGAGGAAGTATCCGAGCGTGTGTTTGCCTGGGAGTTCGCCTGGAGTGAGCCCAGTGAGGCTTACATCTTGCCAACGTCTCTGAGGAAGCTCCGTAGTAGGTAGGTGATATGGAAGGGGGGAATTCAGCTGTTGTGACCTGCACTGGATGTGCCATGTTTGTCTTTCTTCCACAGGACAGAAGCGACTTTGTCTGTACGAAGTGCAAGCTGGTCTCCATATTGGAAGAGAAGATTGAAGGTCTGGAGCAACAGGTAACGACCCTGCGTTGTATACGAGAGACTGAGGATTTTCTGGACCAAACTCAGGATAGCCTTCTAGGGGCACAAAGCTCTAAAGATGTAGAGCAGGTTGCACAGAGGAGCCAAGAGGCCAGTGAAGAAGCTTGGCAACATGTGACCTCCAGAAGAGGTAAGCGGAATGTCCGGGTTCCAGTAACACAGACACAGGTAACTAACCGCTTTCATGTTCTCTCCACAGGTACCAATGCGGAGAGTGGACCAGATGATATGTCTGGGGGGAGAAAGCGGAAGGAGACTCCGCTGGTTGGGAGGCATGAGATGCGATGTCCTGAGGTTGGGGGTTCCACGACCACCACTCCCAAGAGGAGAAGGCGGGTGGTGGTGGTCGGGGACTCTCTCCTCCGGGGGACTGAGTCATCTATCTGCCGCCCTGACCGGGAAAACCGAGAAGTCTGCTGCTTGCCAGGGGCTAAGATTCGTGATGTGACGGAGAGACTGCCGAGACTCATCAAGCCCTCGGATCGCTACCCCTTCCTGCTTCTCCACGTGGGCACCAATGATACTGCCAAGAATGACCTTGAGCGGATCACTGCGGACTACGTGGCTCTGGGAAGAAGGATAAAGGAGTTGGAGGCGCAAGTGGTGTTCTCGTCCATCCTCCCCGTGGAAGGAAAAGGCCTGGGTAGGGACCGTCGAATCGTGGAGGTCAACGAATGGCTACGCAGGTGGTGTCGGAGAGAAGGCTTTGGATTCTTTGACCATGGGATGGTGTTCCATGAAGGAGGAGTGCTGGGCAGAGACGGGCTCCATCTTACGAAGAGAGGGAAGAACATCTTTGCCAGCAGGCTGGCTAACCTAGTGAGGAGGGCTTTAAACTAGGTTCACCGGGGGAAGGAGACCAAAGCCCTGAGGTAAGTGGGAAAGCGGGATACCGGGAGGAAGCACAGGCAGGAAGGTCTGTGAGGGGAGGGCTCCTGCCTCATACTGGGAATGAGGGGCGATCAACAGGTTATCTCAAGTGCTTATATACAAATGCACAAAGCCTTGGAAACAAGCAGGGAGAACTGGAGGTCCTGGTGATGTCAAGGAATTATGACGTGATTGGAATAACAGAGACTTGGTGGGATAACTCACATGACTGGAGTACAGTCATGGATGGTTATAAACTGTTCAGGAAGGACAGGCAGGGCAGAAAAGGTGGGGGAGTAGCACTGTATGTAAGGGAGCAGTATGACTGCTCAGAGCTCCGGTACGAAACTGTGGAAAAACCTGAGTGTCTCTGGATTAAGTTTAGAAGTGTGTGCAACAAGAGTGATGTCATGGTGGGAGTCTGCTATAGACCACCGGACCAGGGGGATGAGGTGGATGAGGCTTTCTTCCGGCAACTCACGGAAGCTACTAGATCGCATGCCCTGATTCTCATGGGTGACTTTAATTTTCCTGATATCTGCTGGGAGAGCAATACAGCGGTGCATAGACAATCCAGGAAGTTTTTGGAAAGCGTAGGGGACAATTTCCTGGTGCAAGTGCTAGGGGAGCCAACTAGGGGGAGCGCTTTTCTTGACCTGCTGCTCACAAACCGGGTAGAATTAGTGGGGGAAGCAAAAGTGGATGGGAATCTGGGAGGCAGTGACCATGAGTGGTTGAGTTCAGGATCCTGACGCAGGGAAGAAAGGTAAGCAGCAGGATACGGACCCTGGACTTCAGGAAAGCAGACTTTGACTCCCTCAGGGAACAGATGGCCAGGATCCCCTGGGGGACTAACATGAAAGGGAAGGGAGTCCAGGAGAGCTGGCTGTATTTCAAGGAATCCCTGTTGAGGTTACAGGGACAAACCATCCCGATGACTCGAAAGAATAGTAAATATGGCAGGCGACCAGCTTGGCTTAATGGTGAAATCCTAGCGGATCTTAAACATAAAAAAGAAGCTTACAAGAAGTGGAAGCTTGGACATATGACCAGGGAAGAGTATAAAAATATTGCTCGGGCATGTAGGAAAGATATCAGGAGGGCCAAATCGCACCTGGAGCTGCAGCTAGCAAGAGATGTCAAGAGTAACAAGAAGGGTTTCTTCAGGTATGTTGGCAACAAGAAGAAAGCCAAGGAAAGTGTGGGCCCCTTACTGAATGAGGGAGGCAAGCTAGTGACAGAGGATGTGGAAAAAGCTAATGTACTCAATGCTTTTTTTGCCTCTGTTTTCACTAACAAGGTCAGCTCCCAGACTGCTGTGCTGGGCAACACAAAATGGGGAAGAGATGGCCAGCCCTCTGTAGAGATAGAGGTGGTTAGGGACTATTTAGAAAAGCTGGACGTGCACAAGTCCATGGGGCCGGACGAATTGCATCCGAGAGTGCTGAAGGAATTGGCGGCTGTGATTGCAGAGCCCTTGGCCATTATCTTTGAAAACTCGTGGCGAACGGGGGAAGTCCCGGATGACTGGAAAAAGGCTAATGTAGTGCCCATCTTTAAAAAAGGGAAGAAGGAGGATCCTGGGAACTACAGGCCGGTCAGCCTCACCTCAGTCCCTGGAAAAATCATGGAGCAGGTCCTCAAAGAATCAATCCTGAAGCACTTAGAGGAGAGGAAAGTGATCAGGAACAGTCAGCATGGATTCACCAAGGGAAGGTCATGCCTGACTAATCTAATCGCCTTTTATGATGAGATTACTGGTTCTGTGGATGAAGGGAAAGCAGTGGATGTATTGTTTCTTGACTTTAGCAAAGCTTTTGACACGGTCTCCCACAGCATTCTTGTCAGCAAGTTAAGGAAGTATGGGCTGGATGAATGCACTATAAGGTGGGTAGAAAGCTGGCTAGATTGTCGGGCTCAACGGGTAGTGATCAATGGCTCCATGTCTAGTTGGCAGCCGGTGTCAAGTGGAGTGCCCCAGGGGTCGGTCCTGGGGCCCGTTTTGTTCAATATCTTCATAAATGATCTGGAGGATGGTGTGGATTGCACTCTCAGCAAATTTGCGGATGATACCAAACTGGGAGGAGTGGTAGATACGCTGGAGGGGAGGGATAGGATACAGAAGGACCTAGACAAATTGGAGGATTGGGCCAAAAGAAATCTAATGAGGTTCAATAAGGATAAATGCAGGGTCCTGCACTTAGGATGGAAGAATCCAATGCACCGCTACAGACTAGGGACCGAATGGCTCGGCAGCAGTTCTGCGGAAAAGGACCTAGGGGTGACAGTGGACGAGAAGCTGGATATGAGTCAGCAGTGTGCCCTTGTTGCCAAGAAGGCCAATGGCATTTTGGGTTGTATAAGTAGGGGCATAGCGAGCAGATCGAGGGACGTGATCGTTCCCCTCTATTCGACACTGGTGAGGCCTCATCTGGAGTACTGTGTCCAGTTTTGGGCCCCACACTACAGGAAGGATGTGGATAAATTGGAAAGAGTACAACGAAGGGCAACGAAAATGATTAGGGGTCTAGAGCACATGACTTATGAGGAGAGGCTGAGGGAGCTGGGATTGTTTAGTCTGCAGAAGAGAAGAATGAGGGGGGATTTGATAGCTGCTTTCAACTACCTGAAAGGGGGTTTCAAAGAGGATGGCTCTAGACTGTTCTCAATGGTAGCAGATGACAGAACGAGGAGTAATGGTCTCAAGTTGCAATGGGGAAGGTTTAGATTGGATATTAGGAAAAACTTTTTCACTAAGAGGGTGGTGAAACACTGGAATGCGTTACCTAGGGAGGTGGTAGAATCTCCTTCCTTAGAGGTTTTTAAGGTCAGGCTTGACAAAGCCCTAGCTGGGATGATTTAACTGGGACTTGGTCCTGCTTTGAGCAGGGGGTTGGACTAGATGACCTTCTGGGGTCCCTTCCAACCCTGATATTCTATGATTCTATGATTCTATGATTCTATTGTGGAATCAGCACTCATTTGCCTGTCAGATACAGCCTGTGGCAAGGTAGCAAACTGCTGGTGAAGGGGATAAGCAGCATGAATGGTGGATAACTCTGTTTGCCCAACCCAGGGATCTTATCACAGAGCCAAGAGTTTTACTACCAATTCCTTCAATGCTCTTTTACATTTCACTAGCTCTGCCTTAGACATGCTTGGAATGTAAAGTATTATTCTCTGTAAGGTAATATCAGCTAACCCATGCTGCCCTCTTCAGGAGCTTATATTATTCCTTACTAGACAGCATCGTCCCTGTTTTGGAAAATACCCTCAGCAGATGCCTTAAGCTAGAACATCAGGGACATGGGAGACAGAACACTGAGAGTTTCCACCTGAACAATTCCGTAACAACAAATCCTTCTAAAGCCACATCCCTGACACCACTCTAATGCACAAAGTCCAGCAGCTCAAGCAGGATCTGAGGAGCTACACAATGCACAGAGAGAAGGATGCTGATTCCTTCCAGGAGCCATGTAGCAGATGCAGCAGAATGGCTTTTTGCTGAATATGATTCTTCACCTTCAGTCAGCCAGACATTTACAGTGACTGGCCCCTGTGGCACAAGACACAGAATGTGCACTCCAAAGGGAAGTGGAAAATTCCCAAAGCTCTGATGTTTGTGCTTGATGTAGGGGCCACAAGGTCAAATGAATCAGCACCAACTCTCTACAGCAATGACCGGTACAGCGTTCTAGGAGAGACAGGAAGAGGTGAAAAGTGGCACCCTGAGCATGTACTAAGTCAGTGGGATACACTCTGTTAATGACGCATGGTGAGGATATAAGTGAGAGCCTGGGGACAGTGGGCACCTGCTACAGACCCATGTGGCTGAAGAACAGCAAGGACAATATGCTCCTGGGTTTCCTTGTGAGATAGCACACGTCGGAATTGTAGCTCCCCAGATATCAGCAGAATAACAAATGCAGCCAAACATTTAGCTAGCCCAGCATCTGGCCTGCGCTCCTCACAGTGCTTCAGCCCACCAAAGGGGTTCTTAGGTTCCTAGGGGAACAACTTTAGGGTCCAGGAAGTAGAGGATCCAACTAGAGGGGAACCCATCCTGGATCCCCTGCATGCTAATGGGAGGGCACTGCTGAGAATGACCAGGAGCTCGGGGCCAGTGGCTACAAGGTGGGTGTACAGCGAAGGACATTGAAAGAAGCAGCACAAGATGTGAGATGTTGGATTTCAGTCTTGTAAGTAGCGTGCAATGGCAGGAATATTAAAATCCACAAGAAGGCTGAAGAGTCCTAGAGGGGATCAACAGATACCCCTGAAAGAAGAATGCTGGGAACAGTGCAGGTGCCTCTCCTCAAAGGACCGCAGGGCACAAAGTAGTACCCAGAGTGGACATGGAGGAGAGGCCAGGACCTACACAAGATCGCTTATAGGGGGAAGCTAACCGCAGAAAAAAGAATGAAATAATGCTGCCAAAGGGGAGGAATAAGAGGGGCTTTTACCAGCATCTCAGGGGGTGTGGGGAGGACTGAGTAATGGTGGTCTCCTCCTTAGCAAGTGCTACTCTCTGACACTCTGTGACACCACCACATTCCAGAGAGTGTGCGTGCACACGCATGTGTGTGCTAAGGGGTCTGGAAACAGGACCTTGCTAAACTATTCCAACAGACTCCACTGGTTGGCAGAAGGGTGCACTTTGCTATGTGTGGAACATGGAGTTATAACATCTCCAGCAGCAGACCTGGCATTAATGAACATACTGTTCCAGGGCCATTTCCTCAGTGTAGTTCCATGACTTCAGTGGTATCTGAATGATTTATACCCGATGAGAATCTGGCCTCAAGTCCTCTCTAAAGGATGAAAATAATAATGTTATTTGTAAGGTGCCTCACACTCCCACCACTGCTAAGGCACCAGGGACAAACAGTGACAGTGCAATCATTACAACAAGCATGAATGAGAAAAACATCAGACTAGCAGACACATGTTCACGTCTTGCCGTTAACAAAATCTTTCCCTTTCGTGATGACCAGAAAGTGTCTTTCAAGCTGCTTAGGGATCCAGAGCATCAGCTAGAGATCCAGCCACCTCCCAGAGATCTGCTCTGTCCAGGCTGAGAGCTCCAGCTGCAGACTGAGCAGTGCCCATGGCTGTGGAGCCTGTACTCCTGCCAATCCCTGGTTCTGCCAGTGTGATCAGCTGGCACAGACTCCAGCGGAGTTCACATACACACAGTTCACAATTCATTAACTATTTGGTTGCTGGATTAAAAGCATTGTGCAAGTCGTATCTCCACTACCCTCCGTGCACCAGTAACCTCCCCGCACACAGCAGAGAGGCAGGGTTTGCCCAGGTTAATTCTCTGCAGTGGTTTGGGAGTTTGTTTCTTCCTCCCAGGTCCTTTGAGGAGAGGCACCTCCACAAAAAACTCTCCATTGCAAAGGGATCTCCACTCCATATAGACTTACTGCAGGCCCAGTCCCTGACATAGGATGGAGAGAGATGAACCTTCCTCCTCCCCAGGGAGCGGAGAACTCGGCCTTCGTGCCCAGATGGAGCCTCCCACAGCTTCACAGCCTGTGACAGCCCGACAAGATGGATGGATGTCACTCCATCACCTCGTTACTTGGAGAAACAAGGCAGATTATTGAATCAGCCCCTCCCCAGCCCACAGCCAGCCGTGCAAGAAGGCTCAGCCCCCCCAGCACACAGCCCGCTGCGCAGTGGGGCAGCCATCTATCATTGCATTTGCCTCAAAGGGCAGTGCCAGTTCTGTTCAACAATGGGCAAAAGTGGCATCAGGCCCTTTCTGAGCTGCAGAGATGTGTCTGGTGAATGATCCCTTTGCACTTTTCTCTTCTCCATAGCAAGTGAATTTGCTTTATTCTAGCCCCACCAGTGCACTGCCTCTCCCTATTCCAAGGGGAGCTGGTTGTGCTGTGAGCTGTGGCCCCAGAGAGCAGTGAGAGCAAAGCTGGAGTCAGCCCAACCCTATCTGCCCTGTTGGGAGTTGTTCTCCTGCAAGCTCCAGTGCAGTTAGTGTGGAGGGAGGGGTGTCACTCACAGCAGTCCCTGGGGCTGTAAAGCAGCAGAGGCGGGAGGGAAGCTTCCCCAGGGGGCAGCTGCTCCACAAGGGGACTGAGAATTTCCACTGATGTGTCATCTAGTAACAGAGTCAGAGAAAAGTTGTCTGGAAATTTCCCCCTCCAGGCACTGCACCAACTGACCCTTCTGTGTGAGCATTCCCACTGTGTGAGGGGAATCCCTGGTACAGCAGAGCTGGCCCGTGGCCCATGCCACGGCCTCTCCTCCCCTCTTGCCTAGGGGCCATTCCCAGGAGAAAGTGGCCATGACCGGAGCACTTCTGGTGATCCCCAGGTGCTGGATGGGCCCCTTGAGGCCATAGCATCCATCAGCGTGACCCTGTAGATAATAACTCATCCGGTGCCCAGAGATTGGGCAGGCTGGGCTAGGCAAACACCTCAGATACAGGAGGGCACAGGGCCAGAGCCACTGGCCCAGCCGAGCCTCACTTGGTGCAGGACTCAGAGGGACATGGGTGCCCTGTCCCTGACCAGCCCCAGCATCAGGAGGGAAGTAAAAGTGATTGAAAGGCACA